>NC_138345.1:22339886-22917386 GCF_046562875.1 Panthera onca
TCCATTATTTATATCCATATAGACTCATGGATATTTATTTATACTCTGGGTTTTACCGTATACTTTAATACTACTTTATTGTGTTGCTGAAATTATTCCAACTTTGGCCACTGGGAGGGCTTTCGGTGGGTCCCTGTATTCCTTTGATAGACTCTCATCTGTGTGTGTGTGTATGTGTATGTGTGTCTTAAGCATTTCTTTCCTTTATGGCACTAAAAGATAATTCAGATTCTTCTTTTTTTTATTAAAACATTTTTTTTAATGTTTATCTTTGGGAGAGAGATTGAGCGAGGGAGTGTGAGCATGGGTGGGGCAGAGAGAGAAGAAGACACAGAATCCAAAGCAGGGTCGAGGCTCTGAGCTGTCAGCACAGAGCCCGATGCAGGGCTCGAACTCACAAACTGTGAGATCATGACCTGAGCCGAAGTCAGATGCCTAACTGACTGAGCCACCCAGGCGCCCCTACTTCAGATTCTTATAGGTTTCCTGCTGCAGTCCTAGAACCAGCCATTTCTCTAAGGAATCCTGGTCCCTTTTATGGAAAAATAGTATTAGAAACCAAGATTTACTTTTTTGCTTCTGGGGTGTTGCTTCTTTTAGGGCCTCTTCGTGATAGCAAAGAGATATATGTGTGGAAATTAACCCATGCATATACACTTCTATGGCATCCAAATGTAACCATCTATACGGACGGTAAGTAAATATGAGTTCACACTGATGTTCCCGACTGTAATCCATTACCACATGGATTATTCTTCCCCTTGCTCATCTGTAACCGCTCACTCCCAACAGTGAGAAATCTTGCTCCCACCATCTGCCATTCATTTCCTTGAGCATTCAATTCCAGTGTACATGATTAACGGTGTCAGAATATTCGCCAGTGCCCTAGGCAAATGGATTTATCAACTAGAGTACAGTGCTTATGTACAGTTTCTTTTGTCTTTAGTCTTATGGATTTCACTCCTTCCCAACGTTAATTACATTAGCACCTCCCACACCCCTCCCACACCCCCTCACTGAGATTGTTTCATGCATGTGTAATGCAGTTAGGTTATCTTGTCACAGTCTGTATTTCATCCTGGGGTCTCCCGAACTCCGAACTGATACATTAAATTTATATGCATTAAAGTTTACCCTTTGTGCTTTGAAGTTTTGTGGGTTTTGACAAGTGTGCAGGGTAACGTGCCCATCATTATAGTATCCCGCAGGATACTTTTATCATCCTAAAAAACAAATCCCCTGTGCTTTACCTGTTTGCCTCTCCTCCCTCCCTGCCAAACTCCCAGCGACCACTGATCTTTTTCTCATCTCTAGGGTTTTGCCTTTTCCAAGGTGTCATATAATTGGAATCATACCCTGTGTAGCCTTTTCACACTGGTTTCTTTCACTTGCTAATATGCATTTGAGATTCATCCCTGTCTTTATCGTTGCTTTGGTAGCTTTTATTGATGAATAATAGTTGGTTGTTGAGTGTCCCCCAATATCATTGGCCTATTGAAGGATAACTTTGCAGCTTCCAGTTTTGGAGATTATGAATAACGCTGTTACCAACATTAGTGTGGAGTTGTTTGTGCGGTTGTGTGTAAGTTGCCAGATCAGTTGTGTAAATACCTGGGATCAAGATTGCTGGATTGTATGGTAAGATGATGTTCAGCTTCATAAAAAAATGGCAAACTCCCTTCCAACATGGCTGTGCCATTTTGAATTCAGACCAGCGATGAATCAGAATTTTTGTTGCTCTGCCTTCTCACCAGCAATTGGTATAGTCAGATTTCTGAATGTTAGCCATTCTAGTAAGAGTGTAGTGGGATCTCATTGTTTTAATTTGCAGTTCCCTAAAGACGAATGATGTGAAGCATCTTTCTCAATATGCTCATTTGGCATTTGTGTGTTGTTCTTTGGTGACATGTCTGTGTAGTTCTTTTCCCCATTTTAGTGGTTTTTCTTTAGTGTTGAATTCAAGAGTTCTCTGTATGATTTTACTTATCTTTTAGAACTAATATACATATTTTAAGAGACTTTAAGTGCTACCATCAACTTCTTAATTCTACAGGATTTTTTTTTACCAATTTAGAATAAAGTTACCCTTTTTCCATTAATACAGTTTAGAAGATTTATTCATTTAGTTTCAAGGAATATATACATTTGTACACATCAAATGGGCCCGACCCTACTTGTAGGAGTTTACAATTCAGGAAGGAAGATTCAGTGGGAGGTATTATTATAGATTTAATTTGATGGGAAATGAGGCAGAAAGTTTCAAGGACATTATCCCCTTAATATCCTCTTCACTCTTTGCAGATTCTGGCTTTCAAGACTTCAGAAGCCTTCCTGAGGCATTTTTGCATTCTCCAAGGGAATGTGAAAAATCTTAATTTGGGGTAATTTTGTATTACTCCAGACTCTGAGCTCTAAGGTTCTGTTATGTAGTTTCAAACCAAATCATTCTTTTCCCTTCAGGAAGGGAAGCATTGATGAACAAAAGCTACTCACATTCTTTCGATTTTTCTACCTAGCACCAATGGAAAGAGCTACCTGGTCAGCCCAATTATTTCATTTTAAGCCAAAAATAGGGGATTATAACTGTATTTGATTCAATCAAATAATGCAGGGGCGCCTGGGTGGCTCAGTCAGCTGAACATCCCCGACTCTTGATTTCGGCTCAGGTCATGATCCCAGGGTCCTGGGATCTAGCCTGCTTAAGCTTCTCTCCCCCTTTGCCCCCTCCCCTGCACACGCGCTCTCCCTCCCTCTCTCTCTCCAAAAAAAAAAAAAAAAAAAGCAAAGTCCCCCAGTCCATGTCTATGGATTTGGGTTTAATAACATCTGCACTTTACCTGTCACAGGTTTTTCCCACTTGGTTTCAGTTAGGATGCTTAGGTCACTAACAACTTCTGTGAGTCAAACCGACCATATCCATACTTGAGAAGACTTAGGCTGACAAATCAAGTTTTTAATTACAGGAAATAATCCCAAACTACTGTAAATGCAATTAAAGGCATTTTTCTTGGAGGGAAGCTTGTTTGTCTTCTATATTTTCCTCCAAGCTCATTATAAAAAAATACTATAGTCTTTCATACTTATAGCCTGAACTCGGCAACTTCCTGCTGTGAATATGGAAATGGATTTTGTTGAAATCAAAGAAATTAGTTAATAGGATTTTTTAGCCTGTTAGTAGAAGTGGCTTAAGGTTTTTCAAGAAAATATTTGCTTTGTTCCTGATTTAACTAAATAAGGCATCTGACCTCTCTCATATCTATCATCTCATATCTCTCTTTCTGTGACCAGTAAATTGCTTTAAATTATAGGAGTTGTGAACTGATGAAATACAACCGTAACTCGATTTTCCAAACTGTTTAAACTGTTTAGCATTCAAATACATAAAGTATATCTTACTTAGTAATGTGAGAGGTTTTTTGTTTTTGTTTTGTTTTGTTTGCTTTTCTTTTTAAATGTTCACTTTGGCATTTGGTAGCCACCCGAGAAATACTGGCTTTGGAGGGGCATTTTAGGTCAATCCTAAACACCTGCAGAAGGAGTTGGCAGAATATAATCCCGCCAGTTGAAATTTAGCCAGCCTTTGACGTTTATTCTCATTTGGGAAGTCCTACAGGGGTTTTATTTTTATTTTACTATTTATTTATTTATTTATTTATTTATTTAATGTTTATTTTTGAAGGAGAGAGAGACAGAGACAGAGGATGAGCAGAGAGGAACAGAGAGAGAGGGAGACACAGAATCCGAAGCAGGCTCCAGACTCTGAACTGTCAGAACAGAGCCCCCCACGGGGCTCGAACCCATGAACCGCGAGATCATGACCTGAGCCAAAGTTGGACAGTTAACTGACTGAGCCACCCAGGCGCCCCACTCCAGGAGATTTGCATACTGTGATAGGCCTACTACTTAGGACCCCCGTCCTTACATTCCTCTTGTTGCTTGTTTGCCAAGACGACTGTGTATTTGAAAGATACTGGGATGGAGCTTAGACTACATATATTATGATAGTTATTCGTCCTATGTATTATTTCATTTGAAAATGTCGAAGTATATTATCCAGCGTTTTCCTATTTTACAGATTTGTACACTGAGGGTCATGATTTTGATGGGCTTCACTCCCAGGGCTAGATCACCATTTAGCTTTACCTTCTGATGCTCACCACCATCCATGTAAGGCCGCTGCGCTATAGAGGGTTTTCTCCGAGTCTTATGTCGGTTTGCCATTCCTTCAGCAAAAGTGTATGTGGGACATGCCCGGCAAGTGGACTGCACATGTGCACGGTGCTCAGCGTTTGTCGTGCAGCCTAGTGGGAGACACAGCACAAGATTGCTGTGTAGGACATAGGTGCTGCCTCGGGGGACAGAACGCACAGTGACACCTGGGTCAGTCACCCAACCCAGGAGGGAGCAAGAAGATGAGAGGCGATTTGGATCAGGGAAGGTTGCCCAGAAGGGCTGATCCTGAAGCTGATTCCTGAAGAATGAGTCAGAGTTTGCCAGATACGAACGAGTCGGTTGGAAGCAAAGAGATCGTGGTGTGGCCTGTAAGTAGATTGAGTCTCCCATGCAGCGTTGTGGGGTTGGGGGGAGGCGAGGGGCACAGGGATGCTGGGATGTGAGGAAGTGGGGGTTGGGTCATTGAACTAGGAGGTATGTCAGGTTAAGAATTCTGGACTTCATCCTGTGGACAATGGGAAACAGCGGAAAGATTAGCATTAAGAAAGTGACATGATCTGGGGCGGCTGGGTGGTTTAGTCATTTCGGCGTCCGACTTTGGCTCAGGTCATGATCTCACGGTTCGTGGGTTTGAGCCCTGTGTTCTGCTCTGTGCTGATGGTTTGGAGCCCGGAGCCTGCTTCAGATTCTGTGTCTCCCTCTCTCTCTGCCCCTCCCCTGCTCACACTCTGTCTCTGTCTCTCAAAAATAGACGTTTAAAAATTTTTTTTTTTTTAATTTTTAAAAAGGTGACATGATCTTATTTTCATTTTAGGCAAGTCCATGAGAAGGGTTTGAGGTTCATTTTACAAAAACTGCTTATAATGCTCTTCACACTTATATAGCTTGCCATGTATTAATCGCTTACTGTATGCCAAGGCGTGTCTGTATACTTTCTTATACTCTTGACCCCCTCTATTGGCTCTTATTTCCCTCATCCCTTGCCAAGTTTAAAAACAAGATTAAGCCCGATATTAATTTATTTATAATAAATTTATTAATACATATATAAATGCATATGTATTACATTACTTATACATTACTATTCATTAACACAAATAAAATAACACCACTACCGCGTTAAGGTGAGGATATTACCATCCCTGTTGGATTCAGCATCGGTGAACTCATGGCAACCGTGGGAAGACCCTTTTCAGTTGAGGGACAGGGGCGGTGGGTCAGGAGTTGATCAGCAGGTCCGGAAGGTGAAGTGGGGAATATACATGCTCTCTCTGGAAGCCTTACTGTGAAAGGAAGGCGTTCACTGTGGGAGATGGTGAGAAGTGTGTGGTCCCCAAGGAAGCCTGGGAGGGGGAGAGCCTAAAGGCCTGGAGAGAGTTGGCAGGTGGACCTGCTTTGAGTGGCGGAAGGAGGAGGAGGAGGAGGGAGAAAAGGATCTTTTCCACTGTCAGTGCAGGAAGACTGGAGGTTGGGGCTGAATATAGATGGTCTGTGGCACTGTGGCGATTGGAGAAGGCTTGCTGCCTGTCTTGGATTTTTCCATGAGGATCTACGGAGCGTGGTAGAGGTCGCTGGTGAGGTAGGAGCTCGAAGAGAACGGACAAGGTTTGAGGGTGGGGGTGTGAGTGGGAAGGAGAGAGGAATGTGGAGAAAGATTATCGCCAAGGCGCTGGGTGAGCCCGGCCAGGGTTACAGACCGCGGGGGGTGGGGGTGGGGGGTGGTGGCGCCTCACAGCGAGCTGGGGAATTTTCTTCGGCAGCGGCCAGCAACACGGGAGGTCCATCCAGGACTGAGTGGGGGTTGAGCTGTGGCGTGTGGGTGTGGGAAAAGATAGGTGGTCATAGGAGTTGAAGGTTGGACAAAGGTGTGGGGAAGTGATGGATCATGACACGGGCCATCTGCTTGGGAATGGCCAGGTGACAGTGAAGGGACTGAAAGACAAGATGTGGGTAGAGGCAGGGTTGTGAAAACCGGGAGCTTCCCCGGAGGTGAGGAGTAGGGTTGAAGATTTCAGACGTGGAGCCACGGTTGTGAGCAGTGCCAGGCTCCAAGGGATGGCTGTTAATGGGGGTAGAGTGCGGGTGAGGATTCTCTACGGGAAGAGACCAAAGAACGTATGAAGGGCTTGTCCAGAGGGTCCTGAAGCTGCCCAGGATGGTGGCAGATATCAGGGTAAAGACAGAGCGTGGGAAGGGGTCTCCCAGATCATCAGTTGAGCAACGGAGTCAAGACCAGTGGAACCTGGAGTGTGCTTCTCTGTAGAAAGAAGCTTCTTACTTGCATTAAATAAATATGTTAAAAGTAACACTTTTTAAAGAAAAAATTATTTTAGAGAGAACATGAGCAGGGGGTGGGAACAGAGGGAGAGAAAGAGAGAGAGAGAATCCCAAGATGCGCTCTCAGCGCGGAGCCCGACGCGGAGCTCTATCCCACAACCCTGGGATCATGACCTGGCCTGAAATTAAGAGTCAGACGCTCAAAGCACTGAGCCACCCAGGTGCCCCTAAAAGCAACTCCTAAAAATCTGATTTTCATCACAACTTCTTATCATGGACTTGAGGGTTTTGGAGAAAGTCAAAAGTGCCCCAAAGTAGGAATCTGCTGGAATTCTTAAAGTGTCCTGAAAACCAGGCCTGTAAATATTATGTCTCAGGTGGGGTCTTATAGATTCAAAAACAAGAACAAAAGAAGAGATCGCTCTTTCTCCTTTGCCGAGTTTCACCTTACCACCATAATATAAGGGAAAGAAAGCTTTAACCAAGCATGATATCAACAGGTCTCTCTTAAGGTCTCTCTATCTCTCTTAAGACTTTTTTTGGTGGGGAATCAGGGATAGTTCATTGCTTTCTCTTTTTCTAAGCTTGCTTTCCATCTGTCTCCTATTTGTGTTCTTCTGTTTTATATTACGTTTTGCCTTACCTCTCTTCCTGCATTGACTGCAGTGGCTGTTGGGATAGGAAGTGTAGCCCCCTGAGGTGGTCGTGTGGGCAAGGAGACCTGGGCTACTTTTTCTTGCCAACTACCCGGGGGCACTTTGAGGGCACAGGAGATTCCTACCAGCTTTTATCCTAGAGAACTTTGGCCAATTATCCCAATTCTGCTCCTCTTCTTCCTCCTTGGCATGTGGGGACATTTCTAGGGCATTCTGTGGGGACAGTGCCTTGTGTTCCTGTCCACTCATAAGCTTATATCAGAAACCTGTTGAGGATCCTACCAGGGATTAGGTTTCCTTTGCAGATTTTTCAAATCAAGAGCTATTTTTAAATACAAGGGATCCCGAAAGTCTAAGACTCTGAAGACATTAGGTTCATCGGTTAGATTCTCTGCTCACCCCCAACACACAAACACACACAGGGCCTTAGGTGAAACATAGTGAGTACGTGATCCCTACCCCTGTGGCATGCCTGGAGAGTCTGTATCCTGAAATCAACTGAAACAACACTGGAGGATTTTGTTTAATGACTTAAATAATACTTGAAACACTGTCCAGGTCTGTCACGGAGATGCTTGGATGAGTTCTCTGGCTCTTTTCTAATCACGAATGGCTCACTGGAAAATTAAAGGAGACATGCATGAACAAATAAAACAGTGAAAACAATGCAAAATTGTTCTGGATCATTATGATGGTATGGAAAAAAAAAAAAAAGGGATCCCAAAGGAGTAAATTGTAGTTTGGAGTTAGGGCTGAATTGTCATGAGGGTTTGCTGTCAAAGTTGTTTAGCTGATGGAAAACTCCAGAAGATGGGACCAGGAACTGATTTGGACCAGTTTGGGCCATTATGACCTGAAGCTCAATATCACTCACTGTATTTTTCTAGTCATAAAGTCTGCCCATCCAAAACCCCCTTCTTCTGCTCTGGCGTCTCAGGCTGGTTGTACACACTTTCCCCAAGACCGCCGTGGTTCTGTCTCTAAAGAAAGTCCACTGGCCTCGCTTGTCAAAAGTAAACGGACTTTATTTTGTGTGACTGTGAACAGTTTAGGGAGAAGGGAGGGGAGGCAGTGAATGTTCTTACAGCCCATCAAGAGGTAAACATATCCTGTTAACTTCTTCAAACCCTGGCAGCATTTGCCCCAGACTGTTTATAGTACACTTCATATGCTATCTCCAAAAATGGGGAATCCCATTGCACTTCTCTGTTTTCTGTCTTCTTTCTTTTTTTAAAGATTTTATTTTTGGGGTGCCTGGGTGGCTCAGTCGGTTGAGCGTCCGACTTCGGCTCAGGTCATGATCTCATGGTTCGTGGGTTCGAGCCCCGCGCCGGGCTCTGTGCAGACAGCTCAGAGCCTGGAGCCTGTTTCAGATTCTGTGTCTCCCTCTCTCTCTCTTTGACCCTCCCCTGTTCATGCTCTGTCTCTCTCTGTCTCAAAAAATAAATAAATAAACATTAAAAAAATTTTTAAAAGAAGATTTTATTTCTAAGTAATCTCTACACCCGACATGGGGCTCGAACTTACAAACCTGTCATCAGGAGTCATATGCTCCACTGGCTGAGCTGGCCAGGCACCCCTGCTCTGTTTTCTTGATAAGGGAAAACTATGCTCATGGTTGAGGTGGACTGTTTAAAGGGATCAGAGTCTGAGTCAAATTAGACATGTAGGATTTGCAGCCTGAGTGTGAGACACTGCCTGGCACAGCCACTTCCCATAGTTCTTCATGGTGGGTAGAGACGGGGTGCCCAGGACATCCTTGGGTTGAAAAACAAAACAAGGGGCGCCTGGGTGGCGCAGTCGGTTAAGCGTCCGACTTCAGCCAGGTCACGATCTCGCGGTCCGTGAGTTCGAGCCCCGCGTCAGGCTCTGGGCTGATGGGTGGCTCGGAGCCTGGAGCCTGTTTCCGATTCTGTGTCTCCCTCTCTCTCTGCCCCTCCCCCGTTCATGCTCTGTCTCTCTCTGTCCCAAAAATAAATAAAAAACATTGAAAAAAAAAAAAAAAAAGAAAAACAAAACAAAAAAAGGTGGTCTGAAATACTCTTATTTATGTAATCTCTGGAAATACACAGACATCTAGGTCTTCAGTTGTAGCATCCTGTGAACCAGAAATCTGACGCCTACTGGCTACAAGCTGTACTTCAAAATGCACCTGACTCTATGCTCAGGAAATCTTTTGTAATGGCCTCAACTAGATGAACTCTCTTGCCTTTGCTAACCCTGAACTCACAGCCTACTTGCCCCTTTCTCCTCCCCTTCCTTCCCGCGCATCGGAGGAAAGCACCTGGCCGGTTGCATCTTTCATTCTATACCCAGGAAATGACAGATACACTCAGGGACTTTTCCTCTAACTTGTAACCAAGCATGTTTGCTGGACTTGGCAGCCATCAGGAGCAGTTCAGCCTAAAAGCTTCTGTCATTGATTTCCATTCCCAGCATGTGCCATGGGGTGTAGAGCTCTGGAATGGTGTGTGTGTGTGTGTGTGTGTGTGTGTGTGTTTCACTGAAGCCCTCTGAAGCCCTCTGTCGTCTGCTCTTTGGTAAGAATGCATCATCAGCAGTGTCTTCAATAACTTCTCTCTACTGGCAGTTTACCTGCCAGAATCAACATAGGGTTTCTCGGTCCTCAGTGCCCGTTAATGAAACTAACATCTGGGACACAGAAGTCCGTGCAGGGTCTGTTTTGCCAGCATTACTGGCATCCTGGCGTGAAGAGTTCCCCACAGCTGTCCTTGCTATAATCCCCTTCCACCAAAGGGAGTGGGACTGGCCACCTTGGGGCTCTGCATTTGCCAGCTTGGTTCAGGCACTTTTCTCCTATTTCATGTACATTTCAGTCTTTGCCACCATTAGTTTCCCTCAGTTCATTTCTTAGTGTGATTATGTATGCAGGTATATACTTTTTTTTTAATGTTTATTTATTTTTGAGAGAGAGCACAGCAGGGGAGGAACAGCGAGAGAGGGAAACAGAGGAGCCGAGGTGGGCTCTGGGCTTTTAGCCGCCAGCCTGATGTTGTGGCTCAAACCCACACACCATGAACTGAAGTCAGGCACTCAACCTGACTGAGCCACCCAGGCTCCCTTCAACTATATACTTCTTTTAATAGTCAATCAGTTAAAGACTCCAGTTTGTTTGCTTTTTTCTTTCATATCAATGAGATGGAGACTGAACAACTGACGTGGCACATCCCCACCCATCAAGGGGCACGATGTTTGCCGTGAACGCATACTGCTTCGCTTACGCACGTTAATGGCAGTTACATACATTCACACCGAGGAGAAAATAGACTACTGAGTATGCATCTCGTAAACAGAAACGCAGTCGGTGCATCTGTTTCCTTAACAGAACATGGTTCTGCTGCAGTGTACAATTCAACAAACTGCTTCAGTGAAATTATTCCTTAGAAGAATTTTCACTTAATTAGGATTTAGAAAAGAACATGGAAACTTTAAGACCTCCATTTGGTCCGCTGCATACTTCAGGGGCTTCTGCTGTCTCCCACTGAGATTGGAAGAGTCAATGGTCTGAAACTTTTAAGATTCAAAAGGTAGGCACAAATTGGATATTGTCCACATTACTAAGGTGTCGGATCACACAGACCCTGCCTGATTCCCTACCTGTGGGATTTGGGGAATTTAAAATGATAATATTTTCCACCTTGGAACACCTTGTATTCTCCCCCTCTGTAAACTAATGTTGTGGAGACAGCCTCTGTTAATCTATATCAGAGCCAGATACTTTTGTCTGGAAATAGACCTCTTTCTGAGGTGACCTAAAACTGACACAGCTTCTGGAACTGGAGGAAGAGGAAATGTGGCTTAGAACATGAAGACCACCTCTTCTGCTCTTCTGAGAATGAAAACTGACTATTTTGTGGTAAGTGGGACATGATTCATTTACAGTGAACTTAAATTCCATCTAAGGTCTCTGAAACAGATTACAGCGTCTCTTAGTTATTTCCAATGTAATTCCAGAAGTGAATGCTCCAAGAACATCATCTTGTAACTTTTAATTAACATATCAATTTTTTTCTCAAGCCCTTTATGAAATGCTTGTACCTTTGCTGTCACATCAGAAGGTAGATCATTATTCAAAGTAAAACCCAATATAGGTAATTAAGGTATAAATGGCTCAGCTTTTTTTTTCTTATCAAAGATTTATGACTGCCTCTATTTCAGGCTTTCTTTTTCTCTCTCCTGAACTATTTCAGTAGCCTCTTCAAACAGGTCTGCCAGCCTGTTCCTCTTCCTCCTCCTTTTCCATCTGTCCCTCCTGCTGCTCTGCGGATAGTTGTCATAAGCTCAGTTCTCGATTTCCTGACCGCGTGTTGTAGGGGAGGAAAAAATTTTGCTCTACCCTTGTAGGTTCTAGGTTCTTTTGGCTCATCTGTTAATTAAATCAACATGAGAGAGATTAACAGGAAAAAAACAATTTAATAACAAACATACGGGAGCCCTGTAAAAATCTGAGACCCAAGGACAAGTCGGGCAGTTGAGTTTATATGATATCCTGAGCTAAGGAATGGGATGGGGGCTTGGGGCTTAAAAGCGGGGGAGGGTGATTCCCAGGATGATAACAAGAGCAGACATTTGGTAATTAGATGTCTGTCTTACCATACAGATAGATCATTCAGATAAAAAAAAATTATATCTGGTAACAGCTCCTGTTCTGGTACAGGTCCCCTATCTGGATTCTTTTACATAGTTAAGGGAAAGGTTGAAGTTTTTTCTGAGTCTGCTGGGTCTTGATTGCCTTCAGCTTAAAATAGTCCACATGTCAAAGTGGTGAATTTTGGGGTCAAATATCCTCTCCCCTCAGTGTCCCAGGTGCTTCCCAGATCACTTCCCAGACTTCTCTCGGGCCATCTCCCACCATTTAATCCACATCTACTGTCATTCCCTTCAAATGAGACTTCTCCCTCTTCACTGCAGCTCTGCACACTTCTATTTATTCATTTATTCATTCATTTATTCATTTATTCATTTATTCATTCATTAATTTATTTAAATGGTTTTATTTTTGAGAGAGAGGGAGTGGGGAGTGGGAGCAGGGGAAGGGCAGAGAGAGAAGGGAACAAAGGATCAGAAGCAGGCTCTATGCTGACAGGAGAGAGCCCGATGTGGGGCTTGAATTCATAAACTGTGAGATCGTGACCTGTGCTGAAATCAAGAGTCGGATACTTAACTGACTGAGCCACCCAGGCGCCCCAGCACAGCATTCTTTTAACTCCTCTCTCTTTGTTGACACTGATCCCTCTGCCAGGCGTTTTCTTCCCACCCTCCTTCCCTGTGGCTACATGTCCAATGTGTCCTCACTAAGGAAGCAGCTGAAATGCCACTTTCATCCTGTCTTCCCAGACACCCAACCACCCCCTGCCAAGAGTCATTCTTTGACTTTGAATCACACTTTATCTGTTACATCACTCTTATAGCACATAGCTCTTCTGTTTATTTGGAAGGTATATGTCCCCTTATGTAAACTTTAAGTTCTTTGAAGGCAGGGCCCATGTTTAATTTAATCATCTTATTCTCTGAAGTGCCTTGTTACTCAAAATATGGTCTGCTGACCAGCAGCATCGACATCACGTGGGAGCTTGTTAGAAATCCAGAACCTCATTACTCATCCCAGAACTGATGAGTCAGAACCCACATTGTAACAAGGCCCCCCAGGTAGCTGCAGTGCACATGAAAATTCCAGAGGCTCTGCTGTGTTTCATCATACAGAACTTCATGTGCACCAGGGACACTATGGGTATCTGTTGAATGACTAATGAACGAATAACATTAAGAGCTGATGTTATTATCATTGACTTATGGGAAGATTATCTCATAATCAGACATAGCAAATGTAAGCTGGCATCCATTGTTTTTCTGTGACCATTTTCAGCCTTAAATCATGGAGATCTTTTTCTCCCTTTAAAATCTTTGATTTGCTGCTCTCGGGTCACCTTTGGTAGTTTTTTGTTTTTGTTTTTGCTTTTTTTTTTTAATCCCCTCATAGGGCAGTCTTGCCCTTGGTAAGTACAGAGGGAGCGCTTACTAATTGGGTCTAAATATGGATTATGTGCAAAAAACAATTGCTAGCTTCTGAAAATAAGCACTTGTATGGCATGTAGCTTTTTGTCATCTTAGCAGCTGTGATCTTTGGGACCAAGTAAATGGCAGCTAAAAGCTAGGAGGATATTCTTTGTCATTGTGTCGAAAGCTAAGCCATCTAGTTCATACAGACTTGCTAATAACCACAGAAGAAGATGAATGTAACATGCTGGGGTTTTTAAAGCACTAAAGAATTTGATATTACAGTTTCCTTAGCTGTCTAGAAATAAAAGGAGAGTAGGGAGACCACGTAAAGGAAGGAGGAGTCTCGCCTACAGCTTAGCGCAAACAGAAGAACCGCCCGCTATGGCACAAGGTGGAAACCTGTAGGGCCATCTTTGTTTGTCACAGTAATTGGGGGGGGGGGGGGAGGGTGACATTTTCATGGACACAGGCCAGGGATGCTAGGTGCCTTGCAGTGAAGTGCGTGGTCTCACGTGGTGAAGAATTGTCTCATAGGAGACCATGACTTCAGAACATCCAGCTAGACATTTTGGGGGTGAAAAACCGTTTATGTTACTAGCATCTAAACATACATACATACTTATTTTTTTTTTCATTTTTAAAAAAATATATGCTGAGGGGTGCCTGGGTGGCTCAGTCGGTGGGGTGGCTGACTACAGCTCAGGTCATGATCTCGTGGTCTGTGAGTCTGAGACCCGCATCGGGCTCTGTGCTGATGGCTCAGAGCCTGGAGCCTGCTTCCGATTCTGTGGCTCCCTCTCCTCTCTCTGCCCCTCCCCTGTCTCTGTCTCTCTCAAAAATAAATAAACGTTAAAAAAATTAAAAAATGTACATATGCTGATTTTTTCAGGAATGCAACCACCGTATTGAGAGGATATTGTTCTTTGCTTCGTCTAGAACTTTCCCTTTTGTTTATTTCAGAAAAATAATGACGCTGCCCCTATTGGTCTGCATGTGTAGCCATTGCATTCACACTGATCTTACCTAGAGGTGTGAGCCTCCGTCTTCTGGTGCAGTTGCATCTGAGCATTTATGCATTGAAGTGCATCTTATTTGTTACGGATTTCTCTTTTGTTTCACCTTTATATAATAGTTAGGACATGCTACTGATTTTTTTTAAGTGTATGGGACTAGGCAAGTTTTTCATGAATTACGTCTCAGGATAGTGAAAGAGGTGCCCTATCTGATAGGTTTGAGAACCGCTGTGACATAGACAGCCTTGTGAGTTTTTGTCTAAAGATAGGAAGCTCGAGCTCGGAATGTATGCACAGGAAGAGTCACATCCCACGTGCCGAGAAGCTGAGAGGGAGGCATGGATCAGGGTGGCTGTGTAGCAGATGCATGTTTTGGGCAGGAGGGACAGAGCTCGGGCTCTGAGCTACCTGCCACACTCACGTGCCAGCCTTTCCCCTGCCACTTACTACTGGGTGGTCTTGGTCACCCTCCCGAACTCTGACTTCCGGGGATCCTTGTAGGGTCAGAGTGAACATTAGAGATAATGAACTCGAAACACTCGTCAGAGAGGTGCAAACATGACAAATTGTAAATAATGTATATCATAACCTTGATATGTGACTTTTTGAAAATGGAAACTAAAGAGGTCACATTACTGGCTTCAGGAGAAGTTGACCAGGATTCCTCAAGGCTGGATCGGGCCAGGGCTCCAAACTCCAGGTTCTTTAGAATATCGTGACACTACCAGCCAACTGCAGACAAAACTCCTGACTTAAACCACTCTAAAATCCTAAAATCCCCTAGACTCTTGCTTTGCTCCTGTGGGGACCCTTCCCTCAAATTACAGCAAACGTCCCACAAACCCTACAATCCCTTAAGCAAACCTGTGACTTTCCCATGGCAACTTAAGCGTCTTCGGCACATGTTAGTTGGTTTTGTTAATAGTTGCTGCCGGTTTTAGGAAGGAAGAGGAAACCAGAAAAGACCTTTTCCCTGGCTCTCTGTGGCAGGGCTCAATCATCCCAGAACTAGCCCCTCAGCCCTACTGCCCCCACCCCCCCTGCCCCCCACTGCCTGCTCTCACCCCGTCCTGCAGCCCTGCTTGCCTAGTTTCTGGATTCCACCTGTCAGCTCCTTAGATTCTTCCTCCCACTCCTGCCTCCCTCCCCTACCAAGCCACTTCTGTTTTCCTGCTCTTTATGCTCCCAGAACAGATGCAAGCTTTACATCCAGCCCCAGCTTTTCTTATAGGGTTCTTTCCTGGTCTGTTTAATTTCAGGTACAAGAAGGATGGACTTCCCCAGGGTTTCAGGTATTTTTCAGAACGGTTTTATTTTTACTCTAGGAAGGGGGGAGTCACCAGCTCTTTACTAAAGAAGGCCACACAAATAGGGATGCTTCCCCACCCATTTACCTTCCTCCCCGGGGACATCTGGGGGGATTAGACTCTTTGTAAGACAATGTGAGTTAGGCATTTTGCATGAGAACCACTTTCAAATGTTAAGAATGAAACTAATCCTTGCTTTGTGGTGCCAAGGGCTCACTATATCCTCAGTTTACTTTTGGAAGAATTATTTCACATTTCTTCTGCAAGTTAAGTGCTTATCATTTGAAAAGTGACCTCCGTGGCCACTTGAGTGTTCTCGGACCTTTTTGTCCATTTTTTCCCCCTCCTCTTTATTCATTTGTCACAAAATGCTTGCAGAAGTTCCTCCGTTCTTGTCTTCGGCATGATTGTCTTTAGGTGTGGTCTAAATATATCCCTCTCCTGGTCTATGAGAGAGGCCGCTGTTAGCATTTTGTGCATGGTTCCCGTAAGCTGTTCTGTGCATTTTAGGCGGTGTTACCTTCTTAAGGCTACTTCTCAACTTCAGCATCTCCGACAGTAAAATCCAGTGCAACCGGGGCACCCAGTGCCCTCTGCTCTGACATTTCCCTTTGGTCTTGGTGCGTTAAAGTCAGACCCAGGTCATTATTTTTGTATCAATGACATTTTCATAATGCACTAAATAATGAAGTGTTAAGAACACCAAAAAAAACCTTAAAAATGACCAGAACATTTCCCGAAGCATTTAATATTAAGGGTATTAACCTTTCACATCTCTGTCTTAATATTAATTGGTTATAAAGCAGATTGAGTGACTTCAGATCAAGGCATTCAGCATCTGGAAAATTGAAATTTAATTGCCATCTGCACCGGAGCAGCGTCGACCCAGCTTAGCCGTCATTGCTGCTAGCACCTTCCATGTCTGATCTCCAGATAGTCCTAGGTCTTCTCCCCACCGCCCCCCAAAGCCCTGCCCTCTCCCCTACCCACAGTGGAGCCAGCCCGAGATTATCCCAGCTGGAAGTGATTTATTTGCCCCTTTCTGAACTCCAAGAAGCCTTTTGCTTGCAAAAAGCTGGCAACAAAGGTTCCACCTTGAATCCTTTTTTATTCATGCTTTGTCTTCCTGAATATAAAGCAGTATAGACTTCTGTGGGCAGAGGATGCCTGTCTGGTTGATCTTTTGCTCTACTCTGTGCCTAGTACACTGCCTGTCAGGCACCACACAGTGACTTTTGAATGACTAATCAGATATCACCGATGCACGCGCTACTTATGGAATTGCATGCGAGTCCCACGAGACAGAGAAGCTCATTATTCAAAAGAAACTTCTAGAAAAGGTGAAGGGTTCTTTTTTTTTTTTTTTTTTTTTTTTTAAGCATGAAGAGTCCTTACCTAAATGAATTGCCTTTGCTCTGGCATTGCAGTTAATTATGTACATGTCTTGCTTCTCCTTCAGCCTTTCATGTATTCGCTGTCTATCTATAAGGACACGTACCACACAGTCTGTGGGAAAACAGTACTGAACACCACAAAGTACCTGCTGTCTTAGCACTGACATTTCAGTGAAGAGAGGCAGGCGATCAACAAATGTCAGCAATGGTGCGGGTGACGTGAGGGCTGTGGACAGAAATAAGGTGGGGTAAGGGATATAGAGTGATTGGGGTGCTTTCTTAGAGAAGATCTGAGCAGAGAGCAGGGAGAAGGGAGGGAGGGAGCCGGACACGTGGATGCCCATGGAGAGGAAGACCCCAGTCTGCGGAAGAGACAACAAAGGTCTGGAGGTGGACGGTCCCCTGGGGCGTCTGAGGAGCAGGGTGCCCCAAGGCAGTGTGGCTGGAGTGGACTTGGGAACCAGTATGGGGCGGTTCTGGGGACTTAGCTGGACAAGGTCAGATAGGGCCAGTAGGCCGTGGCAATACTTGAGTTTTTACTTAAGAGAAGAGTTGGAGGGTTGAGGACCTACATCCTGTTTTTGAAAAGAATGACTTTGGCTGCTCTGCAGAGTCGACTGTAGCAGGTAGGTGGAACCTGGACGCAGGAAGAGCCAGGAGGAAACTCCTGAGTAGCCCAGTGAGAGGCCCCAGGAGCCGTGACTGTGGTGGCCTGAGGGGTGAGAAGTAGTCAGACCTTGTTGCTGGAGTTGGCGGGATTTGCTGCTGCTCTGACTTGAGGGCCTTGAGAGAGAGAGGGCATCGAGAACGATTGTAAACGAGGTCAGTGGCCTCAGCGGCAAGCAGATTCGTGTCGTCATTTACAGAGATGGGGAGGGCTGAGTGGAGGGTCGGGTCCGAGGGACAGACTCCAGCTAGGCTTTGGACCCGCTGCACTCGAAGGCCTGTTGTCCACCCAAGGCTGCGAGTTTCCCTCTCAAAACTATGAGTCCTTGAGTTCAAGGTCATGCCTTGGTCGTCTTTGTCTTCTCCGCTTAGTTTGCAGGGGTTCTTGCTCGCGGGACCCCCCAGCGCTCGTCTTTGATTAATGGAATTCAGATTTGCACGCAGGGGCTTTTCTGAAAGTGGCCTGTGGCCTTGTTGGAGCCTCCTTGTTCTTGTTCATCACCATCTGTCAAGGCAGAGAAAAAGCCAACTGGAAAAAAAAAATGCCATATGAAACTTGCTGAAAATGGGTAGAACCAGAAATGATGCTGACAGGAAGTTTGGAAGAACAAACTAGAGAGTACTCAGACCAGATATAAGGAAATTAGCATAAATCATCGTCCTCTGATTTTCATGTCTATCTCGCCCGAATTGGCTGACTCAACAGCCGCCTCTATGACTACAGCTGTATCATTCCCCCACGGTCGCCTTTGTGCCTGGAAAACGTATTCCAGTTTCCCATTGCTTCACCATTTGCGATTTTATATTGGGTTCCTTTTTTGTTGTTGTTCTTTTGGCTGCCCATATGGTTAAGAAAAGTCTTGCGACTTTTCCTCCCATTCCGTTAACTGTTTAATTTGTTTTCACTTGGGGTTTTCTCGTAGATCCACAAGGGGTTTTATTTATTGCCATGGGGGCCCTCCAGGCCACTCTTCTTAGATGTTTGGAAATGCTTCTCTGCTGACTGCAGTACAGCTCAGGAGCGCACTTCTCCTCTGTCAGTACTGCGTCCCTGGGGCTGGGGTCCCACCGAGCAGATGGGGATGTGCACGCCCCCTGTCGAGAGGAGGGAGTGGGGCGCCTGGGGCCCTTCAACTAACACAGAAAACCGCCTGGATCTCCCAGTCCAGACCACCTCGGGCACATCTTTGCGTGACGCCTCATGGTTATAAATACAGAGCTCGATTTTATTCTTATAAATGTGTTCATCCCCCACTCTATTTTATTTTTTAATATTTATTTTTGAGAGAGACGGAGCATGGGTAGCGAGGGGCAGAGAGAGAGGGAGACACGGAATCCGAAGCAGGCTCCAGGCTCCCAGCTGTCAGCACAGAGCCCGACGCAGGACTCGAACCCATGAACCGTGAGATCACGACCTGAGTGGAAGTCGGACACTTAACCGACTCAGCCCCCCAGGCGCCCCTAAATTCTTTAAATCATCTGAATAAACTAAGGGTATCTTATTTGTGGGGTTTTATTTTTTATTTTTATTTTTTAATGTTTATTATTTTTGAGAGAGAGAGACAGAGAGCAAGCAGGGGAGGGGCAGAGAGAGAGGAAGACACAGAATCGGAAGCAGGCACCAGGCTCTGAGCTGCCAGCACAGAGCCCGACACAGGGCTCGAACTCACAGACTGCGAGATCATGACCTGAGCTGAAGGCGGCCGCTCAACCAACTGAGCCACCCAGGCGCCCCGTTATTTGTGGGGTTTTAAAAAAGCAGGGATTTGAAATAGTGGATAAGAGCCGCGTGTAGCTGGGCCGGACAAGGACGGCGGCTCGGGCATTTATTCTGAGTCGGGAACAGTCTGGCATTTAATGTGATGCTTTGAAATCTGGATACCTTCTGAACATGCACAGTATTTCGGGAAAAAAAAAAAAAAAAAAAGTAGTACTGCTCACTTCTGACAGCTACCTGCCAGGAAACTCCTTTCTCCCTGGTTGAGCCTTACAGGATGGTGGGAGGTCCCAGGTGGAGAAGGACCTCACAGAGGGAAAGACAAGTGCAGGGGCAGGTGGCCACTGTGAGAGCAGGTTCCTGGTGTGGTGTGGCTGCAGCATGGGCTCCATGGGGAGTGTGAAGAGAGTTGAGGCAGAAAGAACAGGTGACAGGTAATAAAGGTCCCCATGGGCTGTGCCAACTAGGATAGAAATTGAAGAGTGTCAGAAGTGTCCAGAAGTACTATGATGGGATAGGTTTTATAGGCAAAGTTGTTCTGACTGCCACAGGGAGGACAGATAGAAGGTGAGAGATACCGGTAAGAGGGTTCTTGATGATGAAGGCAAAAGATGATGAAGGGCTCATAAAGTTCTTAGGACAGTGACTGGCACACAGTCAGTGCTATATAAATGCTTGTAAAATACAATTAAAGAAGTGACAACAGAAACATTCGTGATGGGAAGGAGAGAGACATCAAATCAGAGAGACATCCCATAGGTCAGATTGCAACATCTACTTGGGTGAATGGTGATATCATTTCCAGGTGAGGAGCAGGTGGGGTTCGGTGGAGGTAGACAAGGGGCCATAGTTCTGTCTGGACATGTCCCCTCTGCGGAGCCTGAGGAGCATCCATTAGGTGGCTGGGCCTCAGCTGGGACCTGTAGAAACATGCTTGGAACGTGTTGAGAAGGTTTCAACGTCTAGATTGGAAACAAAGAGATCACCCCGGGAAAGAAAATAAAGCAAGGTAAAAAAAAAAAATCATCAAAATGGAGTGCTGGGAAAGCCATTTACGTGGAATTGAGTGCCTGGGGTTCTGCCTCCGGTTCTACCACTGATGTTGAATTTGAAAAAAGAGGTGAGTTCTCTTCAAATTCTAGTTGTTTTAGTTTATCGTTAAGATTTTCTGGCTCACCAACTGTGAATGTTCCAGGAAAACACTGTTATTTGTGTTTTATCAAAAAAAAAAAAAAAAAGAATGCAAACTTAGCTCACCCTCCCGGCAATGCCAAACAGTGTCAATGAAAACATCTTAATCAGGTGCCCCTTCTGTGAAGACCCTCCGACCAACTTTGAAGTTCAGTCCTCACTGAGGATAATCTCACGTTCTGACTTCCTGAACCCCCAGTGGTTTGCAACTTTGGGCATACCTGTTCTGTTCTCAATATCGTACAACAGTCTGTAGTGTTGGAGACTTCCAGCATCTTAAGGCATTGAAGCAGGGCATCATTTGGCCCCAAACCTACAATACCACAAACAGCCTCCTCTTACCAGCCATATGGATTCCTGGAAGATACCGCAGAACAATAGTGACTTCTTACACTTGTGAATTCTCCAAAACACCAGGTCCTTAGCCTGGTATGGAAAGCTACTACCTCTCTGGCCACTTGTGCCTTAGTGACTTGCAGGCAGCTGTCGGCCTTTTGCAGGGGTTATTCTCCGAAGCCATAGAATGGGTCAGGGAAGGCTGGACACATATCACACATGTGCATGGGAAGTAGAACTTTCAGCAGCAACATCTTCCAAGTGGTAAAAATAACTCGCCCTTAGTCAGTAGCCCTGACGCCAAGTGTCCCCTTTCACTTCCTGTCCTCTGTTGGTATCTTACAAAGGACATCTTGTCTTCCACAGTTTGGAATGTGATGTTTCTCGTCTCGCTAATTCAGCTGCCTGATGTCTGTCTGCTTCTCCCCTTGTCAAATAGTTTGAGGGTCCTCACCCCTTGGAGCATTTGCCTTCTGCCTTCCTCATGTCTGTGGTTCATGCAGCAGGAGTTTGACAGCTACCTGCCAGGCACTGGCTGGCAGAGATGTTTTCACTTGGATTTCTGTTGTTTCCCTCCCTTTTAAGACTAAGCTGTTTAATAACTGGGCAACAACTTTCAAGTCAATGATTCTCTTAAAAGTTTTACTTTATTTTATTCCCTGGAAGTTCTTGCAGATTCTATGTTCTTTTTTTAAGTTTATTTATTTATTTTGAGAGGAGAGAGAGAGAGAGCATGAGCCAGAGAGGGGCAGAGAGAATCCCAAGCAGGCAGGCTCGGCACTGTCATTGCAGAGCTGATGTGGGACTAGAATTCACGAACTGTGAGATCACGACCTGAGCTGAAACCAAGAGTCGGACACTTAACCGACTGAGCCACCCAGGCGCCCCTATATTCTTTCTTTTTTCTTTCAGGTTCTATGTTCTGATAATAGATGCATGTCCTGCAAAATATCAGATCAGCTTTTTGATTCTGAAGTTCTTTACAAGTCTCCTGTTTGAAACCTTACCAACCAGTGAATATAATTTCTTCTTTTTCATTAGCCTGACGTTGAGTTCCTTCTCAAGAGCTCCTATGTTATAAAGCCTACATCTGTGAGCATGCAGGGATGGATGGTGGGTGTTACTAATCACTGAAAGATGTGGCTGCCCGTGGTGTTACTTCCTGCATCAAGTTTCCCCCGTCAGACCTGGCAAAGAGCTGAAGCGCTATGGGGAACATCTTCGCGTAAACACTGCTCGACCCCACACTCCCTTCTTCCCATTGTGACAGAATGGCATACGTCTCCACCCTGAATGCCAAGGCTTTCTCACTCACTGTAGAGAAAAACTTCCTGCGCACCTGCTGAGATAACTTCTGAGTGGTTTGTGATGGAGGGAAACAAAGAAATGTGAAGTCACTGAGTCATACAATCCCCACCTGGGCCATCAAAACTTCTTGATCTCGGCAGCCATATTTATTAAGATTTTTTTAACGTTTATTTATTTTTGAGAGAGAGAGAGACGGACAGACAGAGCATAAGTGGGGGAGGGGCAGAGAGCGAAGGAGACACAGAATCTGAAGCAAGCTCCAGGCTCTGAGCTATCAGCACAGAGTCCAACGCAGGGCTCGAACTCACGAACTACAAGATCATGACCTGAGCTGAAGTCGGACGCTTAACTGAGCCACCCAGGTGCCCCGGCAGCCATATTTAACTGACCAATTACTTTTTAAATTGTAGATAAGTATAGCCTAAGATAATTGGATACAGTAAACCAATTTATTATATCTGTTATTACATGTAAAATCTGTTGTTTGGGGACTCTGTTCTTTGTTGCTAGGCAGTGAGGAGCCTTCCTTTTGAACTCTTGGCTCTTCTTCCCTATCCTCCGCCATGTTCCTTCTCAGCCTCCTGTGCTAACTGATAGCACGTGTGGTTTAGAAGGGAACCTGGAGAAGGAATGTGTACGGCCCTTGTATGGAAATACCATTCCAAATTCCATACGCTGTTAGATAATACACTGGCTAGACCGTCCAGAGTCCCCCCAGAAAGGGGGATTTAGATTGGAAAGGAATCAAAGGAATTGTGGAGGTAATACAATTGACTGCAGTGAAGTCGTAATAGGGTGGTCTGGACAACTGGACCAAGGCCAAGTTCAGAATCACAGGCAATTCCCCCTACCCTTTGAGAATGAGGTGAGGTCTACTGAATGGAAAGCAGGGCAAGTCGTCAACTTCCTTAGAGTTTATTCCAGATATGGGCCCCGAACTTTGTCTTTTGTTCTTTGAAAAGGGTAAAGATAGTGAATCCAGCCAGAAAAACCTGTGCTTATCCATCACAAACCTCCACAGAATTACTTCTTTTATCCCCCTTGTCCTTCTTTCTCAGAAACACGTTCTGAAATAAGTTCTTGGCTGTGTCAGATGAATGGCAGCTGATGTCCATGACTCCTTCGTTTCCTTTGTCTTAGGCATAAGGTCTAGGATAACATATTTGTTAAGTGAATGAATGAATGAGATAATGAATGAATGAATAGCAATGGAGTCAGAAAACAGGGGAAGTGTTAGTTACTGGAGGAGAGGGTGAAAACAACAAATCCTCCTTTTAAGAGTAACGAGTTTGCCCGCCGTGCCCTGGGGGAATCAATATGGTGTGAGCGTGGGGTTACCAAACTCTATATCCCATGGAGCGGTAGACCATGACAGATTACACACAAACACACACACACACACACACGCACACATTCTAGTCTGGAACCTGGCAGCCTTGGGACCCAGCAAGAGTCGATGTTTTAGCTGATGTCCGGAAGACAGGAAAAACCAGTGTCCCAGCTCAAGCAGTCATGCAGGAAGTAGTTCTCTCTTACTTGTGGGAGGGTCAACCCTTTTGTTCTATTCAGGCCCTCAACTGATTGGATGAGGCCCACCCACAGTAGGGAGAACAATTTACTTTACCCAGTCTGCTGGTTCAAATGTAATCTCACCCAAAAACCCTCTGGCAGACACACCCAGAAGAATGTTTCAGCAAATATCTGAGCACTTTCTGGCGCAATCTTATTGCCACATAATATTAGCCATCATATGTCACAAAGTTATAAATCACAAAGTAGGCATCCTTCTCTTTAGTTTCCATGTTTTTGAGCAAGATCACCAGAGCCCAGTGGAATATTCCTGGGCTTCCAGTTCTTCCAGAACTCAGCCCCTTTCATGACATAAGACATGTTTAATTGAATATTGTCAAATATTCGCATGTCAATTATTATTAACAATTTAAACATTTAAAGTTTGAGCTGGGGTCTCCTCCAAGTCAAAAACTGCTATTTTCCCAATGCCAGCAATCATAACAGGGGGCCCCAGGCTCGCCGGGGTGGTTGTACAGGGAGTCCAAGTTCAGAGCTCTGTGCTCTATGTGCATAATGTGGCCCCAGGATCAGCTATGTGTTGGGTCCTAGCCTGTGCCCTATGACAGTTGGGAGAACGAGTGAGAGTGGTTTGTATTTGGAGGGGTGACAAAGAGACTTTTCTTTTGTCAGCTACTCGGCTGTTCTCCAAGCATCTTAAGGGCAGCAAACAGGACTTAGACTCATCTCTGAGCCTCACACTTTGCCTTGCGTAGGAGTCAAGCAGTAAATACTGGCTGAGGGAATCAGCAGATGTTTGAGTACCCACTGCGTACTTTCCGGTATTTGCTAGGGAATTCGTGCTAAGGGGAGGGAGGAAGACCCAAGGAGCAGCATAGAGTTGCTCTCTGAGTAAAGTAGCGACATGGACAGTGTTACTTTTCTTAGCCCCTGGTTTCAGCTCTGTGGAACTCTTTCTATTAAGTATCGGAGACAATTACCTTCAAACCCTGAAAACTCATCCCATATTGGGTTGGTACTACAGTGGTGGCCTCTATGTTTGAGTTAGGATTCCTTAGCTCACTAAGAGATACGTATGGAGTCAGAGTGTTAGAAGCCATTTGGGGATTCTTTGTCAACCGGAAAAAAAAAAAAACCTCTTCCAAAAGTTAAAAAAAAAATTCTCTTTCTGCAGATGAAAAAGAAATGCAGTTGAGGTCTGTGGGGGCTTCCTGTAGACTAGAAAAGAGAGGGGCTTGACCATGGACACCTGAACTAGGTTCAGCAGCAGACACAGGAGGAAGAGGGCAGCACCACAGCTGGTTGTTTGAGACTCCCTGACCCTGTGGCCCATGGATGAAAAGCTGTCTGCCCTGCAAAGCAGATTCTTCTTGCAGCAGGATTTTGCGTTCCTCCCTGGGCCAGTGTTAGATTCTCTGGATGCATAAGGTGACAGGGGAAGAAGCAGATGATATCAACATCACAGTTTATTTGTGGAATCTGGGCCTCCTCTTGAAGGACAGTGCTTTTCCTCCAGAGGAGGGGGAATTTACTGATGTCCAAGATACCTGCCCTCTCTCTCAGCCTTTCTGCACCAAAGCAAGAAGGGGAGGAGTCCGGCTTAACATGGCCATCCAGAAGTCATTTCAGGGACAATGGACATAAATAGAAATACCTGGAAGGCCAAATTTGTCTTCTGCTGTACGAAGATTAAAAAAGAAGCCTAAGTCATAGATTTGCTGCAGATTAGTACTGAAGAAGACACCGGGTGTGGACACCGGTGAAAGATCCATGATGTAAGAACATATGAAGAGGAATCTCGTATTGCTGTTGCTTCCCTGGGACCTCCTCCAATGATCCTCTTGAGGAAAATCAACAGGGGAGTGGGACACAGTTTTGCAGTTTTGCCATGGATGCTTAGGGGACCTGGGAGGGTAGCTTTTATAAGTGTTTCTTTGAAGACAGTGATGGAGCCCTGGTTGTCAGCCGAGCTGACAACGAAGTACCCTTTGCTGACAGCCGCTGACATGAACACAGGACACCGTGCTCCCGTTGGTAGGTTTGGGAAGAGGAGCCTGGTGACCGGGTGTTCTTGTATTAGAGTGAGCAGTGCGACTGTGTTCGGAAGAGCCCATTATGTGAAGTGTGAGGCTCATCCACAGTCTAATTAAGAGGAAAGGGAGGGTGGCTGTGGAAATACCAGTGGGTTGCATCGCTAAAGCTGTCTGGGTTTAGAGCCAAACAGGGCTTTTCGGTATGAAGTCGATATGGAAGTCTTGTGTGTTTTCCTGTCAGATGCCCTCCTGCAGAGGGGGGTGGTTTTAGATAATGACTGTTTTGCTTTGGGATACCACCTGCAGAAATGTGTTTATTTTGACTGTGTGCAGCTTGCAGAAAGCTGGTGGAACTGTCTTATGAGAGAGGATTCTTTCGATGGGCGTTTTCCCCTCCGATGACAGTTCCTGGCCCCAGAATTGCCCACAGGGTCAAGGTTATAGGCCATGATATTTAAGAGCTCAGTGTTGGTTTACAGACCTGCTGGTAACAGTTTGGGTCGGCATCCTTGGCATCCGTGGAGTCAGTCTTACTCACTTCTGAAAGACAACTTGATCGTCAGCAGGAGAGCTTCAAAAAGACCTATGATTCCATTCTTTCTTTTGAAAAATGAATGTCTATTGCCTCAGCTCGCATGCAGTTCGACTGTTACTCTCTTTGCGTTTATGAAATGAAGAGAACCGATTGCATGGCTTTGCAGAGGACTAGCCCCAGTAGTCTGTGGCCACAGTTCCGCCTAAATTTTAAACATCCTTATAACGTGGTGAAGACTCAGATGGGAGTGGCTGAGGACCATCGTGCCGAGGAATAACCTTCAGCTCAGCAAAATTGTGTGATCTGTCCCAGGCAGCACTTGAACTGGTGTTGTGACCACACGTGTGTGTGCACATGTGTGTGGCACGAGGAACTGTCCCATCCGTTAGTTCCTTTGGATGTGATATTTGATGATGTCTAGTGTCTACAGAATAAACCCCTTTTTTGCCCAAGACCCCATGTGTCTTTTGGGTGGCTCTCCACCTAGCCTTGGCACTGGTGGCCCCTAGCACAGGGGTCTTCCATGGGACCCAGCAGTGCTCCAGAGGCAGAGAGAGGAGGGTTTCTGGAGGAGATTGGGGGCATAAATATACAGGAAACTTACAAAGAGGAAAAGGTTGTACAAACCAACCAGAAGCACCAGCAATTGCGTCAGCTACTGATGTTAAAAGTAGCTGCAGAAAAGCAATGCTTCTCCCTTAAAAGGAAATCGAGGAACGGGGCACCTGGGTGGCTCAGTCCACTGAGCGTCTGATTTCAGCTCAGGTCATAATCCCAGGGTCACGGGATCGAGCCCCACATTGGGTTCTGTGTTGAGCGTGGAGCCTGCTTAAGATTTTCTCCCTCTCCCCCTCCATCTCTGTCTCTCTCTCTCCCGCTCCACCTCTGCTCCTCTCCCCCTGCCTCTTTCTAAAATTAAAAAAAAAAATAAAGAAAGAAAGGGAGGATGAAATTTGAGGTCCAGACTGTGTGGAAAGAGCCCAAGAGTTTCACAGGATTTCCGTGACAAATAGGAGTTCTCGGTCTTTGTCTGATTTTCTGCTTCCAGTATGGAAATCCTCTAGTTATAAAGGAGATAGAAACACAGGGCAAACTATATGCTTACTTCTCTGCATGTTTCTCTGCCTATTTTCTGGAGTCGGATTTTGATGTGGGAAGTTATCTGAAAGGAAAGAGGTGAAGTTCTGACTAATCATGAAAATAGCACTTTTCTGTTTTCAAAAGGGACAGACTCCCTCCTGTCCCTCGTTGGCACAGTACATCAGCCAGATCTCCTGCCACTGGGCTCTGAGCCTTCGTATGTTTTCAAGGGCAAAATCCACTGGTGGAAATGATTGTAATTCTAACCGTTGCCAGAAGGAGAGCTAAATATTTTTAAAACAAGAACAATGAAATGGTATCTGTTTATACGCACATATTTTATTCATGACGATTTTGACTTTTGATCATTAAAAGTAACTGGATGGAAACTTATCTTGATATTATCCAATATTGACGGGATAAAAGAGCTTATCCAAAAGAGATCTGATATAATGAAGATTATAAGGAGGATTGTTATCCGCCAAGTTAAAATCACTTTCTTTAAATACTTTAGCTGTCCTTTTCTACCTACAGGGTGAACGTGGAACCCAGTCTCAAACACCTTTAGCTATGCTTTTAGTATATTCACTATCCTGGATGATGTCGGAAACACCAGGTTTCCTTTACCTACGTTGGGTGATGTGTCTACCCCCCGAAAGGTATTCCTCACTCTGGGGTATTTATCTGTTGCTGGATCACTGTGGTTTGAGTCATTTCAAAGTGAGATCACCTAGGACATATTACATAGTCTTATGCGGAAGATCGGGTAACCAACTGGCCTGTCTCAGTCGGCCAGCACAGAGGGGATTCCCAGGATGAGGGACTTCCAGTTTTCATACTGGGAAAGTCCTGGACAAACTGGGGTGAATTGTGAGCCTCTGTGGGATAATGGATTTGACCATAAACTTCAGCATCACATTTCAAAATATTAAGCGGTTGACATTCTGAATGTTTCTAAACGTATTTTACAGTTTGGAGTGGACTTATTTCCAAAATAACCTGAACCCGTGCCTAGCCAACTTTATCAGCTCTTGAAACTCTGCTACTAGAAAGGAACACGAAGATGGTTTCAGAATGTGCCTCATTCCGCTTCGGTGGCTCTATTCATTTGCAGACAGGTGCAGAGAGCAGGCTTAGAAGACAGGGTCCTCACCCCTGTCCCCTGGCCTCTCACCCCCTTTTAAAAGCAGGGTATCACCTCTTTTATCTCTCAGGAGAAAGGCTTTATACCTCAAATGAAGAAAAAAAAAACATATTTCTGAGCCAGTGACTAGATGCCCGCATAACCCTTTTGGCTCCGGTATTCTGTGGTCTTCCGTGGAGAATTGCTAATTTTCTGAAGGCTTTGAATGGAATGAATTTAAAGAAAACTGCCAGTTCAAATAGTTCTTATGATAGTGAGAGATACTCACTGTGTGGTCCTTTTATTTTTAGCAATAGCGTTGGAAAAATCAGGTTATGTTTATTCTGAGGCTTCGAGGGAGCTGGTACGACTGTGTAGTCTAGCAGATGCTGGAATTATAAATTATTATAAACATTGGCCAGTGGGGAAATTCATATATCAAAAATACTACAATATAGAAGTTAGCCTATAGATTTCCCCCTAGTTCATTGCCCCAAAATGTATACGCTGAGAAAGTACTTTCATGGAGAAATATAAATACACTTAACCGTGCTGTTCTTTTGACAGATGTGTTTTTATATCATATTTCTTGCTTGCCCAGAAACCCCCAAGTATAAGTTTATTTATGTTTTGTTACCTTCATTGTAAATCTCATAGCGTGGACTTGTTCTTCTGTTAGATAAATACGTTCCAATTGTCATAGTTGCTAGTTTTTAGTATTAACCAAATATTTTATGAACTTTCCCTGAGCTGTTGTTTTCTAGCCTTTTGATGTTGTTTTCACTAGAACATTGAGTCTTCTACGGGGCCCGCCGACATCCATAGGTATTTGAGGGCTGGTGACTGCAGCATCATTCACTCAGCTGGAGCCAGAAGCCCCATTTGAATGGGTTGGCTTCTTTTCATGGCAAACCAACTGCCCTCAATGAATAACAAGGCTCCCTCCTTGAGAGAGAAAAATCACATTGCCTCGGTATCTCAGGAATACAGTTCCATAAATACTATTATGCATGATGGAGCAGCATCTTTATTCAGTAGAGCAGATATTGCCAACAAAAATGACATAATAGAGGGGATTACTTCTAGTGGTTTCTAGCTTTAATTATGAGAAATCAGTGAAAAGGAGAGTTTGCAATCAAAGTGTTTTGCACAGCGAGAGCTGGCCATCTTTTACTGTTAGGTGTATGTGTTCTCAGGGGAAAAGAGATAAAATGAAAAATTTTGTAACATTTTCTGTCTTTGGTTTTTGGCTGTGTAAGGTCAAATGTTACACTTGTCTTTTAAGCCACCCACAGACTCAGCTCTTTGGGTGGGATTGAGCTCATCATTGGGACAGAGGCTGGCTCAAGTTTATTATTACAGGATGGCCTCACCATATCAAGACTAATTTTAATGAAAATTAAAATTACATTTTGCCTACAAAATGATTCATGAAAGGCAATGTTGTAAAGTATTGGGTTTTTTTCCCTAAATCAAGGAGAACATCCTTTATAAAAACATAATAATTTATCCCTGGGCTGTATACTTTTCCTATTCTATCTTGACTGCTTTTTCTGCCTATGAAGACATGGGAGAAGTTAAAAATAAACATTTTCCTCTGAAAAATCATGAACCCATAATTTGTGACAAGGGCTTTAAACTGGCTGCATATAATTTTTTTTCTATAATAACATATCACATAGGTAAACATTATTGTATTATGTTTCAGAGGAGTTCCATGGTGGGGTGGATAGCAGTGGTTAGTGGGGAGGCCGGGTGGATGAGATTAAAAATGCATTTCTGGAAATCAGATTGACAGTAGGTTGGTGGAGGAAATAAGAAACTGGGTTTGGAACATTTGAGGGAAGATAACTGGGAATTCTTCCCTTTGGAATATATAAGAATATGGGCATGCATTAGAATATGCATGTATGTTGAAATGCAGTCAGAAGAAATGCATACTGACAAGCATTTAGAATGTGCACGTCGAGAATTTGGTAATAAAAAAAAGAATTTGGGAATACAATCTGGGCTGCATTCTCAGTGCCTGCAGGCCAAAAGTAATACCTACCAGTTCCATTTGTTAAGTAGTAGAGTCCAAACAATTCAATGAGTATTTATGTCCTAACAGGTTAGTGGCTGGTTGAAAATACAGCTGTATAAATTGGGAAGAAAAAAGTACATATTTTTCATTCCTAAGTGATACTTAATTTTACGTGTCAACTTGGCTCGGCCATAGTCATCAGATATTTGATCCCACATTGGTCTGGATGTTGCTGTGAAGGCATTTTTTTTAGGAGAGACTGACATTTGAATCAGTAGACTTTGAGTCAAGCAGGCAACTCTGCGTGATGTGAGTGGGCCTCATTCACTCAGCCGCAGGCCTTAAGAGATAACAGCTGAGTTGAGGTGCTACCAGGGGAGAAGGAATTCCGCCGCCAGATTGTCTTCAGATGCGAACTGCAATATACGCTCTTCCCTGGGTCCCCGGTCTGCTGGCCCACCTTGCAGATTTTGGACTTGCCAGCCACCGCATTAGCATGAAACAATTCTTTCAAATCAGCTTCTCTTTCTCTCTCTCTCTGTACACACACCCACGCGCGCGCACACACACACACACACACACACGATTGGTTCTGTTTTCTGGAGAACCCCAACTAATACACTTACAGGATAGACGGGTTGTATGCACATGCCAGGCACGGCACAATTTCCCAAACCTGAGAACCAGATTGGACACCATTTCCTGTTCCACTTTGATTTTTGTACAGTACTTCCTGTTTTATCACAGCCGCCTCTGAGAACCCTGCCTTGGTAAAGATGTCTTCCAAGGGAATGCAGGGGATCTCATGTTCAAACTGTCCAACCAGTGTCCAATATGGCGGCATTTCCCTCAAAAATGTAAAATATCCTTTGGTGCCTCCGTGAGTTCACCGCGGCATCCCAGAAAGTCTCGGCACAGTTTGGGAACTGCAGGTACAGGTGGTGGCAGTTGCTATGGGGATAGATTCACTCCGGCAGAGAGAGCAGAGATGAGCTCCAGAAAGGGGAGGCAGCATAAGAGGCACTTTTGAGAGGAGATCAGAGGGAATCTAGAGACACAGGGAAAAATGGATGTCCTGGCTGAGCAGTGCAAAGGAGGTATGCTTACAGCTAAGAAATGAATCTCGGTGTAAGAAAGGAAATTTTCTTTGCTTTTAAAAAAATTTTTTTTGATGTTTATTTTTGAGAGAGAGACAGAGAGACAGAGCACAAGCAGAGGAGGGACAGAGAGAGAGAGGAAGACACAGAATGCCCAGCAGGCTCAAGGCTCTGAGCTGTCAGCACGGAGCCCGATGCAGGGCTCAAACCCACAAACCTTGAGATCATGACCTGAGCCAAAGTCTGAAGCTTCGCTGAATGAGCCACCCAGGCACCCCAGAAAGGAAATTTTCTATGAAGTTTACATGGTTGATGGAGTGGGGATGGTGGTGCTATGGTAATACATTAAACTTTTTCTCTTTTCCCATTTTTTAAAATTTAAATTTATTTGTTTATTTATTTATTTGAGAGGGAGGGCACAAGTGAGGAAGGAGCAGAGAGAGAGAGAGGGAGAGAGAGAGAATCCCACAAGGTGCAGAGAGACAGGGAGAGGGAATCCTGTGAGGGGCAGAGAGAGAGAGAGAGAGAGAGAGAGAGAGAGAGGGAGAGAGAGAGATCCCATGCAGGCTCTGCACTGTCAGCCCCGAGCCTGAAGTGAAGCTCGAACTTAAGAACCCTGAGATCATGGTCAAAGTCAGATACTTAACCGATGAGCTACCCAGGTGCCCCTCTCTTTTCCCATTTTAAAAAATATGTATCTCCTCATTGTATAATGAAAAAATATATATATATATATTTATGACCCCCCCCCCCCCCAAAAAAAAAAGCTTTCTAGCTTTCCTGTTACTCAGCACGACTGATCTTTTTTCTTTGGTTGGTTTTTCTTTTCATGCACCCTGTTTCTATGGAGCTGCAGCTCTGAGCTGTGGAGGGCAGTAAAGGTAGGGGCAGAGATTAAAGCAAGGGTCTGGCAGAAAATACATAGTTCCAGGTTTGCTTTTCTTCATGACACATTCGGTAGAACTGGGGAGGTATAGTGTGAAGCGGGTTTGCACAAGGCCCTATGATGAAGCCGTGGAAAGAAGCCAAGGCCTTGATGCTGAGCAGAGAAGGTAGAAGGGACCCTGGGCTGGAGCAGCCCTGGGGAGGGTGTGAGAATGTCAGGTGGGCGGAGCCAGGAAGAACACCCCCCCGCGGAGCCCTAGAAAAACACTTGGACAAGACCCCAGCAACCGGTCTTCAAAAGGGGCCTGCACTCAAGGTGTGCGGCCCAGCTTTCATTCAGAGCCACGGTTTCCCAAGCCAGCACTAAAACCACTCGTGTTGACCAGAACACCTGAAGGGTCTTGGAAAAAGTTCATATATCCAGCTTTGTTTATTTCTTTTACGTTTGTTTATTTATTTTGGGAGGGGTAAGGGCAGAGAGAGAGGAAGAGAGAGAATCCCGAGCAGGTTGCATGCTGTCAGCACAGAGCCGGACACGGTGCTTGATCTCAGAAACTGTGAGATCATGCCTTGAGCTGAAATCAAACGTCGGACAATTAACTGACTGAGCCACCCAGGCGCTGCCATATATCCGGGTTTGTTCACTGTTCATTCAGGTGAAAGGTTTCTGGGTGACAAAGCGGAAAGATGACATAAGTAAGCATATAGAACTCCAGAGGTTTTGCAATTACTGTCATCTCGTATCCGGCTGTTTCATCAGGTAAAAGCAGTGATTCTGAGAATCACGTGGCTGCAACCATTGGGTTTGCGGATCTGATAGAGAATGCGATCTGGCACCCATTTCCATTTTAAGGGAAAAATAAAGGACAAGAAAGCATCCTTATTCCAAGCCTCCAAGAAGGTTATGTTTTTAATTCCGCACCACAGCAGATGCAAACAAATTTGTAATTACACTTCATGCATGGAGCCCTGTAGAGGAAAAATAAATCGGTATCCATCTACCCAAAAGCCATAAATCAGACTTAGAATAGCTAATCACAGATATAAATTGTATGCGCGGGCCTGATTACTTTCCCCGCAGTCTGTTGTGTACAATTAACAATTTAGATCTTAGGCTGGCAGTGCCGTTTTTGAAATATGACTCGAGAGCATATAGTTCATTTTTAAATTTTCCCAGCCCAGGTTTACACCTTTTGTTCCATTTTGGTTAAAGTATTATCTTCAGGGGCGCCTGGGTGGCTCAGTCGGTTAAGCGTCCGACTTCGGCTCAGGTCACGATCTCGCGGTATGTGAGTTCAAGCCCCGCGTCGGGCTCTGTGCTGACTGCTCAGAGCCTGGAGCCTGTTTCAGATTCTGTGTCTCCCTCTCTCTCTGACCCTCCCCCGTTCATGCTCTGTCTCTCTCTGTCTCAAAAATAAACAAACGTTAAAAAAAAAAATTAAAAAAAAAACAAAAAAACAAAAAGTATTATCTTCAGGAGGCTCAGGTTTAAATGATGAAGACTGCCTTGGGGCAGCTCTCGTGGTACCCCAGCACCTGTCCGTTTCTCGGAATAAATGGAACTGCTGATGGCTGAGAACACACAGCCACTTTTATGGTGTAAAAACAAAAACAGAAACAGAAATACAAAGCAGCGTTAGTGTGCATTCCTTGATTTCGTCAGGTGGAGCCTGGGCCCAGTGGGCCCAGCCCTGGCTCCGTACCTTCTCGTTCTCACCAGAGTTACTAAGGATCATCTTAGTTACAGAGCAAATGGTACAAACTGCTATGAAATCAGTGTGGCAGTTCTTCAGAAAAATTAAAACTACCATTGCCCTGTGACCCAACAATTCCATTTCTCAGTATATATGGCCAAAAGAATTGAAAGCGGGGACTTTTAAAAAATAAATTCAGGGGTGCCTGGGTGGCTCAGTCAGTTAAACCTCTGACTTCGGCTCAGGTCATGATCTCGCGGTTTGTGGGTTCGAGTCCCGCATCGGGCTCTGTGCTGACCGCTCGGAGCCTGGAGCCTGCCTCGGATTCTGTGTCTCCCTCTCTCTCTGCCCCTCCCCCACTCACCCTCTGTTTCTCTCTCTGTCTCTCAAAAAATAAATCAGTGCTTAAAAAAAATTTTTTTAAATAAAAAATAAATTCAATGCGTATTTTAATTTTATTTATTTACCTACTTACTTATTTATGTAAACTCAACCCCCAGTGCGGGGCTTGAGCTCACCAAGATCAAGAGTCACATGCTCCACTGACTGAACCAGCCAGGTGCCCCTGAAAGCAGGGACTTGAAGAGATATTGGTACACCCGTGTTCATTGCTGTGTTATCCTCATGGTGGATACCACCCATGTGAGAGGGTGGAGACACCAGCGTGGATATCCATCCTATGGAATATTATTCTGTCTTAAGTAGGAAGGAAATCCTGGCACATGCTACAGCGTGGGTGACCCTGGAGGACATCGTGCGAAGTAAAACAAGCCAGTCACGAAAGGACACAGGGTGTATGATTCCATTTATATGAGGCACCCAGAGTAGGGAAATTCATAGGGACAGAAAATGGTATGTGTGGTGGTTTCCAGGGCCTGGGCGGGGCGGGGGTGTGGGGGAGTGGGAAAGAGAGAGCAGTTATTTAATGGGTGTAGAGTTCCAGTTTTGCAACATGGCAAGAGTTCTGGACGCGGATGGACGTGACAGCTGTACAACGGTGCGAACGTATGTAAGGCCACTGAAGTGGACACTCAAACATGGTTAAGACGGGCCCTTTCTCTCATGGTTCTTTTACCGCGACTGAAAAGCGAAGCCGCAGAAGAGTGGGCTCCACTACAGCAGGCCAGTCCCGGTTAGTCTGCAGCAGGGGCCAAGCTGCGCTGGTTCGGGCCCAAAGCAGGGGGTGAGCTCGGGAGCGGTTAGACCCAAGTGGTGCCATCCGCAGAGGGGAGCCCACTCTGCCAAGTTGGCAGGCGGGGATTGCCGAGCACTGGGAGAGAGAGCAGGGCGATGCAAGGGGCAGGTAGGCTCCAACGAGGCAGAAGACCCTGCACCCTGCCTTGGCCGCGGACTTGCCCCAGCGGGAGAGATGGTGGGCAGTGTGAGTCATCTGTGTACCTGGGCCAAAGGCTCTTTCAATGCCACCTAGGCTACTGTCCTCAAACCACTCAGAGTGGGTGGGTATCTGACGTGCCACCGGGAAGCACCAGCTCCGTCCTGGGTCTTGTCTGGCTGGCTGCTCAGGAGAATCTTGACGGTAGTGGACAGGCATCTGCTCTGTTGACGCGGGTATAGAAGGGAGGCCCCGGATGAACGGACCATACTACTTTCCATCTCAGTGATTCATGACCGAAGGAAACAACTTTTGTCGGTGCTGACGACAGCAGTGTGGTGATGTGGCTTATAAGTGATCCTTCCCTTTTTTAAAAAAAAAAATTATTTTTGACAGAGAGGGAGAGAGAGGGAGAGAGAAAATGAGTGGGGGAGGAGCAGAGAGAGAGGGAGAGAATCCCAAGCAGGCACGACACTCAGTCCAGAGCCCGACGTGGGGCTCCATCCCACGACTGTAAGATCATGACCTGAGCCTAAATGGAGTCAGATGCTCAACCCACTGAGCCACCCAGGCACCCCGCCCCCCATCCCCCCTCTTCCTTTTTTTTTTATTTATGACATGTGAATGTGGTTTCAGCCCTTTGGTTTCTTCCGGAGCCTGGGCTTCTCCTGGCCCACCAGCACTTCATTGAACGTTGGGTTAATGGAGCGACCCGTGTGTCAATTCAACTGATACACGTACAGCAAGTTCTGTGCACCCTTCAGCAGCTCACCGAGTAAGACGAACCAGGGTTCAACTGGGTAAATCCTTCCATGCCATGAGAAATCCCTGACAATGTGACATTTGTCCTTTTACCGGGAATTTTATGGCCGTCAATGATAGCTAGCCCTGGTATCCGTACCCAAGCTCTTTACTGAACGCAATTCATTTTGAGTGACCTTTACTTTTCAGTAATAGTCCATTATTTGTGACATACAGATTGCAAACAGCCTAATCAGCCCTCTGGCTTTTGGTTACTAGCACTCCATCTGCTTTATGATGCCATTGTAAAATCCAGCTGTGCTGCTAGGAAGGGGAAAAAAGTATAGACTGAATCTTTTTCCCTGGAAGAAAAATTTGTGTGGAATGAAGAGTATCCAACAATGACTTTCTTTTGCTCGTGTGTGTGGGAGTGGGTGGTACTTCTTCTTTGTACTTAAGAGTTCATGTGCCTCAGTTAATATTAGAATTATGAGCTAATTCTACTGGAAATGTGAACTAATTCCACTGGAAATATGGAAAAGAAAATACGGATAGTTTTGGGCCCCCAATGGGAGCCGTAGTAAGAATTCTTGTATTTTACTTCCCCGGCCGTGGCTCATTCGTTGTTTATTTTGTACTTCTGCTTCTTCGGTAATCTTTGTGTCTTGTAGACCCTTACTTCTTAAACAGGTGGTGTTGATACCTGTTTGTGTGTTAGTCTTGTCAGGTCTTGCAAACTTGTACTGCAGTTGTGCTAATTTCTTGGAGAGGAGCCTAAGATGATCACGTGTTCGTAATAATGCTTACACTTGCTTTTATTTCAAGATTGCTTAAAAGAGCCTTGCCTTCCTGGGTCGATCCTGAGCTTGACCCCCTGAGCTATTGACTGTGCAGAACCGGAGCTGGAGAAGGTGATAAGAAAGTGCTGGCTGGTTGTTAGCTTCTCAACTTCAAATAATCCCGGAAGTTCTCATTTCCATTTATCAAAGAACAATGCCAACGCCACCTGGAAATAAGCAGGGTATTTAAATGGAAGCTCGGTTTTCTGACTTGGCTTCATTGTTTCAACATTTCCCCGATACAGTTGTGTGGGGCAATGGTTTTGCGAGTTCTTTGAAGGCGGCGTTTTGTCTTGAGGATTTTCTTTTCCCTTTCGAGTTTGGAGCTTAGCTCTTGGATTTCAAGGAGGGAAGCTCAGGCAGGCTATGACAGTTTAACTCTCTTTGCTGACATCAGTTCCTGGGGTCATGGATAAATAGGGAATTATTAGGGGGAACATATGGAAGTTAGATGAGACGAGAAAGAAGGATGTGTTTGGTCCCGGGGTGGGCATCTAAAAATGAGAGCAGGAAAGTCATTTTGGTCTCGGCCCTTCCACTTATAGACGAGACCCTGGAGAGAACAGAGGGCTCTCAACCAAGGTCTCAGCTACTTAATGGCAACTCGGCCTCCAGACCCCTTAATCAGCCACCTTTTACACCAGTGTATGGATAGATTCTCTTAAACCTCTCAGGCAAGACTAATTGTGAGCAGCCCGTTGATCCTATAATTCACTGATTTGTCTGATCTGGCTCTAAGATTAGAGAACATTATGCTCTTGATGCAGAGTGAGGGAAACAGAGGAGTAGGTAATTGGGCGGAAGTTTGGCTTTGCACCTGGGTCAGCAGGGACAGGTGTAAACATGTTTGTACACTTTGGAGGAGTGATGAAGAGAAAAATGATGAAGACATTGGCCCATTTTGTATTCGGTATTTTGTTGTCTTTCTACCCTGTGCCATTTTCTTGTATGAGTTTATGCTCTTTGGATTAGATTCTGTCCGACTAGATTTAGGGTCCTCGTCCCCCAAATCCAGAGCTCATGGAATTATGTGAGCATATTGGTTGAGTCTCTCACCCACCCTAGTCGGTTGCATTGCTGATTTACAACTGTGGCTGTCAGTAACAAGGGCAGGTCATTGCTCACCGCCCTCCCCAACATACTCTTGGATCACTCCTTGGTACATGGCTTGAGAAAGCCTGACCCTAGAAATAAATAACAGTGTGTGGTAAATAACAGGTGTTGTGTCACTCGTTAGACCAAGTCTACATGTTACTGGAAAATTGGCCCTGATTTTAGTGATCTTTTTATTAACAAAAGGCATTTATCCCGGCAATCAACGTTATCCCCTAAATGAGAATTCAGAAGAGTTGGCATGAGGATGAATCCCAAAACATGAACTCTCCTCCTGTCCCTTGTCTGGAGTGCAGGTCTCTTGTCTCTATTTTTATGAGTCCCGGGCGATAGCCTTTAGTCTTCTTCTCAGGCACATTCTGTATGCTAGCGTCTTTCAGGATTGTCTCTCTCCCAGGCATCCCTGGGGGGGGGGGGGGGCAGACAGGTCCAGATCCCAGGCCTGCTCATGAAGTTTTCTAAGAGAATACCATTGGTCCTTCTTCCTAGACCCATCAACTCAGCATGAACAGAGGGTGCTTTTTCCAACCACCTCACTGACTTGTCCTGCCTCCTTCTCGGAAGATTTACCCATCATGGCATCCATGCATTTGAGAGAGAACTGCTCTCTCTAAATGATCACACCAATGAACCTGTAAGGAAAAACCTCCTTTGGGAACATGAAATAATTACACTCCTGTTTTTGTTTTAAATTTTGTTCATGCTGTATGCAGCCTTGTTCCATTCAGGTGTTACATTATTTTTTTAATGTTTATTTATTTTTGAGAGAGAGAGCACATGCATGTGTGTGAGCAGGAGAGGGGCAGAGAGAGAGAGAGGGAGACAGAGGATCCAAAGCTTTGGGAGCTTGAACTCATGAACCATGACATCATGACCCGAGCTGAAACCAAGAGTTGGACGCTTAATCGACTGAGCCACGCAGGCGCCCCTATGTGTTACATTGTTAATGAAACAGTGTATTCTCCGGCTAAGTAATTTTCTGAAAACTACTTGGTTTTCATGTACTTAGAGCTAGAGTTGAAGGGTAGGTCATCTTCAACATAGCCCAGATTTCTTGGCTTCACTTAATCTATTTTAGATGTATATTTATACATCACACGTATGTATATATGTGTTATTGCATACTGTATGCATACTGCATACGCGAATATAAAACAATCAGTTTTGGTTTCTAAGATGGGCAATATTAAGGCAAGCTTGTACGCTTGTGAGAATGAGCTAGATAAAAAAGGGGGACGAGTGTGGGAGGGAAGACAAAGGACTGGACCGCGGAAGGGCTGGCCTCAGGAACAGAGGCCACTTTGACATCTTAAGAGGAGGCAAGGCATAATGGGTAAGTATGTAAGTTTGGTGGTTTGACAGTAAGAGGATGAGATAGTTCTTATCTGTCGGTGACACATGGAGGAAGGTGATTAACTGACAATAAGAAAGGAGAAGATGTTGGAAGTTTGAGGAGAGAGGAGAAGTTATGAAATAGGTAGTTCTCCCAGAAAATGATAAAGTGAAATTATGAGGAAAGTGTAGGAGAATCATTTTGCAGAGTTGAGGGCTAATTTGAGATTTGCGGTTAGGAGTTTCAGGTAAGGCCATTAAGTGGAGTTGTGTGGGGAGTTTTCCCTCTGGCAATTTTAGCTGTTCTGTTGCAGACGGTTAGTTAGGTTGAGCCTGTATTGATTGCCAGACCGGTGCAATGGTAGAAGAGAGGGGCAAAGGCAGATGAAAATATCTGCAAGGAATTGATCACAAAGTTGGAGCATAGAATCCAAGCCGAGCATGGACGTGGGTAGTGAACACATGACGTGGAAGGAGATTGGAATCGAAGGATGGGATCGACGTGGGGTCAAAGAGTCACGGAAAGGGGGTGCAAGGTAAGGGTTTGACTGCTTTATTCTTTATGCCTCCAATTTGACTATATGACTGTGCTTTGTTTAAACTCTGCCCTATAGTCTCCTGTCCTGAGGGCTCATGATAGGGGTGATGGTGGGAAGGATGGATGTCTACAAGTCCAAAAAGCCAAACTCTCATATCAGGGGAAAACTTGGCAGCTGGATTTTTATTAATTTTTTTATCTATCTATCTATCTATCTATCTATCATCTATTTATCTATTTATTTATTTTAAAGTTTGAGAGAGAGAGTGTGTGTGTGTGCGTGCACACCCGTGAGCAACAGAGGAGCAGAGAGAGAAGAGCAGGAGAATCCCAAGCAGGCTCCGCCCTGTCAGCACAGAGCCGTAGGTGGGGTGCGAACTCAGGAACTGAGAGCTCGTGACCTGAGCTGAAATCAAGAGTGGGATGCTTAATTGACTGTGTCACCCAGGTGCCCCAGGATTTTTATTTAATAGACTGCGTTAGTTTTTGAGAGATGTTAGAATTTTGTTTGTCAGCCTTTATTCAGTCTGGGGTTAATAATAATTTTTTAGAAACTTAGCTGTTTTTAATGGAGTTAAAAAAAATTTTGTCCCTTTAAAATGTTTTTTAACTGATTCTGAAAGTAAATTATAAGTAAAGATGAGGATTAATATTTGGTTCTCTGAAGATAATTTTTTTAAGTAAATCATACCATTATGGAAAGTTCAGAAAATTCAGAAATCATTTCTTTTTTTATTATTATTTTTTAAACATTTATTTAGTTTTGACAGAGAGACAGAGGATGAGTGGGGGAGAGGCAGAGAGAGAGGGAGACACAGAATCTGTAGCAGGCTCTAGGCTCCGAGCTGTCAGCACAGAGCCCAACGTGGGACCCGAACCCACAAACCACAGGATCATGACCTGAGCTGAAGTCAGATGCTTAACTGACTGAGCCACCCAGGTGCCCCCAAGCATTTTTAAAAACCTTATCCTACAGACAGACACAAATCTCTTTCCATTTTTAAATATTTAAAAATAGTTTCTATTAATGTCTTGACATTTTATTTTTAATGGCTGTAGGATATTTGTATTAATTTCAAATATTGGAAATTATTATTGTTAATCGACATTAAAATCTTCTCACATTTATATTGTGGACAACCCAGCAATGAGCCCCAGCAAGAGACCATCTTAAGTTGTAGATAAACTAATTAAAGGGGCCATGACCTGCCCTATTAAGACTTTGTTGGGAACCATGTTTCTGTAGCAGACGGTTCTAGAATTGTCTGGAAGAAAGTACCATCACGAGGGCTTCAGATACCTGAGAAAGTAGATGTGTTGATGCTGTTAGATGTCGTAAGTTGTAGTTTCCTACAGGCTATCATTTTACTCATTGTATCTCCTAAGAGTATTCATTTCACCCATGGTATTGAAATTAACATCTTAGGTGAGAAAACCTTAAATCATAAAAGTTCTACTTGCTTCCTTTGCCCCCTCACCCTCTAAGAATTAAAAAGAATGCTAGCTTGCAATTTTGACAGCAGAATACTTGGGCTTAGCTCGTGAAATACAAATATTTGAAGTAACCTAGTTTGAGGACACCAGACAAAAGCTCTTCGTAACACAGGTGTTGTAGTTGCAGAATTCATTTTTTCCAGCATGCTCTAACATTTCTCAAATCTGAAGGTGTGAAGGACATGGTTACCAGAAACAAATAGATGTGAATAGTGCCGTGTTACTAAATGTCATGCTTCTTCATTTGTCCGTCATGTTTTCTCTCAAACAAAAATGGCTTTTCCTACTTTTATGCTTTTGCATTTTCTCAGCTAGGCTGTCCACTGAAAGGTTTGTGGCATTCTTATTTTCCAATAAGGAATGGAAATATGAATTGCTTTTGGTCCCTTTCACAATTATATGAATTAATACCGGCCCTTAAGGGTGCCTGGGTGGCTCAGTCGGTTTAGCATCCGACTTGGGCTCAGGTCATGATCTCACGGTTCGTGGGTTCAAGCCCTGCATCGGGCTCTGTGCTGATAGCTCAGAGCCTGGAGCCTGCTTCGGTTTCTGAGTCTCCCTCTCTCTCTGCCCCTCCCCTGCTCGCACTCTGTCTCTGTCTCTGTCTCCCTCTCAAGAGTAAATAAACATTAAAAAAAAAATACTGGCCCTTAGAACTCTTACACGTAGGAAGGTACAGTTGAAGTAAAATTGTGTTTCAGTGGTAACTAGGGAAGAGGTTGACATGAAACAGCCACTGCTTTACAAACAGTGCTTAATAATTTAAGAAAAGCAAGGTGATAAATTGTTGTCCAAGTTGGAAATATTTTGTGCATACCACTTTTAGTTTTCTTTTCATCACATTATATTTGCTTCTTGGTATTTTCAAAAGACAGCATAAAATATTTGCTTTTGAACTGTTTCCTGGAAGATAAGATAAAAAGTGCAAGCTCATCACATTTTTATTGGAATGGCTGCAAGGTAGCTGTAGTCTTCCAAGTTGGTACTGCTTATCTTTGTGGAGACCTGGTCTGGATGTTGTCAGCATTTTAGAAAATCATTTCGTGGGTGCTGTCTTCACAAAGCCGGGTAGGATATGCCAAATATGGATGTTTCCAAAATATTAGTTCAATAGGCTAGCATCACTGTGATACTCAGACTGATCTTGACATATCACATGAGTGAGTTGTTTAACAGTCTCTCCCCAAGTTCGTTTACCTAGGTGATTTTAAGTGTGTTTTGCTATTTTATTAATTGATGTAAAGTCCCTTTCATGTAAACTTAAGGGAGTTGCTTATTGAGTCCCATGTGCTTTATGTGTGTTAATGCCTCTCAAATACCCATTGAGCTAATTCTGTTTTTATTACCATTTTTACTGAGGAGGATATAGAGGTATAGAGGATTTGTATGACTTGCCCGGGATGACAGCTAACAAATTCCCGGGGCACCTGTCTGGCTCAGTCAATAGAGCATGTGACTCTTGATCTCAGGGTCATGAGTTCAAGCCCCATGTTGGGTGTAGAACTTACTTAAAGAAAAAAAAAAAAAAAGAACAACAAATTCTAGTTTCAGAGGGTGTAATCATAAATCTGTATACTGTTATCTGCTTCAGTCCCAGGATTCTGGGACTTAATGTTCTTCAACTGCTAAATATTATCATGGTACAGTACACCCTATTTCGAAGGCAAAATGTTAATGTCATCTCTGGGTGTGACCCAAACTGGGCCACTGAGCAGTGAAACAGCTCTGTTAACAGAGATGCCAATGTATCTATTTATTTTTCATTTACTAGGAATTAATTAGTAATCGATATGTTATATTTTGTTAAGAATTCAAAAGCGTGGATTGTTGAAGAACAGGTAGGGACTTGAAAAGTAAGGCTATGTCACTATTTGCATTCTTTTTGTGATTTAAGAGGATGTGAAAGGAGATCATCAGAAAGTTTGTAGCTTCAGATATAAATTTTAGAAAAAGCACATGGAAACCTTTCAAATAATTTTGTTGTAGATATCTCACTTAAGAAAAGTCATGGACAGGCCTTCAGAACATCTGACCAAGTCAAAGACCTCGATGATGTCAGGGATCTCCTTGCCCTCTTCTGCCTTCTAGAGCCAAATAAACTCATAGAGGAACAGTGGGATCATTTTGGAAAAGACAGCAAGAAGATTCAAAGAAGATGGAGGTCATATTTGAAATTAACTATTACAGATGTAGAGATTAGGTCAGTATCTAATTATGAAAGACGTTAGTATTTCTTAGGATCTTCAATGGCTAAAAAAATAATGTTGCATTAATAAAGTTGAATTTGTGAAAATGACTCCAGGTATTTCAAAGGAAACTATCACTACACAGATTGAAAAGAAGAAAAAAAATGAGTATCCAGCAGTATGGACTAGGACTATGCTTTAATGAAATTTGGTTAAAGGCAAACAATGAAAGGCCATTCTAGCTAAGGTAGAGAGGGTAGGAGAAAACCCAACAGGATGAACAAAGAACTGCTTGAAGAAGAAGAATGCGACCACAAAGGAGGGGGGATGGCGGAAGGCCAAGGAGGAGGACAAAGAAATAGCAGCAGAGGAGAGTCGAAAGCTCAAGCAGGAAATGAGAAGCAATGTTCAAAACACATCAAGGGAAACATTCTTTAAATACATCAGAAGCAACAGGACAGGGAATGGCCTTTCTCCGTTGGGTAAAAAGGAAGGGTTGGTTTTAAATGACCGCAGTAGGTCAAGTTGCTGTCTTTGTTGTTTCTTGTTTCCCCCCAAAGAAAAATTTCTTTGTTTTAAAGAAATCTGGTAGTATTGACTGGGGATATCGGGGAGGAAGCAACATTATCAGAAGAGCTGGTGAAAGGCTGTTTTAGCAGACTGCTTGTATTAAAATCTGTAGGTACCAATGAATCTGGAAACCGTTGCTCAGAATGAAACCCTCGCAGAACACCAGTTGTAGAGAGAATATGAAACTAGGACAGGAGCAAGGTGTCATTTCTGTGTACCGTGGAGGAAGAATGGCCTTGGAACGACACATCTGAAAGTGTCTATGACCTGGAAGAAAATAGGGGATTTGGGAAGGAAGTAGCAGATATCATTGCAAAATCAATTTGGAAACACCTTGCAGGCCGACAGGTAGCAGGTATACGAGTGTGGTCTGAAAGTGAGTAAATTCTGTCAAACGAATGCCGTCTCTCTGTGTGACACAGCGGCAGCCGAGCAGGTTGAGGGAAAGTGGAAGAAGTGATCTAGTTTGATTTTAGGAGAGTTGACAATGCTCCTCTACTGTTCACACTTACGGGACCTCAAACAAGTGATTGTTTCTTACTGTAAAACTCTGTGAGGGGCTACCTTGTTGCAGCACGCTGAAAGTGTGTTTTAGTTAGGAATTAATGTTATAGTGGGCATAAAAGGTCTTAGCAAGAAATGGTTTTGAAGTGATCACTGAATCTAGTGCTTAGTCAAAATGTTCTAGTAAATATTCTATAGATATACAGGAAACACAGAAAATGACCAGGCTGTTGGTGGCGATGGGAAGAGGGAAGGATTTAAGTCAGAATAATTGTAACCATTTGGAGGCATGGTCAAACAAGCTGCTGAAGGTAATGTCACGGGTGGAAGGGTAGGGCAGAGGAGAATACTTACATTTTTATGTGTAAGGTTTATGATGATATTATCATAATTAGAAGGCTGCATGCTCAGAGGGCACACATTTTGAGTTTATCTGATGGCATTGTGTTGTTTCTTTCTGAGCCCTATCGGTTGATCCTTTCGGGACTCACTGACCTCTGACTAGAGTTAAGAGAAGACCTTGTCGGTATCGAGCTCACAATCAACAGGCCAATCTACAAGGTCAAGTAATGGAGTACTTTGTACTAAGTTCTGGTCTTATCCTTAGGTGAACAAGAATCTAGTCTTACCTCTGTAAGTAGAGGAGTGGTTGGAAACATGGAAAAGTGTCAAAAAGATGGTCAACAGACTGAGAGAAATAAGGCTTCCAGGTAAAACAAAACTTGAATTCAGTGTGGGAAAACGCTGAGTGATAAGCTAAAAGCACGTTGATGATGTCCGCTTATATTTCTTTTCATGACAAACTAAGAGGGCAATGACTTAGCTTAATAAAGGATTTGGAAAAGATTTAGAGGAAGACAGGGTGACCTTTATTAAACATGGAGGTAAGGCAGTGAGGAATGAGGGTGTCACCTTCTTAGAGATCTTTAAAATTATGAACAGTTACGTTTTGGGGATGAGTACATTTAGACATTTATAAAATGTTTGAATTTGGACTTAGAGTTGGCAGTAAAGGAGATGAGCCCTCTGATCTCTTTCAGCTCTTTGTTGAAACTTGTATTTGTTTTGAAGGACCTAGTCTTTTGTAAGAAAGCTTTAATTGGCATTTTCCTCTTCCTTACAACTGTGTGTGTTTAGCCCTTTTCTAATTACCATGTAATTCCTTTATGGTGGTGTATATAAATTTTTATCATACTTGCTTGCTTAAATTAACATTCTCGGGGCGCCTGGCTGGCTCAGTTGGTAGAGCATGCAATTCTTGATCTCGGGGTCGTGAGTTGGAGCACCATGTTGGGTGTAGAGATCACTTAAAAAATAAATAAAGATTTTAAAATTTTAACACTTTTCTTGGTGCCTCTCAGCTCCATAAACCATGTCTATCTTGTTCACCACTGTAATTCTAGTCCCAAAACCTTATCTGGCACACAGTTGTAGTATTTGTAGAATAGGTGATAATATCGAGAGAAGTATGGCTTGGAAGGCTGTCATTTTTGGAATGATTTGTTGGACGAAGGAATAGCATGTAATGTACTTCTCAATCTTGGGCATTTTGTTGAACTCCACACTGCTGGAATTGTGTGTCATTTGAATCCAAGAATTTCCTCTCTAATCATCTTTTTTTTTTGTAATTTTTAAAAAATGTTTATTTATTTTTGTGAAAGAGCGAGGGAGGGACAGAGAGAGAGGGAGACACCGAAATCTGAAGCAGGCTCCAGGCTCTGAGCTGTCAGCCCAAAGCCATACACAGGTCTCAAACTCGTGGAAATGCGAGATGGTGACCTGAACCTTAACCAGCTGAGCCATCCAGGCGCCCCTCTAATCGTCTTCTTTTAAAATGCAAATGGATCCACACAAAAGCTTGTACGTAACTGTTCATAGCAGCATTATTTGTAATTACCAAAAAGTAGAAATAACCCAAATGTCCATCAGCTAGTGAATGGCGGCATATCCATACAATGGAATAATTTTCGGCAGTAAAAATCAGTGAAGGATTCATATATGCTACAACATGGATGCATTTTGAAAATATTACGCTAAGTGAAACAAGATAGTGGAAAGAAGATTTCCACTAATAAGAAATGTCCAAAGAAGGCAAATCCATAGAGATAAAGAGGAGATTGGTGGTCACCTAGGGCTGAGGAAGTTAGGGGGAGATGGGAAGTGACTGCCAGTTGTCAGGGGGGTTCACTGTAGGGTGATAAAAGGCTTCTAAAACGACTGCCATGTCAATGGACAATCCCACGAGTAAGCCAAAACCGTTAAGTTGTATGCTTTAAATGTGTACATTTATGGGGACCTGGCACCATGGGGATAGGTCTCTAACAAGAAAAAGAGCACGAAGAACATGGAGTTCTGTCGATTTTTGCCTTTTTCTAATTGTATTTAAGAATTATATTTGGGGGCGCCTGGGTGGCTCGGTCGGTTAAGTGTTGGACTTCGGCTCAGGTCATGATCTTGCAGTTTGAGAGCTCGAGCCCCGCATCGGGCTCACCGCTGTCAGCGCAGAGCCTGCTTGGGATCCCTTGTTTCCCTCTCTCTCTGCTCCTCTCCACCTTCAAAAATAAATAAAAGTTAAAAAAATGAATTATATTTGCCAAATATGTTTTCTATAAAAGAAGCATTGTAGAGTGTTGCTATTTTCTCTTAGAATGTGGACAGACCTTCTAATCTTATCACAATTAGCACCAAAAAAAAAAAAAATGTGGTTTTTTGTTTTTTGTTTTTTTATCTGCCTCAACCTTCACAACATGAACAAGGGTACTGTGATCTCAGCTCGTTCAGTGTTGTGTCCATGTTGATTTATCCAGGACCTGGCTCACAGTAGAAGAACCACAGATGTTTGCTGCACTATCTGTACTTAAATATAAAGGTCTGGGGAGATTTTTCTTAAAGAAATGGCCCAGACTCTAGTATTAGCTTAACAGAGGTGCTTGCTTAGAAAATGCTTTTTTAAAAGATTGCCATTCAAATGATTTTCAACAAGACTGTCAATGAGGAAAGGACATTCTTTTAACAAATGGTGCTGGGAAAACTGAATGTACACCACTTGAAACCTTACCTTGCACCATGTACAAAAATTAACTCAAAGTGGGTCAGAAACCTAAACGTAAAAGCTAAAGCTCTTAGAGGAAAACATAGGGAAAGTTGCACGACCCTGGATTTGACAATGATTTCTTAGATATGATGTCAAAAACACAGGCAGCAAAAGACAAAATTGGACTTGAAAATTAAAAACTTGTGCAGCATGGGACTCTTATCAACAGAGTGAAAAGGCAACCTGTGAAAATGGAGGAAGTATTGGCAAGTCATATATCTGATAAGAGATTGATATCAAATATATATATAAAGAACTCCTATAACTAAACAGAACAACAAGTAAAAGATAACAAAAAAAAAATGCACAAAGGATTTGTGAAAGGAAAAACACTTTCTTCTCAATGCTTCATTCACTTCTGACACCAGATGGGTGCATTTTTCTATATCAAACTGTTCTCTGATTCTCAGCCGATACTAATTACTTGTTCTACAATTTGACTCAATTCTGACGCTAAGTGGCCAGCGTTAGTGCAAATCACACAGATTAAGGACACAGTCCCACAAGACTGCCACCTGCTTCAGACTCCAGTCGCAAGTAGTGGGTCCCAGATTACTCACAACTTCTGTCTGACCTTACTACAAATCAGAGGTTCCCATTCCCCCCTCCTCAGGTTTGGTAATTTGCTAACATGGTTCACAGAATTCAAGGGAACAGTTTACTTACTAATAGCCATTTTATAATAAAGGATATACCAAGTGACACACATCTGCAGCCAAATGAAGAGATGCCCAGGGGGATATCTGGAAGGGGATGAAGAGGTGCCCAGGGGGGTATCTGGAAGGGTCCTGAGCACAGGAGCTTCCGTCCCTGTGGAGACCACTCTCCCGGAACATGAATGCATTCTTGTTCACCAGCCCAGAAACTTTTCAAATTTCTTTGGTTAGGGTTTTTAAGGAGGCTTAATTGTAGGGGGAGGGGGAGGGACTCGGGAGGTTGATCAAATCATTGGCCTTTGGTGATAAATTCAACCCCCAGGCCCTCCTCCCTCCAAGGAGGCTGGGGGTGGGTCTGAAAGTTACATTTCTCTCGTTGGTTTCTCCGGCAGCCATCCTAGGGATTTCCAGAATCACCTCATTAACATAACTTAGGTGTGGCTGAAAGGGGCTCATTGTGAATAACCAGAGAGATGTTCCTTTAACCTTTGGTACTCTGAAGCTGATTCAGGAGCTAGGGACACAAACCAAATATTGTAGCAAAAGATGCTCTTCTGGCTCTTATCACTTAGGAAATTACGAGAGTTTTGGGAGCCCTAGCCAGCAGCGGGGGGAAGAGACCAAATATATGTTTCTTATTATGTTATAAGTTAAATACACATTTCTCCAAAGAAAAAGAGACATACAGATGGCCAATAAGTACACGAAAAGATGATTAACATCGTTACTTGTTAGAGAAATGTAAATCAAATGCACAATGAGATAGTACTTCGCACTCATTAGGATAGCTATTAAAAAGAATGGAGAAGGAAGGGAAGGAAGGGAGGAAGGAAGGAAGAAGGGTGGAAGGGAGGGGGAGAGAGAGAGGAAGTGAGAAAGGCAGGGAGCGAAAGTAGATAATCATAATAGTCGTTGAGGATGTGGAGACATTGGAACCCTTGTACTTTGCTGATGGGAATGGAAAATGGTGCAGATACTGTGGAAAATGCGATGGCCGTACCTCAAAAAAAAAAAAAAAAATTAAACATAGAATGGCCATGCAATTAGCCAATCTCCTTCTGGGTATATATGCAAAATGAACAAAAGCAGGGGCTCAAAACAGGCATCTGTGCACCCATGTTCATAGCAGCCTTATTCACAATAGCTAACAGATGGAAGCTACCCTAGTGTTCGTCGCTGGGTGTATAGGTAAACAATATGAGGTGTATACATGCAGTGGAGTATTATTCAGCCTTGAAAAGGAAGGACATTCTGACACGTGATAAAACACGATGAACTTTAAAGGTATTATGCTAAATGAGCCAGTTACAAAAGGACAGATATTGCATGATTCCACTTTATGCAATTTCTGGAGTGGTCAGATTCATAGAGAAAAGAAAGTTGAAGGCTGATCACAGGGACCAGGGGAGGAGGGAATGGGAAATTATTGTTTAATGCGTACGGAGTTCCATTTTGGAAAGATAAAGCTGATGGTTGGTGGTGATGGTTGCACTTAATGTGAATGTATGTAATGCCAGAACTGTATACTTAAAAATGGTTAAAATAGTGGTGTGCCTGAGTGGCTCAGTTGTTTAAGCGTCTGACTTTGGCTCAGGTCACCATCTCATAGTTCATGGGTTCGAGCCCTGCATCAGGCTCTCTGCTGTCAGCACAGAGCCCACTTCAGATCCTCTGTCCCCCTCTCTCTCTGCCCCTCCATCCCTCAAAAATAAATAAAAACATTAAAAAATGGTTAAAATGGTAAATTGTACGTTCTATGTTTTTATCATAATAAAAAAAATTATTATTTTAAAATAATGGTGTTTATTTACAGAGACAGAAGTCCACCTTAAAAGTCCCATGTTGCTCATCCAAACATAACTGTCTTCAGTTGCTTTCTCTAGAACACAGCAAACATAGTAAGCATTGCCTCACTTTGATTCTTTTATAGATTTTTTTTTCTTTTATAGCTTTTCCTTCAGGAGTTACTGAGTGAAGCAAGCAATAATTGACAACATTTTCAATAGTGCTTAATATGCTATTGAAAAACTTGAGACTTGTTAATCATCTGGGCCAAACTCTATGAGATTTCATAGTATTGTTGTTGTTATTGATCTTCTAATTCTTCCTGTTAATTTCTTTGATTCACTGATTCAAAAATATATTTACAAATAATGTATTTTTGAAAAATACTGCTGTTCTCATGAGCTCCCACTTTCTTAGTGGAAGTCAGTCTTCCTGATAATGATGGAATGCAATTTTGAAGCTTGGAAAGGGGTCTGGAAGATTGATGCTGTGTACACATTATTTCTTCCATGACCTACGGCTTACCATCTTGAGTTGGACTGCCCATGCACACCTCACTTCCTGGGAGCATGACTCATAGCTATTCGTTCATCTGCAGACTTCATTTTTACATTTGCTTTTTTGCTGGACTAGTTGCTAGTTGCACTAATAGATGGAGCATTATAATCTCTAAAAATGTTTCTAACTTAAGTGAGTTTGTAGTCTAGAAGGCGAGCGACAAATGCCCAATCCGGCATAAGTCTCAATGTCCTACTGGCTTGACTCCATTCCCCTAGAGGCCTTTTCTAGGCCAAAAGTCAGCAGTAGCATTTGTCCCAGTGTGGGTAATTATCCAGTTTCTCTGTCAAGACTTCCTTCAGAGTACCTTCCCAGGTGTCTGAAGTGTGGGGTCTTTGCACCTTTTAGAACACTTAATATCCCATTATGGGAGATCCAGACCTTAAACATTCTTCTTAGCCCAAGTCTCCCAGTCCTGGAGAATCACACCTAAGTGGCCCCGGAACAAATGACATCAGTGGCCCCATCCTTCTAGAAGACTGACAGGTACTCTTCAAGTCCTATAGGTTGTGGACGTGCTGGAAAGAACCTCTTGAAATTATTCATGTGTTCAAGGTGGGCTGAATTTAATCTTTCAAAGAGAAGCAGCTGTCAAGGTTTTAAGATGTGGAGCATATTTTACAATTTTGACCTTGATGTTCAAGGTATTTCTCTGTGTCTAACCTAAAATTTGTTTGGAATGAGTTTTCTTTTCACTTTTTCATAAGATAAATTTATAAATTTATAAGTTTTCTTTTCACTTATTTTCATAAGATAAATTTATATGTTTTTTCCCTGATTCTGGAAAGAATACATATTCCTTTTGAAATATTGTCAGTTGAAGACATTTTAAGTTTATTTCCTTGGTTCTTGTGGCTTTGCAATTTAGATACAATTGATGCTTTTAGTACAGATGACTCTTAAGAAAGAGGAAATTAATCAGAGGGCCTGGGTGGCTTAGTTGGTTGAGCATCCAACTCTTGATTTTGGCTCAGGTCATGATCCCAGGATTGTGGGATTGAGCCCCACATCGGGCTCTGCACGGAGCATGGAGCCTACTTAAGGTTCTCTCTCTCTCTCTCTCTCTCTCTCTCTCTCTCTCTCTCTGTCTCTCCCCTACCCTGACCCTCTGCCCCTGCTCACGCTCTCTGTCTCTTTCTAAAAAAAAAAAAAACAAAACAAAGAAAAAGAAAAAGACAGAGGAACTTAATCTTAACAGAATCATGTTGCAATTATAGAAGGACATAGAGAAAAATATAAACTAACGTTTCTGGAATAAATTCCATTACATAGTGAAGGAAAACACTAAGTCAAAGTGACTCACATGTAGATCCAGATTTATGCCTGAAGCAGCCTGAAGCAGCCTTTTTAAGCAAGTTTTTGAAGCTTGGTTTCCTTATCTGTAAAACTGAAGATACCATATTTTTCTCAGTGGCGATGTATGGATCGAATAAATGCTACGTGGGAGAGAACCTGATGAGTATCTGGTACCCATGGCTTCAAATAATGATCTCCCCCTACCCGGTACCTTCTTATCTGTCTCTACTTCACCTCTTTTTCTTACCTGTCATCTCTTCTTACATATCCCTCTGTTATTGGCACAGAATAGATGTTTCCTTTGGGTTGTAATCATTACAGTTCAGTCACTGAATATATTTTCCCCCTTGTGGGCATTGTCACCCACTTTTTGGCCATTTGAATAAGTCTCCATTTATAATTCGTCAGGCATTACCTAATTTCAGTGGAAAGAAAATCAGCCTCTGAAGTGGAAGGAAATCTTGTGCCATTCGTTGTAAAGGATTTACTCTCTCAGTGTCAAAGTAACACATTTGGGCTTTAGACTATATCTTACATGGACCTGCTGAGTTACTAGATTAAGAAGCTAGCAACCTCAGAGGTAGGATGATAGGAATCTTGGTACTATTTGTTTAATAACTACCGTGGGCCGGGAACTAGGACGGATGCTTCCCATCTGTTTCACATTCAACCTTCATGACTCTTCAGTGGGTGTTATTACCATTGTTTCATGGAAGAGGAAGTTAAGGCCCGCAGAGGTTGGTGAGCTCACTCAGCATGGCGCAGTGAGAAAGTTCTGGTTCCGTGTTGCACTCAGGCCTGTCTGCAACTCTGAGTATTTTCTATAATTGCACTTAGGGGTCATGATTATGAGAAGCCATCTTTTAAAGTATGGAACTTTAGCATCCCACCAGAGCCACCATTCAAGCCTGTCTTACAAGACCGATTCTGTTTTTCCCCCTGTGACTCCATCTTTTCTCCCACTCTCCCTTGCTTGCCGGGAAAACAGGTTTATTGTGTAGTTTGTTCATACATATGGCTAATTCCGAAGTATCATAGTGTCGTGATGGCCCGAAAGAAAACGAATTGCAAGCTGTGCAGTTGTACGTAGAAGGAAAGGAGAATCCAAAAGGGACTTGATCTCCAGGCATTTAGGATCGGGTCAGAAGGAAGACTTCCTGCGTTGGCCTCTGTCCTAGAGGCACATGAAGCCAATTCTGCCAACACTGAGGTCCTGCCCTTAGTGCTGTCGCTTCCGCCAACCCTCACCTCTCCCCTCGAACTCCTGCAGTGCCCATCCTACCCATCCCGGGGCAGGCTGGGTGTCCCTGGCTTAAGAAAACTGCTTCACGGTGAAGTCTACACTTGAGAGCTTTCTTCGGCCTTAAGCTACCCTCTGTAGTCGACTACCTCGTATTCAGTCGAATGCTTTTTTCTTCTGAGAGATCAACCTCACAAGGAATCATGGAATTTGCTTGAAATTATTTTCAAATAAGCAGAAATACTTCAGCCTTCCATCCAGGTTTCTGGTGGTGGGAAATTCTCTGAGTGTGCGTGCGTGTGTGTCTGTAAATGTGTCTGACACATGTTATGTGGACATAGTTCTCTGTCGTGTAATCCTAAGAAATGCAAATCCTCTTCTCTGATTGCTTTGCTCTTTCCTTTCCCGTGGACGTTTTGCTGTGCTCAGTAGGCTGCCAAGTCCATACGGATTAGAACTGCGTAGTACCCTTCACCTACTCCTGTCAAAATAATCAGCCATCGCAGGGCGGAAGGAAAACCAACAGATGCATTCTTCCTGGGTGAAAGCGGGACTCAGCGGCCCAGCCTGCAAATGAACTCCTCCCTCATTGCTTTCTAGAAGCATCCTGCAGTCACATGTAATAAGATTCCCTTTTTCATGTCTTCTGCGTGTAAGCAAAATCTTCGCTAATCCCCTGGTTAGGGATGGCAGTTGGGATCAGCTGGAAGATTATCACGCCAGGAGGATTCCGTCTCCTCCATTCCTAAAAAAGAGACCCCACAAAGTTGTTTTCACTTAAATTCGGTGTTTTGTTCCTCCCGATCTGGACTTGGGTCTTCCCTTTTTTTTTTTTTTTTTTGCTTTCCTTTTCAGTGGAGACTCGATGTTTATCTCCGTATTTCCATTTCTAGTTCAGTATAACATCTCCCCTATCTGAACCCAACATTCTTGGGAAAACTTTATGCAACTGAATCAGGGAAACAAAGTGTATTTCCTTGCATACTCTTTGTCATAGCATGTGGCTCCCTGACCATTTATTTTTGTGAGCTGAGGTTGTAGTTTAGATCTCCTCAGTGTGGTTTTTAGAGCAGAAAGCATGAAACCGGTATTCACGAGATCTAGGATTTCCCACTGGCTCTGCCGGTTGCTAAGTGGTAACCTTAGATAGTGCAATGAACTTGTCCACCGCCAGTCTCTTAAATGTGGGAGTGCAACCGAAAGGCCTTGAAGGCTCCTTTGGCATCGGCCTTCTGGGACTCTGCAAAAAGATAGTTGCGTAGAGTAGGAATATCCTTATGTGTTCCCAAAAGATTGTCCTTTATAATGACATCTTTTGAAAGGAGTGCCAATACATAGATCTTGGACAGATAAGTAAACTTTAAGGAAGTCTACCAGATCTCTTTTGATAGCGTAAAATTATGTCTCAAGGCATAGCACTGTGCTCTTTTCAGGCAGTCAGCTTGGTTTTGAGATACACCAGCCACCGTGGACACGCGAGAAGCTGGTGAGCTCCGTATACAAATACGCGTGAGGCCACAATCACGGAGAACAGCGGCCACAAACATCTGGAATAAAGCCATAAATCTAGATGTGGAAAAAAAGACAGTCAAGAAGCAAATGACTGCCATTAAGCCTAAGCATTTTAATCAGAGAGACAACCACCTAACCCCACATACCTGACAAATTTAGTAGAAGACTGTGACAACAGAAAAGGTGGTAGTTGACAGCAGGAGGACTAATTTTTTTAATTACAATTTTTCAGGACACCTGGGTGGCTCAGTTGGTGGAGCCTTCCCACCTCAGCTCAGGTCATCATCTCACGGTTCATGAGTTTGAGGCCCACATTGGGCTCACTGCTGTCAGCTTCAGACCCTATGTCCCTTTGTCCCCCACCCCCTCCCCGCCACTCCCCCGCTCACACAGCCGTGCGCACTCTCTTTCTCTCTCAAAAATAAACATTAAAAAAATATAAACTAAAAATTTTAAATGTAATATTTGTATGTGGTAAAAACTTCAACTCCTACGTTAATCATACGCACAGCCACAAAATTAAAAGCTTCTATCCTAAATTCTCTGTCCTTCTGTCTAAAAGTAAGTATTGGGGGCGCCTGGGTGGCTCAATCGGTTGAGCATCCGACTTCAGCTCAGGTCATGATCTCACAGTCCGTGAGTTCTGTGCTGACCGCTCAGAGCCTGGAGCCGGCTTCAGATTCTGTGTCTCCCTCTCTCTCTGTTCCTCTCCTGCTCTCACTCTGTCTCTCACTCTGTCAAAAATAAATAAAAATTAAAAAATAAAATAAAATAAATAAAATAAAAGTAAGTATTGTTCATAGTTTCTTGTTAGATCCTTTCCCAAAATCCTAGCCGCATATCCCAGCAGAACTATCCATAGCTTCTTTTTATATTTATATCAATTATCAGAAAGTATGGTTGTTTTGTGCCTTCCTCCTCCTTTAATGGTGTGGCTTCAGGATACCCATCAGGTCATCCATACCCAACTCATTTCTTAGTGACTGTATTGTTGACTACCGTATAGATTATCATAATATTAAATCAGTTTCCTATGTACGTTACATAATCATTTCCTTTCCACCTTTCTCAACCTGCAACACCTGCCTTTTGGTCATTGTTCTCTTTATCAGGAAGACAAAGCTGTTCATACTTCTGGGTTTTTACACTCAACTATTCTACAGGGTAAACTGTAGTAAGTAGAACTGATTGTCCAAAATATTTACAAATTCTACCGGAAAGGTTATGCCAATGTAGAGATCCCTGCAACACTTCAGAAGGCTGTTTTCTCTATTGTTGCTACCTAGAATATCAATTTTTTAAAAACTTTGGACATCCAATACGTGAGAAAAGACACCCATTGTTTTGATTTATTTATTTTTAAATAAATGATGTTAAGGTTTATTTTCCTATTAATTATAGTTGATTTTTATATGTGTATAAGGTTCCTGTTTGTGTGTTTGCCCACTTTAATGGGATGATTACCCTTTTTCATATTGATTTGCAAGACTGCATCATAAATTAAGGGATTAACTTTTTATTGTACCTGTTGCAAATACCTTTCTATATGTCTGGAGTTTGTTTGTGGAAGGTTTTTTTCCCCCCCTTAGAAAGTTAAAACTTTCATATAGTCAAATCAGGAATCTTTCCTCTTATATTTCTGCCTTTTAGAATTGTGTTTTTAGAAAGGCCCTCCCCATTCAAGTATCACGTATTAAAAACGTTTGTTTAATTCTAGCACTTTTAGAGCATAACTTTCTTAGGTTGTGCTGTTTGATCCATCTGAAGTTTATTTTGGGGGTAAGGAGTTTGATAAAGTCTCAGCTTTATTTCTTTTTCCAAGTGGCTGGTCAGCGGTGCCATTACCACGAACTGAGTAATTAATCTTTTCCCCACTGATTTGAAATGCCACCCTATGAGACCCAAATTTCTGCCTGTAGTTGAGTTCATTTTTGAACTCTGTGTTTAGTTCCATTGAACAGTTTTTCCCTTTTCCAATTCCAGGATGTTTGAGTTACTGTAACTTTTTTTTTTTTTTTAATGTTTACTTATTTTTGACACAGAGAGAGAGAGAGAGAGAGTTCAGGAAGGGCAGAGAGAAAGACAGAGGATCTGAGGCGGGCTCTGCACTGACAGCAGAGAGGCAGATGTGGGGCTCAAACTCATGAACTGTAAAATCATGACCTGAGCTGAAGTCGGACAGTGCCACCCAGGTGCCCCTACTTACTGTAACTTCAGATACGTGTCAAGCGAGGGGAACATTAGCCATTGTTCTGCTCAGTTCATAGGCACACTGTTTAGTGCCTACTTAATGAAGGGACCTCTGTTTTCAATTTTCTCTATTACCATCAGAACTAACGTTCATGATGACATTGTACCATCTGAAAAAATTAACTTCTGCCGTCATACTAAGCTTAAAAAGATCGAACGTATGCCAAATTAAAGTAAACAAGATGATTTTTAAAATAACACACAAAATGATATTTTTCCAATCTTATCTGGAAATTTCACTTCTGTGACACTGTTCTGTAAATAAGACATTACAGTATCTATTCACGCACGCATTTATAGGAGATCAGCCAGAAAAGTATTAGTATTTCTTGTGCTGTGTCTTTTAGTATGTGGCACATCAAATAGAGTTATGGGTTGTCCTGCTCTGATTGATTTCATATAAAGGTCTCTGCTTTGGCAGCATTTGGGACCTATTCACTTTCTGAGGTAAATCTTACAGAGCAGGAAGTTGAGGTTTTGGGGTAGAGTCCAAGAGTCAGTTCTGATCTTATTGTTGGGGAATGTGGAAACCTAAAGCCTTCCTTTAGTTAATAATGTGAATAGTGGAGGATCTTTTTTTCCCCCGTATTAATTATTTTCTAAAAGATTCGTTTTACACAGATCTGTGCTTAACTATGGTCAGAGAATCGCCCCTGATTTAAAACCTCCTTATTTGTACACGTTGTAGTTCAAAGGCGGGACCTTACCATTTATGTGGAGAGAAAGTAAATGAGATTTCTTGCTATCTGTCTCCATACGTTTAATGGTAGGATTGTGCCTTGGGTCCTATTTTGAGTTAAAACTGACAAGATTCAATGAGTTGCTACAATTAAGAATCGTTTTCACCTCAGAATCAACTCTTCAGTGCATCTCAGAGAATCGATTATCAGCTGTGCAGGGGGTAGACCATCTTGAGCTGAATGGGCAGTTTGATTGTTTCTTTTCAATTGAACAAACATAGGTGCTCATTTGTCTCAGACCCTGCCAGAGAGGCAAAGTGGGGGTGTGAAAAAAAGGTATGTATATTCTGTTGTCTTGTCTTCAAATATGAAAAAAAATGTTTACAGCCCAGCTAACTTGAGACACCAAGCATAGAGATTTCTTCACGGATAGTAGAAATGAAAATAACAATGGTGTCTTCCTATAGTTTATAAGCAGGGGCTTGGACAAAGCTATGGCAGAAGGCACCTGGAGGGACGTGGCTTGATCTGTCCTCAACATCCCACTTGGTAGAACACAGCATTGTTTGCCTACACATAGCACTGTCCCCAAACAAAAAGGGCAGCATAGACCAACAGCAGCCTACCTCAGCGAACCTTCCAAAGGGCATCTGTATGTCATCCAGCATGTGAGGTTAAACATCTCAAAGAATCAGAAGAATGGGAAAATACCAAAGGAACCATTAGGTGAAATGAAATGTGGCAAAGATCTTCATTCCAATTTAATGGAGTCCAACGCCATTCCTCTCTGGAGAGATCCATTAGGAGAAGACGTAGCTTTGACTGAATTCACAGGCCACGAATTATCCTCACACGATAAATAATATGCTAACATTTATTTGAATTTGATCCCTCCTTATATCTTCAGATACTTTGTGGACAACACAGGCTAGGAATTGTTCTTTTTTTTTTTTTTTAAAGATTATTTATTTATTTTGAGAGAGAGAGGGAGAAAGAGAGAATCCTAAGCAGGCTCCACACTCAGAGTGGAGCCTGACACAAGGCTCAGTCTCACAACCATGAGATCATGACCTGGGCCAATGACAAGAGTTGAACGCTTAACGGACTAAGCAACCCAGGTAGATGACCCCGGAGTTGACCTTTTCGGTTCACTTTTTTTTTTCTCTCTCTTACTTATTTTGACTATTGACAGTATTTTATTTTAAATTGTGGTAAAATGCACATAACAAAAAAATTTTACCATCAGCCATTTCAAACTGTACAGTTTAGTGGTGAAAGCATTATGTAAAATCACACCGTACTTGTCTTTTTTGTGTCTTACTTGTTACTTCACTTAGCATAAGTGCCCTCAAGGTTTTTCCATGTCAGAATGTCCTTTCTTTCTTTCTTTTTTTTTTACATTTTTATTTATTTTTGAGAGACAGAGAGACAACGTGATCAGGGGAAGGGCAGAGAGAGAGAGAGAGAGAGGGAGACACAGAATCTGAAGCAGGCTCCAGGCTCTGAGCTGTCAGCCCAGAGGCCAACGTGGGTCTTGAACCCATGAACCCCGAGACCATGACCTCAGCCGAAGTCAGACACTCAACTGACTGAGCCACCCAGGCGCCCCAGAATGTCCTTCCTTTCTAAGGGCTCCTTTTAAAGGCTGAGTGATATCCCATCGTGTGTATATACCACATTTGGTTTGACCAGCCAGCGGTCAGTGGAAATTTGGATTTTTGTCATTTTTAATACAATGTACACTCACTACCATCTCAACAAAACAGGTTTAGAATTTGAAACGGCTTCCTGGTTAGACTTTTGCTGTCGTTGATACCTGTGCGTTGGCTTAGTGAGTGTTAAGAAGAGTAGAAATGATTGCGTTAGAAATGAATTAGAGCACTTGAGCACTAGTCTTGAGACTTCAAATCCTCCCCCTTCAAGTGTGGGCAGCTGTAGGATCCTGTAAAAAAAAAAGCCGAAGGACGAAGGTGGCAACCACTTGGTGAAAGATGTTTGTTCCCCTGAATTGATTTCCCTGTACCCAGCGTCCAGAAAGGTGTGTTTTTCATGGCCCTTTTTAGGCCTCTAAGCTTGCAGGGTGGGTTTGTTTCCTTAAAGACACAGTACGTGATCTTTCTCACCAGACTCGCTCGAAGGCTCCACTAGATAAACACTTAGAGGTCCGGAAAATGGGAGTAAAGGGAGCCATTTAGATTATTTCACATCCTCTTGCCCTGGAGTACTTTCCTTACTCAACACTTCCCTCACGTTTCTCAGAGGAGAAAAGAAATGGAAACTTGGTCCATTTAGTTTTTACATACATGCCAGCTTTGACCACTCTTGGCACGAGGTGAACAGGAGATTAATGATGGGGGTTATGCCATGGAAAAAGCCATAAGGCTTTACATCACAATGTTTTGTTTTTAAAACATTTTGTTTTCATAGCTGGGGATTACTCTTTTGGCAGAGAGTAGGGAGAATGAGAAAAATATTGTAGGATAAAAGAGAGTACTGATTTAAAAAAAAAAATGCAACCAATTCCATTTCGGCTTTGGGAAGAAATGCTTTGAGTTCGGAGGTGAATAGGTAGGATCGTGTGGCCATGTATATGCTATTTGCGTATCATTCCTTGCCTTAAAAAAAAATTACTATATAGGGGGCGCTTGGGTGGCTCAGCCTGTTAAATGTTCGACTCTTGATTTCAGCTCATGTCATGATCTCGAGGTTTGGGGAATCCAGCCTCACCTCAGGCTCCATGCTGATAACGTGGAGCCTGTTCAGATTCTCTCTCTCCCACTCTGCCCCTCCCCTGCTTGTGCTCTCTCTCTCTCTCCTTCAAAATAAATAAATAAAATAATTTAAAAAAAAAGAAAATTACTATTTAACGAAGAGGTAATTATTGACCCAGTGTACTTAGAGTATGATTATTCTCTTCAAATTTTTTTAATGTTTATTTATTTTTGAGAGAGAAAGACAGTGCGCGTGTGAGGGTAAGGCGGAGAGAGAGGGAGCCACAGAATCCGAAGCAGGCTCAGGGCTCTGAGCTGTCAGCCCAGAGCCTGATGTGGGGCTCAAACTCACGAACCACAAGACCATGACCTGAGCCGAAGTCAGACACTTAACCGACGGAGTCACCCACGTGCCCTGTTGTTGTTTTTTAAAAGTAGTTTCTACACCCAACCTGGGGCTCGAACTCACTACCCTGAGATCAAGAGTCGGATGCTCTACCTCCTGAGCCAGCCAGGCGCCCTGCCATTTTTATTGTTAGTAGATGTAGTCGCTTTAGAATAGCATATCCAGCACAGCTTAGCAAATGGACGTATTTATTAGCTCCGAGTATATACTCACATCAGATCTCTTCTTTTTTTTTTTTTTTTTTACTCTGTGTTTATGGTATAAGTGATCTTTTAAAAATCATCTTGTATTTTTGGTATAAATTACCTAAAAATAAAGGGAGGTGTTTTGTTGTTGTTGTTGTTGTTTAAATTAGAAATTAGTGAGGTCTTAGAGAAAGAGAGGAGATATCATATACATTTTAGGAAAGTCACCTCCTACATGTTCTATAGGATTTTGCACATAATGGAAACCAGAAGTCGCCAAGTTAATAGTCGATCTCAAGAATAAGCAGACTGAATTCTCATTCCTGTTCTGTGAGCACTGAGTTCAGTGAAAAGCAGTGATTTGGGGGAGAAATATGAAGCTCTGGTGAAGGGTAGATGGTGCTCTGAGCAAGTTGCTGCTCCCACATTGCAGACCCAAGCACGTGAAATAATTTGGGGCCTCACATGTTTATGGGAGGTTACGCTGATTATCACTAGAGGACTATTGCCTTTGTGATTTTGTGAAGGACATGTAACCTTGCTCGTTTGGAAGAAAAAAAAAAATGCCTGCCAGAATCAGCCAGTGTGGAATATAGAACACAATCCCTCTAGTCTGAGGATTCCCCAACATCTGTGTGTATTCTAAGAGGATATTCAAAGAGAGGCTGGAGAATGAGCAAAGCAAAAGTATTTATTGACATTGGACCATGTGCCAGGCGTGAGAATTATTTCATTTATTCCCCACTGAAACTCTACACGGTGGTATTCCCATTTCGTAGATGAGAAGCCTGAGGCTCAGTCAGGCTAACTTATCTGGTGGACAGTGTATCGAGGACGATCTGCTTCCAAGCCTATGCCCTTTCCAAAGCAGCCCCCTGCTCCCGGCCGGCCTGTTCCACCGGGCACGCTGATATGGAGCCTCCCTTGTCTAACCTGGGGCGGTCCTACCTTCCCTGCTCTGGCTGTTGGAATGTGCATGCCAGTGTCTGAAAGCCATTAAGGAAAATGAGTCACTTGCTGGATGCATTGAACTCCTTTTGATTATGAGAGCTTCATGGAGAAATAAAGTACCAAATGATTTTTCTTCGTAAAAAGAATTGAATCTCTCTCCTGAGTAGAGATTGTTGGCAAGTTCACGTGCAATCATGGTCAGCAGAAAAGAAATATAAGCAATAATGAAAAGCTTGTGGACTCGGAATGCCTTTAGCCCCCAGAGCTGAAGAGCAGGCCTTTGGGGAATGTTGTACAGAAGATGCAGAATTGGGGCATGCAAAGAATTTTGGTCTTGGAGGAAAAGGCAGGGAACAGAGAATGAAGAGCTGGAAAGCAAGGCGCGATGGATGGTTACTCTTCACCCCTGGGTAAGGTGGTGTGAATTGCTTTTGTTTCACCCCTTACCCCCCAAATAATTTCTTTCTGGTGAAGAAATATTTTTGAGGTAACTCATTACCTTTTGGCTCTAGGCCTGGAAGCCTCAGAAGTTAAAAGTAATTTTATATGCTACAGATGCTTCCTGGTTTTAAAACTGTGACCTGGCTTCTTTTTTTTTTTTTTTTTTTTTTTTTTTTTTATTTTTGGGACAGAGAGAGACAGAGCATGAACGGGGGAGGGGCAGAGAGAGAGGGAGACACAGAATCGGAAACAGGCTCCAGGCTCCGAGCCATCAGCCCAGAGCCTGACGCGGGGCTCGAACTCACGGACCGCGAGATCGTGACCTGGCTGAAGTCGGACGCTTAACCGACTGCGCCACCCAGGCGCCCCTGTGACCTGGCTTCTAAACGATGATGACATCGATGCTATAGGATAATACTCTTCCATACCAGTAGCAGCTGTGGGGGACTCTTTACAAACTTAGGGGGAGGGGAGGCAGTCCGATTTAGATCATGGGCTGACCGAAGGGAAGATATTTGGCGTGATTTCCATCGCAGGTAAAGATAAATTGGTTTTGTGTTCTAGTTCCGAGACCGCGCAGTAGACAGACCCGCCTTTGCCTGGTGGTACTTTTAAAAACTCTTAGTATTGATTCCATACTTTTGATGTGTTTTCATGACCAGTTCAGACTACCCAAGCTGTAAAACACCAGTCATTAAGAAAAACTCTCCATCAGAGAAGAATCAAGGAAATTCTGCTTCCATTATTTAAGTTTTGACATCTCTGGAGGGACACAGTAAAACTCTTTCTAGCCATTAGTAGTTGACCTTGAAATAGGATACGCATTTCCTCTGTAGTGTGCTCACTAGTCTCCGTTTTATTCCTGTAAGCACGGAGTTAAGTGACAGAAACAAAAGGAACTTCATAAAACCTTGTTGCCAAATCCTGTCCTCCTCTATTCATTGGAGCTAACTAACAGTAAACAGGGGATTTTGATGGTATTTTATGTATTTCAACTGTTACTTCTTGAAAGAGTGGATATGTGACTTGTAAATAGGTTGTTGGAATCCACCTCTTCAAAAATTCCCATCTGGCTTCCTTTCTTCCCCTCTAGTGCCCTCCTTTTCTTCCTGCCTCGAGCTCCATGCTTTTCTGGAGCTCCTGAAGTCTCTATAACCTCACCCTTCCCTCACGATCCTAGGTCAGCACTCCTTTGTGTCTGTTTGGTCATTTGTGGGCGGTGGTAGGTGGGCCCCGCCCCTTTGTGTAAGAGACACGCCCACAGAGTCTCATCCATGGTCTAGCTTGTTGCCCATTATGAAGCGGGAGGTTCGTCCTGTAGGGGAGGGGAAGCCAGGGAGCCGGGGAGAATACAAGACCTTTCCTCACCTTGCACCTAGGCTCACGAACTCAGCAAAAACAAGGAAGGAAGGAACAATTGCCTTGCACACTTTATTTCATTTCTGGATCCCTTTTCCTGTATCCTATCAAAATCTCCTCTCTGCTAAATTATTGATACGAAGTTTTATCTGGTACAGCTGCTGCTGTCTCTCCCCAGGGGTGTCTTCACTTTGAATAATGGAGTTAGTTCAAAGCCCCTGCTTAGCCAATCAAGGAGCTGTGGATTTGCAGGGTTCAGCTGGCAGGTTGGTGTAATGTTCCTGGAACAAGAAGACTTCTTGGTTTCCATGAAATCACCCTCTTCCCCCATGACCGACCACAAGCCACTACCCTGCTTGCTCACATGGCTGACCTTGCCCTTGTGGTTAATGAAAAGGATACGAGTCTACACATGCTGGTGGCTGGCAACATAGCAAGAAGAAGTTCTGCCTGGGAGTGTAATGCAGCCCAGGGCCGGGAATGGGCCTTCTGGGTGCCCTTGGGATGGATCACCTGCCAGGTGGCCTGCTTTGCTTCATCCCAGGGTGTCAAGTGTGACCATCAGCTTAACTGGGTGCTGTCGAAGCCCACCTTCCCCATCTGCAACACTGTTTGCTCCACTGGAGTGGGAAAGAGGCCAGTGGACGAATCTACAGCAGAGCCAAACGTTGGATTACACTTTACCCATAAGTCTCTTCAGCTGACCTAAGAATTGCATTATGAATGGGGAGGGCAGGTGACTTGCCGAGATAATCCTTGAAAGAGAGATTGCGTGCGTAGAAACTCAACCTCCTTTCCGGTGTTCCACATGGAGTAATCATGGACCACATAATAGCTTTGTATTTCCCTACTATTAATTGCAAGTTTTGTGTGCATACTTGAAGTATCAACTTAAAAACAGTGCTTTACCTTTCTCATAAACAGGCTCTGATCTGCCTATTTTACATTATGGTGGCCAGAGCACCACCATTCTATTAAAAATATAATGTTGTCGGGGCACCTGGTGGCTCAGTCAGTTGACTGTCCGACTGTTAATTTTGGTTGGATCCCAGGGTGGTGGGATTGAGCCCCCCGTCAAGCTCTGCACTGAGCATGGAGTCTGCTTAAGATTCTCTCTCTCTCTTTCTCTCTCTCTCTCTCTCTCTCTCTCTCTCCCCTGCTCGCACTCTCTGATAATAATAATAATAATAATAATAATAATAATAATAATAATAATGTTTTCTTATGCCAGCCAATCAAATGCTCTATCTGTTTAAACTCTGTCCTCCACTCTGGATTTGAAAGCTCTTTAGTGACCTCTCAAAGTCAGCCCTGTGTTCAGGTCAGTGTCATACTAGGAGTAAATGAAGAATCAAGGTTATTCTTGCTCTGCAGTCTTGCCTTAAAAGAGTGAGTTACCATTCCTAGAGGCAAAGGAACCGTGCTGTGCTTTGGTTACACATATGCAAGTGGGATTTATTAGCTTTGGGAAGGAAGCAGAGGTCATCATGATACTTGGTAAATTATGAGAGGGGGTCAGAGGGTCAGAAAGAGGGAGCTTCCCTGCCAGACATCCCTGGCTGAGAGTTGAAATACCATGGAACAGATAGTTCGAAAATTATGAGTAACCTTCTCAACTTTGTCCTAGACCCTCGTGCCTGAGAGTACGAACCAAAGGAGGGAGTATAGCTTTGCAAGGATCTGGGGTGGGGGGGTTGTGGAAGGGGGAGGATGATAGCTGGCCAATCTTGCAAGGTTCTACAGTGAGTACTAAAGGTTGAAAGTAGTGTCAAGGACTCCCCAAAAGCCTGGAATGACCCCACATACCTGCACATCAGCCTCAGACCCACCGCGGCCTCTCGGATCTTCCGGGTGGAAGAGGAGAGAGATGTTCACACCAACAGGAAGTGCTCATCTCGATGATGCGGTTTCCTCTTTGCTCCCTCCCTGAGGGTCTCCCCCTCCCCTCCCTCCACCTCAAAACAGCTGAACCAGATGCCCTTCAGACAGGCTTGACATTCCAGTGCTGCCACTGCCCCGTATTCTGAAGGACAGGAGGTGGGGCAGCCTAGGTAGATGGTCCAGACGGAAATGCCTGTGAAGTCACAGGGTCACCCCGACACCCACCCACGTGGGGCTCGTGTATGGTCAAACACCGCCTTGACAATAGCACTGTGTTTTGATTGTGAACAACGGTTTCTGGTTTTCTCTCTGTGTCCACCTAGTCCTCTTTGTGTTGGTTCTGTCCTGTATTTTCGACTTCTTTCTGTGAAGCTTTGATGGGAAGGTTCTGCAGGTTCCTACACTTCTGGAAGGGCCGTTGATAAACTTAAATGTTTTCTTGAAAGCCTATTCGTGGCACGAGCCGGGGCCCCGCGGAACATTTTTGAGCTGTGATTTGCACTGCAGCTCCAGAAACTACCATGCCAGTGGCGCTAAACAGGAACTATACGACTTTTGATTTTGCTGAGGGGCTCGTTTCTCTCTCTTGATCTCACTCTCTCAGTTTTTCAGTGTAGGGCCAGAGGCCGTTCGTGTACTTTGAGACTGTTTTCAACTTTTTGCTCCTGCTATTTCCAGGCAATTAGCAAAGCCCGTTTAGAGTTGAATTGTTATGTGCACACATTCTGTTTTAAATTCATTGTTGTCAGAGGGATGTATGTTAAACGTCAAGAAGAACTCCTAGAATCCAACCTTTTGCTTCAAAAGATTGAAGTCTTTACTTATTTTATCAACAAAAGATTTAACTAGATATTAAAAATGACAACAGGGGCACCTGGGCACCTCAGTCGCTTGAGCACCTGACTTTGGCTCAGGTCATGATCTCAGGGTTCCTGGGTTCGAGCCCCATGTTAGGCTCTGTGCTGACAGCATGGAGCCTGCTTTCTTCGGATCCTCTGTCCCCTTCTCTGTACTTCCCCCGCTCTCTCTCTCTCTCTCTCTCTGTCTCAAAAATAAACATTGAAAAAAAAAAGACAACAAATAGTATTCATCCAGCTAGAAGAATGTATGAACTCTAGTAGATTCAAAATCATGCCGGAGAGCTGTAGCTGGGTTGTTGTTTTTTTCTTTTTGCTTCTCTACAGATTATTTTCCTTAATTGCAATGTTAAAAATACTAATTTGTAATTATGGCCCCAGTTATGTTGTATTAATTATAATTACGATGTTTTATCACACAGACTAGCAACTGATGATGGCCCTTGTCTGTTTAAATAATATCAATCTGTCTTTGAATTTAAGAAATGGCATCACTTGCTTATTTAATTGATGTCAGCAGTGAAATGGAACTGTCAAGAATAGTTTTTGTGTCAGAACACATTTTTATCCCAATAAAGCTTATAGCTTTCACAATAAATTTCAACCCCCAAAATATACTTGGCTATTTCTGGGAATTGATCAACCAGAAACTGGGAAATGAGGCCAGGCTCCAGCACTGAGCTCTTGGGTGATAAGGGCTGATGAGGGCCGGTGGGTTGGCTGAGCCCAGTCCGTGGAGCTCAGCATACCTACAAAAGCATAGAACTAGAGATCAAAGCCGCAATTACCTTGAGGTCAGGAGAGGTCGCAGCTCCACAGGCAGGTGGACCTTAGGGCCTTCAGTCAGCAAGTGTCCCAGCCCAGACCCCCAGCTGGAGATGGGGGTGCCAACATCCACCACCGTGATTTTTCTCTCCTCCTGGATTGAGGTGTTGAAGGTCTAACATCCCTGGAGTGGACAGAGCCAGACCTCATGCTTTAGCAGCAAAGCATTCTAGGAACTCTGGTCCATGTGTGCATGCCTCCAGCTCCCTCTCCATCATAAAAACACTACTGCACTGTTATTATTAGAGTTTTACACTCAACAGTGCTTTTGTCTGATTTACCTCGTTCACGCTTCTTGGTGACGTTGTGAGGTAGGCAAGATGGTCGTTGCCATCTTGGAAAGGGGAAAGTGAGACTTAGTGGTTTAACGGATCCAATTCAAAGCCTAATGTCAGCTTAAGTCATTTATTCAGAGGACAACAGTGAATGAGTGCTGAACGTCTTCCCACCTGCTCTTGGAGCTACACGCTAGACCTTCCTCAGTAACGACTGTGTGTGGAGCACTCTGGTGTGGCCAAGGACGTTAGGAGGCAATATGCTTTTGGAGAACCCAAAGCTAAGATCTGCCATAGAGGTTGAATCTAACTCTGTGTTTTATACGTCAGGAATTGAGGACCAGACAGATGTCTAAGTTACACTGAATGCTCAGCAAAGCCTGTAGAACCCACATTCCAACTCTTTGCCCAGTGCTCTCTGGACCGCTGAGCCTCACGTCTCCCTCATAGAACAGCATTGGCCATTATTCCATAGATATCGCATTTATATCACCGCCAACCATTATGGAAACTTCTAGAATAGATGTTGTGTGAAAAGGCCAGCATTTCCCCATCTTAGGTAGGGGAAGACGAGATGCTCAGAGGCATCCTTCTGCTGGCCTGGTTCCCCTTGCTTATGGGGGAAGTTTGTCGAGATCTAAGAGATTCTGGCCTCTGACTGTTTTCTCTGGGAGAACAGGGAGAATCAGAAATGCGGTGCCTTCCCGAATGGTTTCTAAATGATCCCATTTTTTATCCTACTTTCCCCCCTATTAAAATTCTTACCTTGAGTTACGTCTCAAGTGCAAGAAGGCTGCTTCCAAAGCAAGGCCCGGTCAGAAGATGGCCTGATGGAGCCAAGGGTCAGCTGGAACAAGGATGAAATGTATTACAGAGGTTTGGCATAATGAGGGAGAAATAGAAATCTGGAGTTCAGAAGCTCTCTTTTTCTTAGGAGCTTTGAGTCTTCTTTGTGTTTAGTATTCCAGGGGAGAAGGGTTTGGTGGAAATTGAAGGGAAATGCTGCCAGACAGAAATTCCATATCAGATAGACATTTGCCTCCTTTCAAGAAGGTGTGAGAGTAGCCATGAAGCCTTAAGGCACAGGGGAGTCAGAGTGATGGGTTGGAATGCTCTCGATGGAGCATGAGCAGTGGCTGGGGACAGACCTGCAGGTTGGCTGGGGAGGCTGATGTGAGCGTTGGGTGAGTTTCTGGGCCAACTCCTTGCGCCTGAACCCCTCAGACCTGAGGTAGTTTACAGACCAGGAGGTGAGCCCTCAAGGCAAGCAGACTGCCAAAGTCAAGGCTCCCCAAACACCAATGCCTCCTTCACCGCCTTTCTATTCATTCTGGAAGTGAAGTCAGCACTGGAGACATCCCCGCCTTCCTGGTGCTTAAATGGGGGGCGAGGGGGCACAGAGAAGAAACAAGCAAGTAAGTGATATATCTAGTCTATCAGGTGGCATTTAAGTGCTGTGGAAGAAAACCAGGCAGAATTCTCAAGGAACTGGTCGTCCTGATGTCCATAGATTGTGTGTAGGGGGCAGTTCCAAGATATTTGTCACCCTTGTGGAGCTGACCTGGGGTAACTCTTCTCAGCCATTTTATATAACACTATGCAGGGCACTTCATTTCCATTTTTTTCTTTGTTCAGCAGCAATGTGGAGGAAAGACCTCTGAATAAAGCCCTTTGAGATCTGTTAATGAGCCAACAGTCTCTTATACTAGGTAGTCGATGCATTTGTGTATCTTATTGCGAGCCAGCATTCCGTTGTATGCAGAAAGAGACGAATGTATTTGGTTTTGGTTTTGGGTGTTTTAAACATCAGACTTCTTACTTCCATTGGAGTCATGACAACACAAGCACAGAGGCGTTCAGACGCTTCCCTTGGCCACAGATGAGCTCAGGCTCTTATTACGCCAGGTACTGCGTTTTTAAATTTTTTTTTTTAACCTTTATTTTATTTTTGAGACAGAGAGAGACAGAGCATGAACGGGGGAGGGGCAGAGAGAGAGGGAGACACAGAATCGGAAGCAGGCTCCAGGCTCTGAGCCATCAGCCCAGAGCCCGACGCGGGGCTCAAACCCACGGACCGCGAGATCGTGACCTGAGCCGAAGTCCGACGCTTAACCGACTGAGCCACCCAGGCGCCCGGTACTGCGTTTTTATATGCTAGGCACAGATTTAGCATTTTTTCATAAACTATCTCATTTCACACAGCAAAACAGTAACACAAATATTATTATTACTATCTTTACTACTTTAAGGACGAGGAAATGGGGCACCTGGGTGGCTCGGTCGGTTAAGTATCCGACTCTTGGTTTCAGCTCAGGTCATGATCTCACAGTTCATGGGTTAGAGCCGCGTGCCGAAGCCTGCTTGGGATTCTGTCTCTCCCTTTCTCTCTGCGCCTCCCCTGCTCACTTTCTCTGTTTCTCTCTCTCTCAAAATAAATAAATAAACTTTAAAAAATTAAAAAAAAAAGAAAAGATGAGGAAACAACACATGACACATGATAAAGGCAGCATTTCCAGGGTAAAGAGCCCAAGGTCTGAGATGTTAGGAGTTGAACTGGAGGCTCAAACCACTTATATCTTTCCAAGAGTGATACCCCCCAATCACTGTCCTAAGTTCACTGTAGAATTACTTGGAATTCTTAGGAAATTCGAATTCCTAGGATTTTTGCCCGGAATCTTTTTCTTTTTGAGATGTGGCAGCTTTTTTTGTTTTGTTTTGTCCGTTTACCCTTGAGAGTCCCTGAGACTTTATCCTGTATTTTAAGTTTATCGTTAATCAATTATAAAACTGAACATGACTCACAAAGTCTCACAAAGCCTACCTAATTTTATCCCATCTTTAATGTTTTAAACATTTTTAGAAAAGAATTATGTTACAATTGGGTCTCTCAGTTGAGTAACTTTTTTTTGTTTGTTTTTACCCCAAATAACCTGAAATTATGTTGGTCTCCAAGTTACTGATAGAACTGTGTGTCCTTAGGATCAAATTACTTCTAAGATGATTTCCGCAACATTTGCTATTGTTGTGTTCTTTAGTTTTGTGTTATGGGGGCTACCGATTTTCATTTGTTCAATAGCAGCTTCATTAAATCTATTAGATTTGCAGAAATCAACTCTTTCTGCTGTCATTGGTGTTAATGACACAAATGGTCGCCCCATTTTAGTTTTCCAGACTGGGTACCTCCAGCCAAAGTGAGCTGTCTAAGGGACTCTGAGGCATTTTGAAGAGATGAAGGTGGGCTCAAAGCCATCAGTGTGGAGTATGTCTTGCTTCCTCTCAAGTTCGGGATTTCAGCTGCTTCCTTCCATCAGGCCAGAGGCTGCATTTATTGTACTCGTTAAGTTCGCGGCGCCCCCTCGTGGTGCAACTGATACATAGTCAAGGTGAAAAAACAAAATGTTGGCAAGCTTACAAGTGATAAAAAAAAAAAAAAAGGCTGTGCATTTAGATAGGATCTTATTGTTCTTCCCATTTTTAAGCCTGTCAAATGTGTAAAATCTTGTTTTCCGATTTTGGTTTAAATTCATCTGTAGCTGTTTATATCATATTCAGTGCTTCATTTTGGGGAGGGAAAAACAAATCAGAAAAGCAAGCTCAAATCCCAAATCCCCCACAAGTTCAAAAAAATATATATACATATTTTTTTAACGTAAGAGTAATACATGTGATTCTGGAAATACTGGAAAGAACAGATAAAGAGCAAAAGAATCACTTATGATCTCACAGCCCACATGGATTAACATTGGGTTAAATGTTAACACACCCATTATATGTGTGACCTTCATTCTGTGTTGTTACAGAGTCTGCTTCTTCATCATTGTTAGTAGTTGCTTAGTTTGGTGGGTTCCATTGCGTACCTGCTTGTGGATTATTATAGATTATAGATTTCCTTCGAGTCAGTTGCTCAAAATAGAATGGCTGAATCGAAAGGATATGCAAAATTTTAAGGCATTAGATACGTACTTCCTAGTTATTGTAAGTAAAGCATCTTCTGGGGAATGCAGTTTTTTTTTTAAATAAACGTTTCAAGTTCCTAGCATTTGCCTTCTTACTCTGTGCCAGGAATTGTGTCTCTTGGTTTCCGTGCCTCGATCCCATTTGATCCTCATAACAACTATGTGAAGTAAATACTGTTATTGTTCTCGCTTTCCAGATAAGGAATGTCAGGCTTACAGGAATTAAATAGCTGCTATGTGTTTCCAAGAGCAGGAAGACAGAAGGCTTTCAGAAATTGGATCAGAATAGCACTTTGCATCCCTTGAATCTGGAACTAAGTGGAAACTAATACTGATAATTCTCCATTGGTAAAATAAAGAACAAGGGTGTTGGCAATAAGAGAGGAGGAAGAGGAAATACGGGTCTGTAAATTTAGAAACATGATGAAAATTCTAAGTTAAGACTCTGGCAATTAGATCTTCTTGTTAGAAGGTACAATGGACAACTCCGTGATTACTGTATAATTACAAACTCTGGGGAACCCCTAATATGGACGTGTTTTTGCTAGATCTTGTCATTTTTTTTCATGAATACATTTTCTTTGACCACAATAGTCTTCAGACTGCTTCAATTACTCCTAAATAGTCAAAAGTTGACTAGAAGGAAAGTGTATCATAAAATCTTCCATTTCTGGATAAAACCAGAACCTTTTGCGAGCTTTTCGATTTTGGCAAATCTCCAAAGTTCCTTATGGTTTTTCTCTCACTGTTACTCGCTAGGGACCTACATTTGCCTTTTATGACTGTCACCCATATTCTTCTCTTTTCGTATTCTTATGTCATTATCTTTATTCTAGAAAGCTCAGGAAGATACAGAGCAAAAGAAAGAGAATGAATAGTGCTCATCATTCAGGCTGTTAGAAATACTGTGTGTGTTGTTCATTTTTGGTTCTCTTTGTCATTACTCAATATTTACTATTCCTGATCTGCCCTTCTCAGGCTCACCAGCACTGTCTTTGTTCTTGAGGAAGAGATTTTGAACCTCTTTCTCTTCCTGCTGCATTTAGCCTTTCAAAGACATCTTGAGCACCAGTTAGTGGAACGGCCACCTGTGTCGTTTCCCTTGACCATTTTCCTCTTATGATGCCATCGGATTTATTAGGAATCTTTGAAATACTCAAAATTTCCTTCTGTTTATTTTTTATGGCATTATCATGATGCAGCTACAGCTGTTTCCTTGAGGTCGTGGGCCTTGCCGTTACATTCCCTTATCTTGATGTGGCCTCGTGATGTCCGTCAACTACTGATCGCCATTATAATTCTCTGAAGTGACTCGGAGATGCTCCTTCCCCACCCACACTGATTTTTTTTTTTTTTAGGAACAATTTTCTGTTTTATGGTCAAATCTATAAATCAGACTTCTAAGTTCTACACACTTGGTTTAACCGGAGTATGTGAGTGGCCTAATAAAATCCCATTCTCCTTCTACACTTCCTTCTGCAGGGCTCAGAACCTATAGAGCCCGAAACATTTTGCACACGTATGGAACCTGCTGAAGAGTGAGGAGGTTTTCTGTGAGTTGAATTTTGTAATCCCGAGGAAATGGATGTCATTAGAGAGCTCGAGTTCCTGCAGACCCAATTGCTGGAACCCCTTCTGCGTGGGAGCCACCGACCGCATCTTTGAAGAAAGGCCTCCTGCCTCTCCGGCACCCCAGGGTCCTTTCCTGCTCTGATGCAGGACGGCTCTCCCAGCTTCTGTGTTTCCTCGACCTCGGGCGGTAAGGGCAAGAAAGGATGACCAGCAGAGTCGGTACTTGCTCGAAGTTGGAAGCCTTTGACCACTCCTGTGTTTGTCCCCCTATGTTCTTGGATTGCAGGCAGTCCTTGCCTAAAGCAGCTGCTTTAGCGACTTTCTTTGTCCCCCTTTTGTCCAAGTATTGTATTATTATTGTTGCAGGTCCCTCTGCTGAGAGCCCTCTTTCAGAGAGAGGCTGGGGTCTCTGCCCTCCTGGCAGCCACGTTGTTGGGGAACTGGTCTCCCCTCCCCCCTCTTGTTCTCCATCCGCGCTGTGCGGGGCTGGCTCTCTCTCGGGTTCTCTGCCCTCAGCCCATTTTATTTCCCATCTCCTTCGGATGCAAGTTCTGGTTTTCTGCACCCTTTTCTCCTTGCTTGTGCACAGCAGCTCTTCAAATCTATCATCCTGTTTTTATCTTGCACTTTTATTTATCATGCACCTACGGGGCTTTAGTATTTGTGATCTGCTTCAGATTTCTTTCGTAGTTGATGAAGCCTGTAAAGAATCAGAAGCCCTACAGCAACCCTCACCTTTCTAGGCAGAATATATTCACCTAGGAAAGGGCTTTTATGAGGTCAGTCTGGCTAATAGCTCTTCTAATGGTGTCACTCTCCTGTTCTCTTAAAAGTCCCTTTGAGTTCTTTGCCTCCCCCCCCCCCCCCCCCACTTCTGAATGCATTCTGGATAGACCATTTTAAGTACAGTTCTTGCCTAGAGACCTGTCTTTTGGCTTTGGGATGTAGCCCTCTGTATTCAAACGTTCTTTTCCTTGTAGGGATTTGTGTCTGATATGTGTGAAACCAGCTTGTAAATAATATAAAATTAGTGAGAAATAAAAGAAATACACATATATACATCTTATCTCTGTATCTGTAATGTGGTTTGGACCACAGATACCATATAATTCAATTATGACGATGTTTAGAGGCCGTGTATATTTTGGTCATATTCATATGGATACATCCGTGTGCACATGCAGTAATTGTAACAAGCGGGTGTCGAGCCAGGACATCTCACTGGCCGATTTTTTTTTTGTTTTTTTTACTTTTTCTTTTTAATTGTGGTAAAATACACATGACACAAAGTTTACCACCTTAACCACTTTTTTTTTTTTAAGTTTTGTTTATTTTGAGAGAGAGAGAGAGAGAGAGAGAATGTGCGTGTGTGTGTTTGAGAGAGAGAGAGAGAGAGAGTGGGAGAGAGACAGCATGAGCGGGGCAGGGGCAGAGAGAGAGGGAGACCGAGAATCCCAAGCAGGCTCCAGGCTGTCAGCCCAGAGCCCGACGCAGGGTTCGAACTCCCGAAACTGCGAGATCATGACCTGAGCTGAAACTATGAGTCGGGCGTTCAACCGACTGAGCCACCCAGGGACCCCCATCTTAACCAGTTCAGTGGTGTTAGGTGCGTGTTGTGCAACCAGCCCCCAGCACTCTTCTTTTTGCAAAACTGAAACTCTGTCCACGTCAAACAGCACCTTCCCATCCCCCTCTCCTCCCAGCCACTGACACCCGTCATCCTACTTTGTATCACTGAATTGACTACTCTGGGTACCTCACGTAAGCGGACTCTTTACAGCGTTTGTCTTTTTGTGTGCGGATTATGTTACTTCCTATAATGTTCTCAAGGCTCCTGCATGTTGTAGCGTGTGTCTGAATTTCTTCCCTTTCTGAGGCCAGATAATATTCATTACACATACACACCGTGTTTTGTTTATCCGCTCATCTGTTGGTGGACCCTTGCTTCCACTTGGGCCTGTTGTGAATAATGCTGCTGGGAACGCGGGAGTCATATTTCTTTGAGACCCTGCTTTCAGTTCTCACTGGCTGATTCTGGATTCAGGAGTGAGTCATCTGCTCATGAGGATTATGGAAATTTTCATTTTTAGAAAGACAAAAAGGTATTTCCACCGTGATTATTTAAAAAACGAAGTTGTCCGAGGGGTGCCTGGGTGGCTCAGTCGGTTGAGCGTCTCACCTTGGCTCAGGTCATGATCTCGCAGTTTGTGAGTTCAAGCCCCACTTCGGGCTCTGTGCTGACAGCTCGGAGCTGGAGCCTGCTTCGGATTCCGTGTCTCCCTCTCTCTCCACCCCTGTCCTGCTTGCACTCTGTCTCTCGCTCTCTCAAAAATAAATAGACATAAAGGATAAAGTCCAAAAATTCATCAGGGGATCAATGAGAATTGAAATATTTACATACTGGCACAGGAAGCATAATAAACTGAAGACACACACTCCAGGGTCACCCAGATTTCAGGGACAGAATTTGTTCCCTCAGCCGTGATCCTGATCTTCTGTTCCTGCAAGTATTCACATTGGGTGTGATCATGAAAGTCTTGTCATCCTGCATGGCAGAGCCCAGGTTCAGAGCACTGAGCTCACAAGCCAGTCTTGAGAGAAGCCCAGTGGCCATTCCCAATCAAGATGGCAGGCGGGGCTCACCACCAAACTGCACTCAGACTAGGAAGGGTATTTCAATCTGGTTTGGCAACTCTCGTAGCTTCCCTGCAGCCTTGGGAGACAATTGGCCAATGTGACATATTCTCAGATGACGCGGTGAATTTAGATAGGCTTGTGGCAAGATGTTTTAGGGGAAACTCGTTGCCAGGCGAGGCTGGCTTTCGCCATTTCTTTCTAGAACGTAAGGATGGGACTGTCACTGTTTTCTCCTTCCTTGAGGGGGACAGGGGTTAACTGCTACATTTACATCGTGAACAAATAGATGATCGGTCCATTTTGGTCAGCCTATTCTTTTTTCTCATCATGTTTTCACCCCTTTTCTTTTCTATCTTTTTTTTCTCCTTTTCTCCTGTTATACAGGCTTTGCAGTGCATGCTGATCTCTCTTCAGACAGAACTTGACATTCAAAGGTACTTGATGAAAATTGAATCATCTCAGCGAGTTAGTACTCCTTTTCTTTCTCTGCATTGAGTTGCACCTCACCTCCTGCCTTTTTATTCCGTTGCGTGTGGCTTTCTAATCGGCATCAGCCACTAAACCAGATGGGCTGTATACTTTTTCCCTGTCTCCCCCAAGCCCCGATTTAAACCCATCAAAGCCAAATGCTTGCAGCATTCTGAAACACGCGCGTGTCTTTCTGTGTTAACTGTGAGAGTTAATATGAAGGTGCACACTAACTGCATGCCTGCTTCGAAATACTTCGTTTGCTTTCCACACACTGAGTTGCGGAGCCGGCAGGAATGTGGAGGCGAGTCAGAGATGGGGCAACCATCTGAAAAGTGGGGCTCTGCGGCAAGCCTCCCTCCTCGCCGCCTTGCTCGAGGCAGAGTAGTCGTGGACGTCCGACAGAAACCACGTCATTCTGATAACCTCGGAGCACCGTGGCTCTTCCTTTACTCGGCCCCAGGACACCTGGTGCTGGCTCCTGATCGTGTTACTGACGTGCGTGTTAATAACAAGACGTGAGAGCAACAGACACATTGATACAGGACTTACTCTGGGCCAGCCACCCTTCTAAGTGCTTTAAAAGTATTAGTTTCTCACAGCAACCCATGGGGTGGATGTACTGTGGTCCTCGTTTTACAAATGGGGAAACCGAGGCGCAGAGACGTTACATTACTTGACCAAGACCACATAGTCGTGATAAGTAATGGGGTTGGCGTTGGACCCCAGGCCGTCTGGCCCCAGAGTCGGTGTTCAGCATGTTACTTATTTACCCACAGTCCTCGGTGCCCTCTGTGTCCAAACGGGGCAGTTTGGAACATGAAAATTGGAAAGGGTGGGGAGAGTTTCCAGCTCTTGGATACCTGGCTGGGTGCTGGGCGCTGTGCCCACAGACCTCTCTCACATTGCCACCCACGTCCTTTGTGTCCCTCCAGACGCGTGGCCTATTTCTTTCTCGTCTCCTGAGCATGTGCAGGCCAGAAGCGTTTGCTCTTTACCATGAGGGCTTGAACCGTGAGGTTTAGGAAGCCCCCGGCAGACTGGCCTTTGTACAGAGGTGGTCTCTTTCCCATTGGTCAGTCTTCAGTGACCACACTGACCTCTTTCCCTTTCCTTTCCTTTTATTTTATTTTTTTTATTTTTAAAGTTTATTTATTTTTGAGAGAGAGAGAGAGAGCACGTGTGCGCAACCCAGGGAGGGGCAGAGAGAGCGGGAGAGAGAGAATCCCAAGCAGACTCCACCTTGTCAGTGCAGAGCCAGACTCGGGGCTCGGGCTCACGAACCTCGACGTGGAGACCTGAGCCCAAACCAAGAGTCAAGCCCTTAGCCCACGGAGCCACCCAGGGGCCCCTGCCTTTCCTTTTTTAATAACCGGTCTCACTGGTCTTTTTGGGGGGTAACAAGCTCAAACTGGAAAGTTTGTCCCCAAGGGGACATTCAAGTAAAAGTTCGGCCAGACTTGCTACAGAGAATCATCGCCCCTCCCCCCACGGTCTCACTTACGATGGGGTGTTTACCTCTAATTTTTTCCCATGCTGCTTAATCATTTTCATGTTTCTGTAATTTCACGTTTCTATAATTCTGTAATTGCTATAATTCATTTAAAATGGAGCTTAATTATTTCCTTGCACACGTGTCGTGCGCTGAACAGGAGGGCAGGAAAGGAGAAAAATGTCACGCATGGCTTCTCCCTACAATTTAAAATCTGCCGCCATTTTAACTGTTCCTGTCTTCTTGCAGAATAGAGATTTAGCTTCATAATGTGGGATTCTCCATCATAAATTGTGCAGTGTTTGGGGTCCCTGCACTGCTGTCTTTCCTTATGCTTGAAAGAAATTCTCAGCACTGACTTTTTTTTTTTTTTTTTTTTTTGGATATATCAGCCAGTAATGGGATATTTGGAAGTCGTTTTGAGGGATTATTTTTTGAAAAGCATTTATACACAAGTTACAATGACAGTGGTGTATTTTGGAGGAACGGGATGTAATAAGGTTGGAAATTGATATTCTTCCTCCTTTTTGGTTAAAGGAGTAACGCTCAGCCTCGGAAGATGTCACGTCCTCTGGTTTGAAATTGGAAGTAACCATTTACTCATGTCAGGCGGGGTGGACACAGAAAGAGGGTGGTTGTATTCTCTTCTCTCACATAGGACCCCCCAAGCCGAGGGACCCCCACTGGATAGCTGGGAGCCCAGCCATCTAGAACCGTCCTCAAGAGAGCAGCTCTCCACAAGGGTAGCTAGATGCTTTCTATCATTTATAGTTGACAACTTCCTGAGCATTTTTTTCGGTGACTCCTCACCACATCTATATCAAGTAGATATTTTGATTATTTTGTAGAAGTGAGAATGAAGGTTCCAGAGAGCCTTCACCTGGGGTCACATTGCCAGTGCACGGCCAGATTGGAATCTGCATTCTGTAAGAACCGTGTGGTAAAGAGGAAAGTGCTTTCATTCTAAATCTTGTCCTCCGTGTTCCCAGACCCTGATGTTCTTTCTTATAGTGGCTCTAGAGGGGAAAAGAACCTTTACCCTGAAATTGTCAGAACTTTCACATTTATTTTTGCATTTGAAAAACATTCCAGTGACATTGGGAGGGTGGCTGGTGGTGGTGATGGGTGTGTGTGTTTGAGTTGGAAAGTATCAGCAGATCCTACTTTCAAGAAGTCTGAAGAGGGTCTGGCCACAAGCACGGAAGGCATGGCCGCCTCCAATACCCCAGTGTCCCGCCTGGCCCAGCTCCCTGTGGCCTTCCTCACTGCAGGGGGACTGGGGACACCTTCAGATCTCCCAGGATAAGTAAGTCAAAGGAGGGGCCTCTGCTCACAGGGAAAGCCTCTCGTTTCACTACAATGTGGTTCAGCTCTAGGGGGCCCCACATCCTCTCCAGAAAGGACTGCAGCCTGGGCCGTGAGGATGAATTCGCAAATGGCTTTGTTAGGAGGCCTTCTACAGGGCATATTTAGCATTCCTTGTTAGGCTGGTTGTATTTGACTTGAAATTTCAAAGCCCCCTGGCAGGCCCTTGCTTTTCATCACCCATAATAACAGCAGCCCTCACTCAGACACCTTTTATCCTGAAACCTTTGAAGTGCATTGCTAGCTCTCTGAATTGTAAAGGCATCTGTCCCTGCTTTGCTCAGACTTCTCCCAGTGAGGACAGTGGGAGCCCAAGCCTGTGACACTTACTTGTTTATAATGCACATCTTCTTGTTTCAAAATACAGGAGGGGAAAGAGAGAGAGAGAGAGAGAGAGAGAGAGAGAAATAATGAGTGATTGATTCCAGGCAGCTTGCAGTCAAGAGACATCCACTCACGTGGATAAACTAAAAAATCTGAAGGCAAAATCTCAGAGGAGGTGGAGACAAATTTAGGACTATAGCTAACTGTGATTGGCTTGACCATTAACTTCAGGGTCAGCCTTTCTGATAGATTCGACATTTTACATACATTCTACATACTTCCCGTTATAGCACAGAGGAACACTTATTAACTGCTTCACGAGGGGAAGTCGTTTTCCTTGTGTTAAACTCCACAAGTGCCATTGTTTTGCTCTTGCCTTCTGAAAAGGGACATCCATCCCCATAACAGACAGGGTGCACGAAGAAACGGCGTGTTCCTCGCCTGGCCTTTTCGTGTGTATCAACTCCTTCAAGAGGAAAACACAACACTAAAGAGAACTAACTGCAGGAGTGTGTGTCTGAAGGGGGGGAGGGGGTCTGAGTTAACGAGATCCAGATTTGGAACTCGCTGATGGTATAACTTTGTAACCCCATGGAAGAATGCTAAAAGACAGAGGGAGTCAAGCTAGGCCTTATCTTCTTTCCAAAGTCTTTGTCTCATTGCGGCTTGGGAGGGAAGTCGGAGAACAGCCGGTTCAAGGTGCTGTTTCAGAAGCGAGGCCTGTGTCCTATTACAGGTAGGACACCAGGCGGGCAGGTGGCAGGTTGGCATTTAATCCTGAAAGTGGGAGAGGCCGCCCTGCAAGCTGACCTGGGGAGGAGCCCAGGGCGCATCTGCTCCTTTAGGCACAAGCCTCGCAAAGGGAAAAAATGAGAATCATATCATCTACATACTACGAAGGGGTTGAAACATAGAAAATATTCAACAGACTGTAAAAAAGAAAAATTGCTAAAGTTCCCAATTTACCTGGAGTCAAATTTTAAGAGCCCTTGGGGCGCCTGGGTGGCTCAGTCGGTTAAGCATCCGGCTGCGGCTCAGGTCACGATCTCACATTCCGTGGGTTCGAGCCCCGCGTCAGGCTCTGTGCTGACAGCTCAGAGCCTGGAGCCTGTTTCAGATTCTATGTCTCCCTCTTCCTCTGACCCTCCCCTGTTCATGCTCTCTCTCTCTCTGTCTCAAAAATAAATAAATGTTAACAAAAAAATTAAAAAAAAATTTTTTTAAGAGTCCTAAAGTTAAGTTATAGTAATGGAGGCAGAACTGCAGATGGGAGGGGGGAGAAAAAGAACTACGGATGCAAGAATCATGTCTCCTTAAAAGGTAAAGTGCATTATCCACATGTCCAAAAAATAATGGATAGCTTTTGGCTCTTCTTTCTTAGCTGTAATCTTTTTTGGACGTGGACGTCCACCCAATTCTGGATTCCTGCAGAATTTTGCATGGCATGAAAATGAAAATGTGTCTTCTTCGTTCCTGTGTTTTCCCCATGCATTTGAGTCCTCATGTCAGGGGCCATTTTAAGGATGAGTCCTTTTACCTGGAATCTAATCGTAAGGATTACACATGAGAAGACAGGCGTGGGTTTGAGTATCTTCAGGTCACCATAGACAAGAATCTTTCTGGCTTCTAAATGTTTTGTGAGACAGTCTTCCCTTCCCCTGATCTGCTCTTTAAAAATATCATGCTTAGGGGCGCCTGGGTGGCTCAGTCGGTTAAGTGTCCGACGTCGGCTCAGGTCTGATCTCACAGTTCACAAGTCTGAGCCCCGCATCGGGTTCTGTGCTGACAGCTCAGAGCCTGGAGCCTGCTTCGGATTCTGTGTCCCCCCACTCTCTCTCTACCCCTCTCCCGCTCATACTCTGTCTCTCTCTCAAAAATAAACATTAAAATTTTTTAAAAATATCATGCTCATTCTGTAAATCTCTGCTTTGCAGAAGGAATTTATTCTCATTTGGGACAAATAAGGAGGAAAGTATGTTACTCAGAATACTACCCTATAGAGAAAACCAATGCTAATATTTGGGGGGTATTGCTTCCATTTCTGAAGTTATAGTTGAAAAAAAAAATCCTTCAAAGACCCTGATGATGACTGTGTAATATTCCATTGTTTGGTTCCATGATACTTTTGTTAGTCAGCCTTCTATGTTACTCTAGGTTTATTTATTCTATTATAGATGTAACATATACAGATTCACTCCCTGACCCACTAGTACAGAAAGTATCACCTTTCTAATTTTTGCAAATCAAACTCATCTGGTGTGACTTCAGCAATTATTGAGAAATTTATTCTTATCACTTGGGGTCATAAATCAGTCCTAAGGAATGCATCTAGTCCCATAAAACTGGGTAAGCTTGGAACCAGTTTCCAACACTGTAAGCATGCCCTACATCCGTCTTCCCCAGTGGGGACACTCCTCGTAAATGGAATCCAGATCTTCATAATTTGAAGAACACCATGGCGGCCACCACCACCACCAATAAAACTAGCATGCTCCAGCTGGTCCTGGATAGTCATTCATCCCCCCTTTTCCTGCCCAATTGGCAACCTTCCTCCTCACCCAGTGGAGGGTGGGAGGACACCACCATATTTATTTTCCAAACGCCTTCACCTCCTAAGTCCAATCTAGGGAGAAGGTCTTCCTGTTGGCCTCTGTAGCATAAAGACAATGTTAATAGACCTTCCCCTGGGAAGACCTTAGAACACAAAGGCTTGGCAATTTTTTTCAGGAAATAAGTGACAGGAGTAGATGTTCCATAATTTTTTTTTGTTTGTTGCTGACAACTGAGAGGACAAGAGAAGTAATACCTCAAAAGATTCATGTGACACAGAAATAACGTGAAAGAGAGGATCTGTGTAGTGTGGTGCTTCTATAAATAATGAGGAAGCATCCTTTTCGGCACCGGCTGTCCTTGTCATTGGTTTCTCGGCATCTGTAGAGGGGGCTTTGCAGGAGGAGAGGTGGGTGGCAGAGGGGTCCCGTGTGGCTCACGTGGCTCAGTGCCGTGCCTGCCTCGCTGTGTGGATGCCTGTGGCCGGCTCTAGACAGGGAGGCAATGGCCAGTGACTCCTTGGCGTCACTGCCCTTTTCATCTTTCTGATCTGATAACGAAGTAACACACACGGCTAAGGAAAATGTGGAGACGAAAGACACAGTTGTGCTTTGCCCAACTGCTGAGTCGTCTGATTTTACTCCAGACCAAACATCTTTCTGTTTTCACAGGTGAAAATCATGAAAAACGTCTGGGTACCCTTTTGGTGGAAAGAAGGGGGAAGGGGTTGAAATATTACCCTTGAAGAAACAGGGCATAAGCTGAGTTTATCAGGGGTAACTCATCAAAATAAACCCCAGAGAAAACGGGTCCCCTCGGTCCAAGCTGAGGAAGGGAAATACTGATTTTCAGAGCTAAACTTCAGACAGAAGGGACCTCTAAGAATCTCAGGTGTGCACGGTTGCAAGTTGGCGTCAAAGGGGGGCTTGTGCAGATATGCCCTTCCGGTCGCAAGGCCCAGAAGTTCCTGGTTGACTGGAAAGCTGGCACGTGTCCCCGAGCTGCTCTCATGGCACGCGGATATGCACTAAACAGTCAGTTGTGTGTGTGTTTACACCGACAGCAGGACCCTTTAGTGCTTGCACTCACGTTTTCTATTAAAAATAAAAGCTGATTGGGGCGCCTGGGTGGCTCAGTCGGTTACGCGTCCGACTTCAGCCCGGCTCATGATCTCGCGGTCTGTGAGTTCGAGCCCCGCGTCGGGCTCTGTGCTGACAGCTCAGAGCCTGGAGCCTGCTTCTGATTCTGTGTCTCCCTCTCTTTCTGCCCCTCCCCTACTCATGCTCTGTCTCTCTCTGTCTCAGAAATAAATAAACATTAAAAAAATTAAAAACAAAAACAAAAACAAAATAAAAGCTGATTTCTTCTCCTCTAAGTCTTTGGCACCAGACCCACCCAAAACTTTCATAATTGTTATAAAACCAAGCAATTCTGTCTTACGTGTGGATTATAGTTCTCACGTCCACCTGACATGTTCTAGAACCCTGGATGTCCTCTGTCTATTCCCCAGCCTGGCCATCAGCAGAAGAATGGCCCTTGAGGAGACAGCGGCTTGGGTTTTGTTTTTCTGGCCCTCAGCCGCAGAAGTTGTGGGAAGTAGCCAAAGAGCCTTGAGGAGACCAGGGCCTGCTGCTTCCGACGCGCGCCTGGCTGTGGGTCCCAGGCTTACCTGATGGCAGCAGCCGGGCCACCTGAAGGGAGCCAATGTCGGCCGATGCAGATAACAGCCATCTGGGGTAGGTTTCTGTAAGGATGGAGGCAGGATGGGAGCCAGGTGTCCTCGGCAAGCTCTTGCCGTTCTTCCCATCCCCGGTTCCAAGCCCAGCAGACGCCTTAGAATTTGGAAACAAGGAGGGGCTCCCGGCTGGTTCAGTCAGTGAAGCATGTGACTCTTGATCTCAGGGTCATGGGTTCGGGCCTCCCCATTGGATGTAGATATTAAATAAAAGAATTCAGGGGGGGCACCTAGGTGGCGCAGTCAGTTAAATGTCTGACTTTTGATCTTGGCTCAGGTTATGATCTCACAGTTTGTAAGCTCGAGCCCTGCATCCCTGCTTGGGATTCTGTTTGTCCTTCTCTCTGCCCCTCTCCCTCTCCCTCTTGTTCTCTCTCTCTTTCTCTCTCTCTCTCTCTCTCTGAAAATAAATAAATACACTTATTAAAATTTTTTTAAAAATAAAGTCATTTGTAAACAAGGAGAGGCAAAGAAGGAAGGCAAGTGATTGTGCTATGGTTTGTAGAAAGGACTCTGTAAGTAGAGAAACTTAAACTTTCCTTAGCGACAGCTCGTTAATTCTCCGGAAGCCAGAGGAACATGGAGTAAGGATGAGAGAGAAAACGAAAGTCTGGGGATGATCCATTGTTGTTAACTTCTAATAGTTTGCACCTTGAATCTTTCACAAGAGTACTTAAAAGCCAGAAAGTTCTCTTCAACTCAAGTCAGAATTTTAACTAGGTTTGAGTCAAAAGCTCCCCAAGTACAAGAATTAAAGAGATTAAAGTGTCTGAATGTCGTGATCAAATTAACCAAGTCAGTTAATGAGTCCTGCTGATCCTCGAACAACGCAGGGGTTGGGGAGCCGACCCCCCACACAGTCAAAGCTGTGTGTATAACTTCTGACTCCCCCAGAACAACCACTGATAGCTTACTATTGACTGGACGCCTTGCCGATAACGTAAACAGTGAACCCATATTTTGTATATTATATGTGTTATATTCTGTAATCTTACAATACAGTAAGCTAGAGAAAAGAAAATGGTACTGAGGACATCGTAAGGAAAAGAAAATATACTTACAGTATACCAAAAAATCCAGGTATGAGTGGAGTTGCACAGTTGAAACCTATTTTATCCAAAGTCAACTCTATTAGCATAATGAATTATTCCAAATACGTTTGAAATGTCATATTTCTGAATTCTCTGTGGAAACTGGGCACTAATTAGGATGATGTAAAACTTCAGGAAGGCAACGTTGAGTTTGGTTTTCAAAATATGACATAATTTGAAGTGACGTGAGTCACCTGGCTGACCAGACGTCTCACCGCTCCTGAAGGTGAACATATTATATAAAGCTACATTTGCAGGTTTCCTTTTCTGGATCTCGGCATTTCAACTTTGACTTCCAGGGGGGGTCCGAAAAATGGGAATGGAAACCCATCATCAAAGCCTCTAGCTTAAACTTGCCTTTCTCTTTGGCTTTGGTCTCCAAATACAACAGCAGTGCGAAGAATAAGAATAAATTTGATCTCCTCGTACAGCATAATGCTCCTGGTGAACATTTCAGCAAATATTTGTTCATGATGATAAAGTGCAAGTGTGGCAGTCTTTTAAAAATTAATGCTGTGCAACCATGTTGCATGCACTTGGGGAGGAAAGTGTGGAAACTTAAATCTTAGTGCTAGCTAAGCCGCACATTTCTATCAAGCAAGTGCAATCAGGTAAATAATTTGAAGGAAATCTTAGTAAACGAAAGTCTGAATGACAAGGCTTTTGCTTCTTTGTGTAGTGTGTATGTCTAAGTTAGGAAATTTTAAGTGTGTGTGTGTGTTGTTTTTTGTTTTTTGTTTTTTTTTTTTTTTTGAGAGAGAGAGTGAGAGAGAGAGAGAGAGCATGAGCGGGACAGGGGCAGAGAGAGAGGGAGACACAGAATCCGAAGCAGGCTCCAGCTCTGAGCCATCAGCACAGAGCCCAATGCGGGGCTCGAACTCAGGAACCAGGAAGATCATGACCTGAGCTGAAGTCAGATGCTTAACCGACTGAGCCACCCAGGCACCCCTAAGTTACGAGATTTTACTCCTGAAAGGACTCACTACCAACTAGTTCAGCCTCTGGTCTTACAGATGAGAAACTATGACTTAGTTAGGCTAAATACCACCCACTTTTTGGTAGAAGCTGAACTAGAGCCAGTGTCTCCAGACTCCTGGTTAAATGACTTTACCACTGACCGCCAGCTCTGGAATCTTACAGACTTGGTCCCAGTTGCTTCACTTGCTAGTATTTCAGGCAAGTTGTGTAAATGATTTGTTTTCTCAGCGGTAACCAGTATCATGAAGCAGTGAGGGTTTAATGAGATTACCGTGTGTTGATCACAGTGAAGCAGGCATCAATTTGTTAGTCCCTGCTCGCTCCCGTCACCGTTTTCTAGAGGACCATTCTGTGCATGTTGCAGATGAAGCAAAGGGGGGAATCTGCGTGAAGCCTGTCACCCCAGCATCTCTTGGTGATAGAAAGCCCTCTTTGAAGAAGGGAAGACTAGAAAGGCTAAATGGAGTTCAGGTGGCCGGGTTTACACAAACCATCCCTTTGTGCATGACCCCAAAGGACTTCCCATTTGGGTTTGTACGTTTGAGGTCAGCTGGTACTTTGGGGTAAACGTTTAGAAGGCTGTGATGGAAACAGAGGGGAAGATGGTTGGTATCATGGGTCTCCATGAAGCAGGGAGGGAAATGCAGCCTTCCAAACCCTTGAGTCCTGCTCATATGGCTCACATAACATTTCCACCATCCACTGCTCCACACGTCTTCCCCAGTGAGGGTCAGCTCTCACTCAGGAGCTTAGGGCAGAGACTCCAAATGCCATGCTGTAGACGATGCCTGATGGAGACTTCGCCTGAGCCAAATGGGAATAACTCCCAACGTAAAGACTTCTTTATCAGGCCAAATCTGAAAGCGTGTGAGCATCCTGCCCCCCCTTTTTTGTTATTGAACCTCTCCTTTCTCGTATAATAATAATAGCATACGCAGTGAAAATTTCAATAAGATATATTTGGGTGCCTTTGCAAAGTAACATCTTAGTAACCCTACATCATGCTTTTTAAAGAGATTTTTTAAAAAGAGTTTTTAAAGAGAGTTGACTCTATGAACTACAAAATAATGGGAACCAAACTCTGAAGAGTTTAGCTTTCTCCGTGTCTTATTGCTAATATTGGAAACACGCTAGCATCGTTAACAGCCCAGGCAGGGGAGCTGTTAGAATTGGTCTTTGTCAAGTGATGGCTTGTTGCAAGGCACAAAGTCATCTCAAACTAGTTTAAGAACCAAAATGGAAATAACTGGAAGGAATTCATGGGAAAGGCCCCCCACAATGTGCTGGAATCAGAAACCGAGATGCCCAGTGGCCCAGATAGATGCTGTCTGTCTTTCAGGTCACGAACATCTCTTGTCTGTTTTCTTGAACAGATCTGCCTCATCCTTTCTCTGCACTCTCCCTGTTTCACATTCCCTGTCGATTTCAGCCATGAGTTCATATGGCCTCACATTTCAAATTCTCATGAGGCACTAATGAAATAGCTCCTGTGTCCCAGGTCTCCATGTTTAAGGGAGAGAATATGATTGGTCCAGCCCAAGTCATGTGGCTACTACTTGGTCCAATGAGCTGAGACTGGCTGGGAATGGGTGACTCTACACTTAATTGCTCATGCCAGTACATGCTTGAGAGTGAAAGGGCATTTCTACTAATAATCACACTGGGACAACAGGCAAAAGCAGGACTGTCCCCAGGTAGCTGCAATGTCTGTCCATCCTAAGTATGGGACATGGGGCTTCAGGTGCTTATCCACGTGGGCAGGGAAGGATTCCTCAGAGAACAGGGACATCGTTTGGGGGCAGGAACTCTTTCAAAGATTGCTGAGCATCAAGTCAAATAACAAAAGTGAAACTTCTCCATGTGTTCAGTGTTACCAAAGAGGTTAGCAGGAGGCAAAATCCTGCCCCGGGGTTGCCTAGGGAAGGATACAGCTTGGCACTGCACTGCTTTGGACGATGTATCTGTTAGTTCAGTTGAGACAACAGAGCGACATCATGCCTCAGCGTGCGCCCAGGGGAACAAGTCCCTTAAGGGGCCAGCACTTGTCCCACCTTCTCCTGTGTGTCCCCGAGTGCCTAAAGACCTGAGGACACGGGTGCAGGTGCGTGACTCCACTCAGGGCGTCTCTTAGCATGTTCACCCACGTTCTTCCTCCTCTCCTGACCCACCCTTGGGTGTCAACAGCTACTCCCCCAAACCCTTTCTGCATTCACAGTTAGTTCTTCTTGCCCAGCTGTTATGTATATATTATCCTTGGCCCCAAAATATCCCTTAAATGCCTTATGATCTCAAGAACCAGAAAGCAGTGCTTCTAACCCCGGGAGCCTAGCCCTGTGTTGCATACAGAGACCCTGTTCCGAATGCTTTTTGACTTTTCTTTTTTCGTATATCCAATCACAGAGTATCTGACACTAGTTAGTGTCAGCAATTTCCATTGTCTTTTCTCTGCACTAAATGATGTCTCAGCAGCGAGCTGGCATCTGGGAGGGGGTACCCTGTGAGGAGATTGCTAATATGCAGTGATAGTTTGCAGTGGGAAAATGAATGACACAGAAAAAAGAGAGGGAATTTATATTTGGAACTAAGTAGCTGTGTACAGGAAGTTAAAAAAAAAAAGATTACCCCTTATATTTCTATTTTTATGCACACTACCACCACGATGACCCTGTACAAGAAATAGAAATTTGATTCTGATTTTCTTCGAGGATTATTCCTTTTTGCAATGGAAAATGACAACTCATCAACTGGACCCTAGCTGCCGTGGGTTGCAGAGATGACCACACGGCAGAGGTCATCGACGTGGCCACGTTGCTTCAAGTAATATTATTTCTTGGCTATTTTGCTAAATCGAATGTGTAGTCTTTTTTTTTTTTTAAGTCACAGTGAGGACATCTTACCTTCATATTCTGCTGAGTGTAGCAGCCAGGTAACTACTTCTTTGGAGACCCTACGAATGTATCTAGACCTTGGTGAGCCACACAGTGATTTAAGGAGGATTTTTCTAGTCCAGTAATATTCTCACAGGGTGCCAAAGCCAGATCCCAATCTTTATTACAGAAGCAGACTTTATGGAAAATAAATCTGGGAATAAACCACTTTGGGGGCTTGCGCACAAGAATTAACCCAAAGAGACAATTTCACTGTTAATGGCTGTCCTTTCTGGCAAGTAATCTGCACTGAGAGTTTCCTGTGGAACACCCAGGTTGATCCTCTCCCGGAAGCCACATTCCACACTTCAAGGAGTGTGCTGATCTTCCCGTTTCCAGTTTTCCTCTGTGGAAAGGTCCTGAGAGGTGTAGCAAGGAGCGAGCGTGTAGATACTGCAAGAGTGCCCCTGCCAAAAGGGGTCTCCTTGTACTTTTAGCAAGAAAGAGGGGAAAGAAACCGATCGTTCTACCCTCACAGGGTTCCCTGGTGTATCTGGCTAGATAATTTTCACCGTACCTTGTTCCAAAAATCACTAAGAGTTTCAAGACAGCCACAGCAGAACAATAAACCAAGCATGGAACCCTATTAAGTGTGGGGTCCTGTGTGGGGCATAGGGTGTCCACCCACAAAGTTGCTCCTGCCTAGAGAGTTAAGTGTCTCGGTGCTTAGCTTCAAAATGCAGTGGCAGCCTTGGGAAGTCTTAAAGGAAATTCAAGAATGCAAGTAAACCCCAAAACTAGCTGCTGTGGACTGCCTGTAGCCTGCCACCAGCCCCTCAGCACCTTAGGTATCTGAGTAAGAGAAAACTCACCTACTTGATTAATTCTGATCAGTTTGCCTTCCAGAAGGTGCCTGGAATCATGCGATGCTGGTCACGATGGGCAGTGCGAGAGGGGAAAGCGGAGATGCGTTTATTCAGCCTAATCCCCTACTTTTGCTGACTCCTTTTCTCTGACCTCCACACAATAGCTCCAGTAATCTTCAAAAAAAATGTATCTGATCCTGGCCCCCTGGCCTCTTGGCCTGCCTAAAATTCCTCTGTGGAGTTCTGGTATCTTAGAATCCGAATGAGCACCCTCACCTTGACTCTGAGGCTCTGTGATCTGATCTCTGCTGGACACCTGCCCCAGCAAGCCTCCAGGGCTTGTCACCTCCTTCTGCGTTGGGGACTTTGCACTTGCTGTCCCCTCCACCTGGAATGCCTCTCCCTCTCTTTATCCCTACCCTCCGGTTTACCCCCTCCTCCCAGCTTACCTCTTTCCTCTTTTTTTTTTTTTTTTAATGTTTATTTTTGACAGAGAGAGAGCACAAGCGGGGGAGGGGCAGAGAGAGAGAGAGAGAGAGAGAGAGAGAGAGAGAGAAACACAGAATCTGAAACAGGCTCCAGGCTCTGAGCTATCAGCACAGAACCTGACACCGGGCTCGAACCCATGGACTGTGAGATTATGACCTGAGCTGAAGTCGGACGCTTAACCGACTGAGTCACCCAGGCGCCCCACAGCTTCCCTCTGTTTTGAGAACACAGTTTCCGTGTCTGATTCTCCACTCAAGCACCCCACCCCCACCAGTCTGAGTTAGCAGAGTCTCACCGCACCTTGAATTCGCCTTCGGTGTTGGTCCCCTGACTAGACTGTAAACACCATGAGGGCAGGGGCATGTGGGTTTTGTGCATCATTCTGGCCCAGTACCGAGCACAGTGCCTGGAGCATGGTGGGTACTCGATATATGTCTGTCGGAAAGGTGACTGGATGTACCACATAGTTCATAGTCGACACTTGGTTACACACTGTCTTGTGTTACCTTTTGCCCTTCACTAATTGTACCAATCAGTTCTCGAACGTTTTGACCCTAGGCAACATGTTGTCTCTTCTTTTCTGCATCTCCCACAATGCTCAGCCAGTAGTCCGTGTTCAAGGAATGTTATTGACTAATAGGTTATGGGCATTTTCCACATTAAATTTCCTGCATTGTGGTATAGATAACTAAAAATGCAATTATGTGTCGAGTGTGTGTGTAAGTTGTTATAAACACTTTCTGCTGATTGGCAAGGTCAGTAATAACCAAAGGTAGACACAATCTTACCTATGGGATTTGGGCCTCAAAAGAAGAAATTCAACTGTGATATAAATATCTCCCTCACAATCTGAGTTTACTGATTTTGGAAACAGTCTTGCTGTAAGACTTTGAAGGACTGGCTGTGTTCGGTTTACTGTGGGGTGAGTGCATCATCCATTGAGGCATATTTAAACACGCACAATCCCATCTGTTGTCATAACAACTCTTAGAATTTGGCCAAAGGAATTGATTTGCTATCATTCTTTCCCATGATGTGGCTTGTCTGCAGCTCCTTGCCCAAGGTGGCATCTGTACAGATGAGCAGTGATAAAAATCTTAATGGGATACTTGGGGGCAGTTTTTTTTTTTTTTCCAGTAACTTTCACAACTGGTACTTTGACCCACTGGGTTTTCAGTGTTCTGTGTCCAGTCCTTCTGATGGAGTTTTTTCCTACCATATTGTTTGCCAGGATCGGCAGACCTTGATGGCATTGCAAATATTTTCAGCATAATTAATAGTCATTTATTTTCCTACTTTCTCTCAACTGCCTTTTGCAGACAAGAAGCCCCAAACTGTCTCACAGTCCTCAACCTCCCAATCTGGGCGACCCTGTCGAGCATTTATCAGAGACGTCTGGTGATTCTTTGGAAGCCATGTCTGAGGGAGAAGTTCCAAGTCCTTTTTCCAGAGGCAGCCGAACTCGAGCGAGTCTCCCGGTGGTGAGGTCAACCAACCAGACGAAAGAAAGATCTCTGGGTAAGCCTCGGTGGGCAGTTTCTGATGCTTTTTTATCACTGCACGTATGTATTTTTATGCTTCTGAGCACGTATCCTTGCATCCGAATATTAATTAGATCTCGTTTTGTCATAACACAAGTCCTAGGGAACTTCACTAATTTTGCATCAAGCTGAAGAAACAGCACGTCCAAACTCAGGCTAGGCCCCATGACTGTTAGTGACAGCCGTAAACACAGGGCTGTTTTTCCCACCAGCACAGGGGGCGTGTGTTTGGTATCGCTTTTCCTTTCAACAAGCTTTTAGGGAAAGCAGAAGGATTCTATTGTTCTGCCTTTACCAACGATCATTTGCTTCTTTAGATTGGAAATTCACTTTCTATCTTGCTTTGCTTTAGAAGAAGTTTTGGGCCCTTTAACAAAATGTACAGGCCATAAGGATTTAGACCTCTCTGCCCATTTCATAAGCTTAACCTGCCATTTTAAGGTTCCAGGTCAGTACTGGTTTTTGCAGATAGATGAGGTCATGGGGTAAGAGCGGACAGGGACAGAATCAACCCACAAACGGCTGCAGGGCTGGACCCTGCAGAAAATAGCTAAATTATGCCACATAAAACCTAGCAAATACCTTGCTTGAAGGAGAAAAGGGCAGAAAGCTGTGAGGAGGAATCTCGATTTTGTTCCCTTGGTTGCAGAGGATGAGAAAACTGGTTTCAGACATTGTACTGGCTGTCCTTTAAAAGAAACCAAACTATTATTATTTGCATTATCAATGCTACTTTTTTACATTAAATTGTGTATAGTTCCTCTTAGGTTAATAATGCAGGTTTTATTTTTACAAATTGTATTTGTAATTTTACAAATTACAGAAGAAAATTACAAAACATCTGTTTTTTTCTTTTCTTGGTTTGTTTTTTTTTTTTTTTTTGAGGTCCCATAGTTAGACAGCAGAAACAGGCCTCCATTTCCTATCAACCTCACATATAGATGAAGGAATGGGCCACATAGGGGGACCCTGGGCCCGGACAGTGTCCAGACGACACAGGCTTCCACACCAGCACGCGGCTGGGGTGCTCCAATCTGGGTGACAGCGCTCCGTGCTTTACCCCCACCGAGTTTGTGCCCATCGGGGAGGGGGAATTTCGCTTTTGTGCTTTGCAGGAAATGAGTGAGGTTCAGGTCTCTGTAAAGGTAGCCTGTGCTTTGCAAAATAAAGTGAAGATAAGAAGAAATGCCTGTGCGCCTTCCTCCATACCTGGGGAACACTGAGCCTGCTGGACAGTGCATCCTTTGTCTGGCTGGCAGGACTTTCCTCCAGCAGCCAGGCACAGCTGGGAGTGCAGGTAGATCCTGGCGGTGTTCAGGAAGCAAGTGGGGGCAGAGAGGCTGCAGGGACCAGGAGCTGCCTTGCCCTACGAACGGCTGAGGGTGGCTGGTGTTTTCTCGTGAGGTGGCCGTGCTTCTCTGCAAGGGGCTCGGTTTTCCTGAGCACACCTTGCTCTGACGTTCTGGCGGGTGCAGAGTCACGGCAGATTAAAAAATGTATCCAAGGTGTTTATTCCTCCAGCTCCACAAGGCACTTTTTGGCCTGTGAGCTTTACGACTCTCGGGCAGAAAGAAAGGGATACAGTGAGCAGAGAGGAGAGCAATGAGAAGTTGGCCCAAGCAAGCAAGGGGAGCCATGGTTCCAGAAAGGAGGCTGGCGCAAGGCCAGAGGCGTTGGCTCTGCCCTTGGCCGCCTCTTGGTGGCCAATTTGGGAATGTCCTCCTAGCCGCACCTGGCCTTGTGGCGTCATTCAGTTGAGCCAGGATGGGAAATAAACAGGAAAGTGTGAGTCAGGGAGAGTCTAAACACAATCTCCCTGCCGGGGGCCTTGCTCAGCCTTGTGTTCGGGAAAATCCCTAGTGTGCCTGGCTTTATTTAATATGCACACACAGGCTCCGGGAAGAGCGGGTCCCCCAGAAAGCCCAGGACCAGGAGCAGTGGGTGGCCTCCAGCACTTGGTGGCGGAGGAACGTGGCGATGACTCCACGGATGGGGGACCCAGCCGCAGCCTCCAGCAGACCCAGCGCCGGTGCCATTCGGAAGCCCCGGTTAACTTTGGGAATCTGTGCACTGTCACTTTATATGCCTCTGCAGAATTTTCAGATCTCTCCCGGAGCCCTGGCGATCCTGTCTTTATTTAAAATTGCCATAGTTTGTCCATGAGGATTTTTGCACTGATTTTGGTTTTTAAAAATTTCACATGAAAATATTGTTTATCCTGATTGCTGACTTTGAGGAGGCCCCTTAAATTTTGCACCCAAGGATAGTGCTTCTGTCTCCTCACCCAAGGGGCTGCACCATGTGCACCTCCAGGACCTGTCTGTGGAGGCCACGCTTCTGCACCTGGACAAGGAATCACTGGAGAGGAGGCTTCCCCCAGCTCAGGCAGCACCAGGAGGAGACCTGGGCTCCTTGAGAGGGGGGGCCAGGAGCACGCAGAATCCTCAAACCCCTCTCGCTCCCTGGAGGGCACGAAACCTGCTCTCACTTCAGGCAGCCTGTGCCTGGAGATAAACTTGCCTGCTTAATCATTTTTCCACCCGACTAATTCCTCCTTTCCATTACTTTAGCATATTCAAGGGATGAGAGGAGCCCAGGGGGGCTGGGCACGGTGCTTGGTGGACGTCGTGTGTCACAGAGGCTTTCAGAAGGCGTGGAGGAGAGACAAGGGCGGGGGAGAGCACGAGGCGTTGTTCAGCACAGGGAAGTTAGACATCGCTGGTGTCTGCACAGCACTCTCCCTGCACGCAGGATGCGGGCTTCCCATCGGGGAGGGGACTCTGGGACTGCAGGCACGGCCCGATGACAGCAAAACCCACGAGCCCTTTCCCATGCTGAAGGCACGTAGATCTTGGAGATCTACAAAGCAGAAAGGTACATAGAGACATCTGCTCAGGGTCTCGGATCCATAACATGGTCAGGTTGCAACGATGGGCCAACTCTGTAGGTTCACTTCCCTGCCGCGCTCTACCCATCCGGAGCCTGGATGCACTCTTCCTCCGCGGAACTCATGCCATTTCTCCTTCCCTCTCTCTTTGGTGAAAATAGAGAAGATGAGGAGAAAGGAAGTCCACAAAATGAAGTAAAAACCGCTCTGCCGTCGAGTTTTGGTTTTAGCAATAATTTCCGTGAAAAAATGTCCCGCTGATACTAGGTCTGGGCCTTAACGACGGAGCCATTTGCTTTTAATCATTGCTGTCTTATAAATGCCTGTCTGGAATGCGACCATGGGCAGGGGCTGATGTCTAGAGGCTCCACAGCCGGCTTTGGGGAAAGGGTAGCCACAAGATGTTCCCACCCTTCTGTGTGCCCTCAGGAATTTGAAAATAAAACTCCCGTGAAAATAAGAACAGTAGCAGCAACTTCCTCCTCGCTGCAGCCAGATGCCTTTGTTGACCATATTCTGAACGGTTAGCTGTGGAAAAGAGAGCTCCCATGCCAAGCCGGCAGCCAGAGGCATTGCCACTTCTGTAACAAACTGCCTTTTAAAGACTCAGCCTCAACAAACAAGAATGATTTTAAACGGCTCGGGAGGATTTTAGACTAATTGAGGGAGAATTTTCTCAGTGCATGTGAATTCCTGAGCATCTCTGTGTCTGTTCTTTTATTCCAGAATGGTAACGGCAAGGGTGATCATTCTCTGAGAGTGACTGGGGGGGGGGGGGGGGGGGGTTCATGGTTGCCGGAATCTCTGTTCCTGTGCACAAGAATAGGTAGGAGGTTAGAGCAAAGGGTTGAGGAAACGGCCCCCGTCTACAAAGTGGAAAGCCAAGAAGGGTTGGGGCAGAGACTATAAGACTCATATTTGAGCACTTTACTGTTTCAGCATGAAGGCTTAGCCTGTGGATAGTTAAAAGAGAAATTGATGTCAGACAAATGCAAAGAAGTATTGCTCTACAGAGTAAGTGAAACAGGTATGAAATTTGTTGTCCCGAGCACCAATGATGATGGAGATGTAATGTAAAAACAAAAAATTACAAAGAGAGTTTTGTAGCAGGTCAATTGGTTCTGGGGCACACTCCTGATCTTTTAAGGGTGTGACCAAAGGACAGTATTTTCTCTAGCATGGAACTAAGCACACAGGCGTGGGTGGGTATGGTGGCTGGCTGGCATTGTCCACTCCTCCCTTCTACTGTGCTGCAATGCAGACTCATTCTGGAATATCCAGTGCTCTGGGTTCCACCAGTAGGGACCAAGGCACACATGAAAGCTTTTGGCTTTTCTTTAGGATCATTTGTCATTATCCCAGGGTGTAGTCACTAAAGCTAGTGTTTAGAATCAAAGTGCAAAGCACCCCTTTTTCTAGTACCTAGGGCTCAAGTGTGGCCTGAATCGCTGATGGTATTAACAGCTTACTGCTCAAGGCAGCAGGGGCTTTGGAGTCAGCCATCCAGGGTGGCAGGAAGCTTCCTCATTGTCAAACGGGTTCTGCGGTGTCCCAGCTCTACAGTGGAGATTCAGTTCAGTGGTTGTGCAAACCATTCAATAAGTCAGTTTCTGCTTAAATTAGCCGGAGCTGGTTCAGGCTCTGCAAGTGAACCCTGACTGATACAAACCCTGATTCCTGTGTTTGCAGAGAAAATGTAGTGCTTCCTGTTGTGTGTTTCAGAAAATATAATTACCAGTAGATACAAACTGATGACTTCTAGAGACTTGGCAGTACACTGAAGAATGACTTGGAGACAGGGTTTTTCAACTGTGTTTCCTACAATTCTAGAGTTCTGTGGAGTTTTCTCTGCCATAAAGATTGTAGTTTTATGTAAGATTTCGTTTGAAAATGAGCTGTGCTAAACTGCTAATACACACACACACACACACACACGCAAAGTAAAAACATTAAATAGACCAGGGGGTTGGGGGAAGGAAAAAAAAAAGGAAAGAAAGAAATTACGAAGAAATTTCCTCTATACAACAGAAGTCCTTGAATACTTTAATTTAACTATATTGGGTGAGTCAAAAGGATTGCCTCTTACTTTTCTTGCTGCACTTGATGTAATGAATGTCCTGAAAGGTAGTTTTTGTAAACTGAGTCGATCTTTTTTTTTTTTTTAATGTTTATTTATTTTTGAGAGACAGAGAGTGCGAGCGGGGGAGGGGTAAAGAGAGAGAAGGAGACACAGAATCCAAAGCAGGCTCCAGGCTCTGAGCTGTCAGCACAGAGCCCGACGCAGGGCTCAAACTCACAGTGAGATCATGACCTGAGCCGAAGTCAGAGGCTTAACCGACTGAGCCATCCAGATGCCCCAGAACTGAATCAATCTTTAAGCTAAGAAAAAAATGGGTTTGTGGGAATATTTCCAGAAATCCTCTGGTATAGTGGAGCGTGGTTTTGTGATGTAAGTATGGGTTTTCATACATGAGGTTTTCTGAAAGAAGGAAGTACACTTATTCAAGTTTACCCTCTTGGCTCTCAATTCACCCGTAAGAAAGAATGTTCTTGTAAAAGATTACTGTGTAGATTCATGGTTTGTTTGTGCTTATTTTGAAAAGATAAAGTTCATCAGATGCCTTTCGAAATCTCTTGCTATTAACTCCTGGGTTGAAACCCTGTAACAGATTTCTCAGACTTTGAAGAAAGTGTTTAGTTAATACGATACCTGAGGAGATCCAGGCCCTTGAACAGTATCTTGAGGGTACTTTACAGACCGGATGCAGGTCAGGAGAGCCATCAACAGAGGCGAATAGAAGATTTGATTCATTCTAAGGGTCAGAGCCCTCCCAGGCCACCGTTACTTTACAGGGTCTGTCGTTGGTAGGTCGTAACGATGAGGGGTCCTGGAGACTTGAGGTCTGCTGCTTCTGTCTCCTCCTCTACAGCTGGGGTGTTGCTAAACCTGAATTACAGGTCACTTGTTTGGAAAGTGTACATAAAACGTTTCAATACTGCAGGTGAAGCTATGGGGTTAGATAACTAGATAGGTGACTTAAATTGCCAAAGCTATTTCAGGACATCAACCTGCCAGTAACCCAGTGTGAAATCTTTCTCTCTGTCTGTCACAGCTGTGATACCCCATCCTGACCCAAACTCCTAGGTAATGTTTTTGCTTTTTTTTCTGATGTAAAAAATACTCTTATTCAAAAAAAGAACCCTTCATCAGGTTTCATAAGACAACACAAGAAAGTGTGGCAAGTTTTATCTGTTATTTATACCTCTCCACATCCAAAATAGATTTGATTTGGCTCATTCAAAGACAATAAAAGTCTATAAGAACCATTAAAACAAGAATTAACACAAGTAGCAGTTGGGCACAATATGTGTGCCAGAAAAATTAAGATAGGGATAATTGCTATCATTGCAGCAAAGACAAAAAAAGAAGATAAAATGAGAAATGTACCGAGTCAAATGGATTTCATTATTTAAGACGAGGTGTATATCAGTTCATTAGAAAAAAAAAAAAAAGAGTCGAAAGCACTATAACCCAAGAACTCCTGTATCTTAATGTCGTTGACAGCGTATTATGTAACAGTTGTATTTAATAACGGCTGTCTTATGAAAAGGTTTTTCATACAGCTACGTCCTTACATAACAAGTCAAAATGCCGGGACCCAGCGTGAAGCCATGTTGGTAGAAGGCACATTTTCTTGGACTCTGTAGATTTCTGGTGATCTAATCTGGTAACACGGGAAGAGTTGATAGAGTCTTGACAGTTGAGCTGGCCCTTAAGTGATTGGCTGTTGACTACTCGTTGTCTCTTCGGGGTACATAACTGTAGCTGGAGAGGAAAATTTGAGGGGCACGTCGCTGCTGAAGGCTTGAATGACAAAAGAGCCTTAGAGAAGGAATCTCTCCCACGAAGACAAAATTCCAAATTTTTAATATGTTCTAGTCATACTGGCTGTTACTCTGTACTCTCTCCAGCAATGGGTTTAGAAGTATCTGGATTCAGATGATGTACTCTGATATGCGCTGCTATGGTTTGGCTGGAATCAGAGATGAGAGACATCAAGTGATGTTGCCTGAACTACGTATGGCGGGGGGAGAGATTTAGTTCTCTGTTTTCCTCTGCCATGAAAACTCGATGAAAATCTGTTGACTCTGTCTCGTTACTTTTTGGTAAATGCGAGATTCGTTGCACACTTAGAAGTTTCTTGCCAAGTTAACGTGTTCTTTAAAAGCTGACTTTAAAAAAAAAATTTAAAAATTAAAAAGAATTGTTTTTTAATGTTATTTATTTTTGAGACAGAGAGAGACACAGCATGAGCAGGGAAGGGGCAGAGAGAGAGGGAGACACAGAATGTGAAGCAGGCTCCAGGCTCCGAGCTGTCGGCACAGAGCCCGACGCGGGGCTCGAACTCACGAACTGTGAGATCATGACCTGAGCCGATGTCGGACGCTTAACCGACTGAGCCACCCAGGCGCCCCAAAAGCTGACTTTAAAATATAACCAACCCTTTGTGCTCATCTAATTCTATAAGAATTCCCACACATTTTTTTTTTTGCACCAGCTTTTAAAGAATATTCTATGAAATACCAAAAACAATATTGAGATGTAAGCCAGCTTTATGTCATACCCTCAAGTAGAGCTCCATCCGTGGTGCTGTCATTCTAGCAGTGGCCTCCAGAGGGCTGCCCACTGACATCTGGAAACAGATTTTAGGCAGCGTCTGTATTTCAGGCAGAGTATAAGAACACAGGAAGGTACCCATTCTGCATTGCTAGAGGGTAGACATATGTCTTCTTTGGTAAAGGAACTGGTGAATTCCTATGCAGATTTCTTGAGTTAGCTCTGGGATATGGCATTACAACTAAAAGGCCTCTAAATCTGGAGATGATGTTTTATGTGGACCACCAGTGGACTCGTTCTCTCCATCCAGAAATTGCTTTGGAGCCCCAAGCCACCACTGTGATGGTCTTTACCATCATATGTCAGTCTGAACCACTCTCCTAGGGGCTGTTATTGGCCAAATCATACCCCGCCTGCTCCCCCTTTCAAGTTCATATGTTGAAGTTCTAACTCCCAGTATCTCACAATATGACTGTTTGGACATAGGGTCTCCAACAAGTTGATTAAGTTAAAATGAGGTCACTAGGGGCATCTGGGTGCTCAGTCTGTTAAGCATCCAACTTTGGCTCAGGTCATGATCTCGCGGTTCGTGGGTTCAAGTCCCACATCGGGCTCTGTGCTGACAGCTCAGAGCCTGGAGCCTGCTTGGGATTCTGTATCTCCCTGTCTCTCTGCCCCTCCCCTATTCCTGTTCTCTCTCTCTCTCAAAAATAAATAAACAGTAAAACATTTTTTAAATAAAAAAATAAAATGAGATCATTAGACTGGGCCCTCATCCAATAGAACTGATGTCCTTATAAGAAGAGGGGTAAGGACATAGGTATGGGAAGACACAGGGAGAAGATAGCATCTGTAAGCCAAGGAGAGAAATCTCAGAAGGAAACAGCTCTTGATCTCAGACTTCCAGGCTCCAGAACTGTGAGAAAATAAATTTCTGTTGTGAGCCCCCAAGTCTGTGGGACTTTGTTATGGCCGCCTAGCAGACGGATATAGGGGCTTGGGACACCCTTCTCTTTCCTATTGTTTTCTCATTTGAGAGGACGATCAGCCTTATGGCAGTTGTCACAAACTTTAAGTGTTCCTTTCTCCCAGACAGGAAAATGAGGTTTGTCAAGTTTTCTGTTTATTTTGGTTTGGTTTCATTTTAGCCTCTGCAACCTTTGAGCAGTGCGTTGACTTGGTGTCTCGCTCAGCAGTGCGAGCGGAAATGTAAAAACCTTTGGTAACCGATTCAACTCCTGTTCCTACTTTTCTGTTTGGCATCTCCTGAGCCCCCTCCTCAAGTTTGGGAAACGAAAGTTGTTTGACATCTAACTGATTTCACTGTATCCCATCAAGAAAAGCTCCTAATTTCATCACGCTGAGTTTGAGTTCTAGAAAATTTGGCTAATGTCATTAGAAATGATATCCCCGCCAGCTTTTCACTTTCAGGCTTTTTCTAAGGTGTTAATTGGCTTTCATATATCTCTGGCTACATGGCTCCCAGTAACGTAAAGCTAAACACGATCAAAATAAATCTTTCTTTCCCCCTGCCTTCCACAAGTTTTGCTCACTCCCCAGTTTTTTTTCCCTCTATTTATGTATTTATGCATTTATTAAGAATCTGTTCAGTTTCCGGCACTGTTAAAGGTACCCAGGTGAGTTATTTAGAAACTGTATGAAATCTGGTTCTTGTATTTAAGGGGATTTCAGTATAACTAAAGACACATGGTACCCATGTCAGGACTTGAAAATAAATCAGACTCCCCATATGAAGCTGCACGGACCCCGGCCATGCTGCCTCCCGGCTGCACGAGTGGTCCGGTCTGCCCGTGCTTCTCTCTTCGCCTGGATTCGGTTCCTTCCTCCTGGCCCCACCATACCTGCATGGTCCCCTCCCCGCTTCACTCAGACCTCTGCTCAGACGGTGCTCATCAGGGTGCACTTCCCTGAGGGAGACAGCACCCACCCTGCCAGTCTCTGTCTGCTTACCCTGGTGTATTCTTTCTCATGACACTTCTCATTGAGGACAGTGGTTCTCACGCGTTAGCAGAGAACTTGTGAGGAGAGGTGTCTGTCTCTACCTCTTGGGGTTCTGATCCAGTGGATCTGGGGCGGGACCCGGAAATCGGCAGCTCTAACAAGTGCCCGGGTGATGTTGCTGTTTCTGATGCAGATCACTGAGTTAGGGTCCTAGGATGCCCTAGGAAAGAAATAGAGTGAATTTACAACATGGCACCACATGAAGGCATTTTAATCAGTCCTCGGTAAGGGATGGAAAGTAGTCATTATATTTTGGCAGGAGAAAATGGAGACTTGAAATGTCTGCCCTGGATGATGTCCTGAAATTAGGGTATTTAATCCCAGCACACATTCACCAGCAAGGCTCTCCCAGGAAATCTGGGAATATGCATCCTTCCCAACGTGAGCTGCAGAGCGTCTTGTTCATTAAGTCTGTCTCACCTTTGACTCTGTGCTGTTTCTGTTTTTGGCCCCCGTCTTATCCCTGAACCAGCTTATCACCCCCCATCTTGACACGCTTAGAAATGTAGGTAGGTTCAACAATGGAAAGGTGGCCGACCTTTTCACTGGACTGCACGCCCCCTTTGTACACACGCCCCAGTTTCTGAAACTCAGGTATTTCCCTCCCCAGTGTCCTCCCCTTGTCTGCTCCAGGGGAGGTCAGCCCCAGCCATGGTCAGTTAGCACCCAGATGTTGATATTGGTCCTGGTCTTGACAAGGCAGAGGCAAATGAATGAGGCCAATGCAGCTGAAGATTTTCCCTGGGAGGAAAGTTCCTTTGGAACAAGATGCGTCATGCTTTGGTTCGGCAGTTAGTTTGGTTTTTCAGGATTGTGGAGTTACATATTTTCCTATGCTTCCATTTGCCTTCCTAAGAAAAGTCAAGTAATGTAGGAGCCTTTTGTAAAAGAGTTCATTGTAACAAGTACATATTAAATACCTGCGGTGCACATGGTGTTATATTAGGTAGGAAGAAAGAAAGTCATTCTTTTAGGAAATACTTACTGAGTTCCTACATAGGCACTCTTGAGCGCAATCCACAAAAGAGTCACAACCCTCTGATCTTCTGGAGCTTCTATTCTGTTGGTTGAGGCAGATGGCAAACAAAGAAGATACACAATAGATGGTATAAATGCTATGGAGAAAAATAAAATAGAGGCACGGGTACAGGGAGTGCCAAAGAGAGGAAGGCATGAGAGCTGCTGTTTTAAAAAGGATGGACAAGGAGACTGTCACTGAACGACTGGCATTTGAGCCATGACCTGGAGCGTGTGGAGACGTAAGCCACCTAGATCCCTGGGGGAGGAGAATTCCAGGTGGAGGCAGCAACCAGCGCACAGGATCCAAGCAAGAACATGCCTGCAGCCTTCAAGGAACAGCAAGGAGAACCACTGTGGTTGGAGTTGCCCAGTAAGACAGGAGGAGGGAATGAGGTTGGAGAAGCAGTGGGGACTGGATAAAGTAGGCCTTTTGCAACATGCAAAGCTTTGGCTACACTGGCCATATCAGAATGGAAATGGCTGATCGCAGAAGTATAAGCAGTGGGTTTGCTTGAGTTCTGAAGATTGGCTTCTGGCTACTGGGTTTGGAACAGACCCAAGGGGGCATGGGCAAAGTTGGGAGACCAATTTGAAGTCTGGCTTCGATCTAGGGAGATGAGAGTGTTAGCAAAGGAAGTGGTGGGACGACTTTGGATTCTGCAGGTGTTTTGAAATTAGAGTAAGATGGTTTCCTGCCATCCAAGTTTGCGTTCTAATGGAGGAGGCATACGGAAAAGAAAGCCCGAATGCAGCTGCCATCAGAGTAGCTAAAACTTGCTAAGTACTTACTCTGTGCCAATGAACACTTACTCTATGCCAGGCCGTATCTAATATGCTGAGCAGCAAAGCCAGGATTTGAACCCTGGCAGTCTGTCTCCAGACCCACATGCTCAACTACTATACTAGACTAGACTAGACTAGACTAGACTGAAAAGAGAAAGAAAGGAATTCCAATTTTGATAACTTGGGAAGTTTTTAATGAAAAGTTAGCATTTGAAGTGGACTTGAGTGTTGAAGAGAAGTTTGTCTGTTGGAAAAAGGATGGGTCTTTTATGAGGGCAGTAAGCAGAATCATAGATACCATGCATTGAACACTTGAACTTCCTCTACAAGCTGGACTGGAGCCATACTGGTGCACTTCTGTCTACAGTACTCACCCCTGTCCCCTGCCATTCACACCTGTGGCTATGGTGTCCCCTCCCCCTCAAAAAAGAGCACTGAGTATCACAGAGGCAGCTGGTGTAGTGATTAGGGCCACCTCATCCGGACTCCATTACTTACCCGGTATGTGAGTTTGGGGGAGCCCCTTCCATAAAGACCTACCTCTAGAATAATTGTAAAGGACAACTGAGGTCATATAAGTAATGCTGTTATTGTGGTGCCTGGCATATAGTAAGTACTCTGTCAGCTAACTGATGTTCATAACGATGACCTGAGTAATACATTAAAATGTCAATTACATTTTTCTTTTCTCAGGTAAGATATTATGGATTCCATTTAGAAATACTTACATCAAAACGGTGAAAATCAAAACATTTCCCGTTGGAGAGCTATTAGCTTCTAACTTTATTTATCCACAAAGTTAATTAAAGGGATCATCTCAGCTTTTCCCCAATCCAAAATAGATGCCCCATCATTACTCTTTCACATTATATTTTGCTTGCTCGGTTAGGAGTTCTTTCACAGTAATTCCATTTTAGGCTGGCTGCTTCCTGACAGTCTCTCCCTGCATCAGTCATGTGCCTTTTTTTTTTCTTTTTTTCTTTTTTCTTTTCAGCTTTATTAAGGTATAGTTGAAAAACCAAATTGTAAATACCAAACTGTAAATTATTTAACGTATATATCATGATGATTTGCTACACATATAGATTGTGAAGGAATTCCCCCCCCCTCAGAAAGTGATACATCTCTCACGTCACTTATATCTCTTTGTGTGTGCGAGAACATTGAAGCCGTACCCTCTTAGGAAATTTCAGTTACACAAGACAGTCTTAACTGTTGCCTCCACGTTAGGCATTAGATCCTTAGACCTTATATATCTTATAGCTGAAAGTTCATACCTTTCTGTCAATCCTTCCCTATATCCCTCACCCCCAACCCTTGGAAACCACTTTCTACTCTCTTTTTAAGAATTTGTCTTTTGCTGTTTGGCTTCTTTTAGTTAGTACAATGTCCTCAAGATCCATCCATGTTGTTGCAAATGACAGATTCTCCTTCTTTTTTTTTTTTTTTCTTTTTAATGGCAGAGGAACACGCCATTAAGTCACGTGCCTTTAAATTACACTTTAGTCTAGGAGCACCTGGGTGGCTCAGTCGGTTGAGTGTCTGACTTCAGCCCAGGTCGTGATCCCGTGCTTCGTGGGTTCGAGCCCCCCGTCAGGCTCTGTGCGGACAGCTCAGAGCCTGGAGCCTGCTTCAGATTCTGTGTCTCCGTCTCTCTGCCCCTCCCCCACTCTGTCTCTCTGTCTCCCAAAAATAAACACTTAAATTTAAAAAAATAAATAAAAACTAAATTACACTTTAGTCTATATTGTTTTTGGAATTTGCCTCGCAGGCAACTGCCCCCATTCACGATGCTCCCCCCTTATTTGCTTGTTAGACATCATCTCTAAATTCTAGGTTCCATTCCATGTTCCATTATTCTTCTGGAGCCATCTCTTTCAGGTCCTCTGTTCTTCAGTTCTAAGGGTATGACCCAGGCATCCCAGCAGGGAGACAGTTGGTGTTAAGTTGAATGTGAGTAGTATTTCAGAAAGAATCCAGAACACGTAGAAGTTATGTTTGCAGGGAGATTCTTAGGTTGAGATCTTAGGGAGATTCTAGCAATATGGCAAAGGTAAAGGAATGTAGAGTGCCACCAGTCCCCTTCTTCCTACAAACACATGGAAACATAAGATAAAATATAATAATAACAGCAGAAAATGAATACATGGCCGAGTTTAAAATAAAGGAAAGGAAATCCCCAGCTTCCAGAAGTGAAGAGTATCAAAGTAGAAACGACAGTGAGCACAGATATTTCAGAAGTGGGTATTGCTCTCAGGCATTTGGGCTAGGACTCTGATATTTACATAGCAACAGGAAAATGAACAGAAAAACACACTATGGCCCCTACAGAAATAGGCCAGGGGTTCAGATAGGTGGGCATTTAATAAGATGGGATGGGGGTAGGGAGAGACCTTACTTACAGCCCAGGAAAACAACAACAAAGTTTACACTCTGACCCCAACATTGGTGAGAAATAAAGTGTTGTTTCTCAGAGAAACAAAAGCCCTAGACATGAACCACGCATAGGGAAGGAGCCTGAACTTATTCTAGTGGCATTTGGGGAGAATCTCCAAGTATATCAGTCAGCATAGGCTAGGTAATGCTTCAGTAACGGACAATCCCCAAATCTCAGTGGCACCTGGGACAACCAGTGTCTATTGCTCAAATTGCCTGCCCACTGCAGGTTGGCAGAAGCCTCTGCCTTTCTTGGCCCCCCAAGGACCCATGCTGATAGAGGCTCCTTTTCAGTGTGTCACTAAAGGAGGAAAGGGGAGCCTGACAAGTCCTGTTGTGGCTCTCCAAGCTTCTGCATGCAGTGGTAGTTCAGTTAAAAGTCAGCATAACACTGTGCTCAACTTCAAAAGGGACAAAGGAGGTGCAAGCCATCAATGTGCCTAGAAAAGAAGTAGACTATTTGTGGGACAATACCAATGACAAGCAACGCAAACCTATAAATTCACTTAGAAATGATCAGGAACACCAGAATCCCTCAAGCGGGTTTTTCAACTGAGGAGAGAAATGATCCACTAGAATATAAGTCTTAGGAAATCTCACAATCTGAGGAGAGATAAAAGAAAAGAAAAGAAAAGAAAAGAAAAGAAAAGAAAAGAAAAGAAAAGAAAAGGAAAGGAAAGAAAAAGAAAAAGAAAGAAAGAAAGAAAGAGAAAGAAAGAAAGAAAGAAAGAAAGAAAGAAAGAAAGAAAGAAAGAAGGAAACATCAAAGGGCAATTCAGAGGCAGCATAAAACAGCCGAGGACATCAATGTCTAATAGGTACTCCACAAGACAAGACTAGTAATAATTGGGAGAAGACAATAATAGGAGATATAGCAAATGAGAATTTTTCTAAAATTGAAGACAGACCTGAGCCTTCAAGTTGAAACACCACACAAAATCCCAAGCAAAATTTAGGGGAAAAAAATCCACACATAGGCCCACTGTCGGGAAACTTCAAAACATCAGATGTCGAAAGCAAATCTTTACAACAGCCAGAGAGTAAGGACAGGTTATCTAAAAAGAAAAGAAAACTTGACAGCAGCATACTTTTACAAGTCAAGAAGTCTGAAAACAATGGAATAATATCTTCGAAATCCTGGGGGAAAGATCACTTTCAAGCAATATTTCGTTAACTGGCAAAATTTTTACTTAAGGGTGAGGGCCAAAAGAAGACATGTTCAAATAAAATAAAGAGAATTTCGCATTTACGGAACTTTGGCTGAAAGAACTAGTAACAATGTATGAAATGAATCACAACCAAGTGATTTATTCCAGGTATGCAAGGCCATTGCAACATTTGAGGTTCAGTCGATGTAAGGTACCATATCAATAGGCTAAAGAAGAAAAATCGTATGATCATACCAATTGACACAGAAAAAGCATTTGAAAAAAATCTAGTACCCATTCATTATTTCAAAAAATAAATCAAAACTCTCAGCAAACTAGGAATAGAGGGAAACTGTCTCACCTCATAAAGACCATCTGCAAAAACCTACCAGCTAACATCATACTTAATGGTGAAAGATTGAATGTTTTCCCTCTAGGATTGGGAACAAGGAAAGAATGTCCAATGTCACCACTCTTAATCAACATAATTCTGGAAGTTCTAGCCCATGCAATAGATAAGAAAAAGAAATACAAGCCATGCAACTTAGAAAGGAGAAATAAACTGCCTCTGTTTCCAGATGACATTATCTAATAGAAAATCTGAAAGAATGTAAAAAAAAAAAAAAAAAAAAAGCAAATAAAACACTTCATAGAAGTAATAAGTGAGTTAGCAAGGTCACAGCATACAAGATCAACACACAAAATCAATTGCATTTCTGTGTTCTAACAGCAAACAAATGGAAGGCAAAATGAAAAACACAAGACCGTTTACAACCGCTCCAGAGAAAATGAAACAATTACAAATCTAGTAAAACATGTATGCTGAAAGTTGCAATATATTGATGAGAGAAACCAGAGACCTAAGAGTTGAAGAGACATACTGCTTTAATACATTGGAAGATTCAGTTCTCCCCCCAAATTGATCCCTTGGTTTAAAACAATTTCTATCAAAATCACAGCAAGGTTTTTTTTAGCAGATTCTAAAATGTATATTAAAAAGGTAAAGGAGCTAGAATAACTAAAACCGTTTTGGCCAAGAAGAATAAAGAGGGAGGAATCAGTTTACCGATTTCAAGTCTTTACCTTATTTTAAGTCTTACCGTAGAACTACAGCAATCAAGATTGTGTGGGATTGGCAGAGAGATAGACACAAAGATCAATGAAATAGAACAGAGACTCCAGAAATACACCCACACAGTTATGCCCAACTGATACTGATCAAATTGCAAAAGCAATTCAGTGGAGGAAAGATAGTTTTTCCAACAAATCACGTTGGGGCAATTGGACATCCACAGGCAAAACCCAGGACTTTAACCTAAGTCTTGCACCTTATACAAAATTTACTTGAAATAGATCACGGACTTAATTGTAAAATTATGAAGCCATTAGGAAAAAGAGGAAAGAGTATTCAGAACCTCAAGTTTTGTGAAGAGTTGTTAGCCATCACACCAAAAGCATGATCCATGAAAGCAGAAGTTGATAAAATGGACTGCAAAAGACCCTATCAAGAGAATGAGAAGACAAGCTGTAGTTGGGGAGAAAAATCTCTGTAGTCACGCAACCGAGAAAGGACTAGTATCTAGAATATATAAAGAATTCTCAAAACTTAGTAGCAAAAAATCAAACAATCCAATTGGAAAATAGACAAAAAAATCAAGAAGAGACATTTCCCTGAAGAGGATGTACAGATAGTAAATAAGCAGAGGAAAATATGTTCATCATATGCCTTTTGGAAAATGCAGACTCAAACTGCAGTGAAATATCACCCCCCACACAGAGTGGTTAAGGTGATAAATAATGATAACACCAAACGCTGGCGAGGATGTAGAGAAACTGGGTCACTCATATATTGCTGGTGGGAATGTCAAAGGGTACAGCCTCTCTGAAAAACAGCCTTACAGTTAATTTTAAAATGAAAAATAGACTTACCATATGACCCAGCAATTGTACTCTTTGGCATTTACCTGAGAAATATGAAAACTTAATGTTCACCCAGAAACTTGTATATGAATGTTCACAGCAGCTCTGTTTGTAATGGCCAAAAGCTGGAAACTACCCAAGCATCCTTCTGTGGGTGCCTACTTAAACAAATGAGGTACGTCCACGCCGTGGAATTCTACTGCAGTAAACAGGGACACGCTACTGATATGCACAACAACTTGGTTGTACCTGCAGGGGTGTGCAGAGAAAAAAAAGCCCCAAATTCTAAAGGTACTATTCCATTTATATAAAACACCAAATAGATAAAATCATAGAAATGGAGAACAGATTGGCAATTGCCAGGGATTATGTATGGGGGGAGGTGACTAGGAAGGGGTAGCATGAGAGAGCCTTGTCAGGATGATACAGTTAGATAGCACTGTTGAGTTAGTAGTTACGTGCAGTTAAATTTTATAGGATAACCCACGCACGCACATGCGTGCGCACGTGCGCACACACACACACACACAAACACACACACACAAGTGCATGTATAAATCTGAGTAAGCTCTGTGGGTTGTCCCAATTTCAATGACCCGGTTATTTCAATGACCTGGTTTTGTTATTGTCTATACTTAAACAAAACGTCAGCATTGTTGGAAGCAGGGTGAAGGTGCATGGGACCTCCCTGCACATTTTTTTTTGCAACTTTCTGTGAATCTATAATTACTTCAGAACAAAGGACAACAAAAAGGTATATATTTTGTTAAGAAGTGTCATAAACACAGGAGGAGGAGGAGGTGGACTGTATCCAGTGATGTGGAGGAAACAAACTAGTGAGCGTGGTTTTTTGGTAAAATCTAAATAAGCATCAGTCATAATGAATCATTTAAGGGAGTTAAGACCAAAGGAAAATAAAAATACCAGCAAGAAACTGGTCCAGAGAGTGTGATGAGAGTAGAAGCATTCTAAATCCTCGTACTGTTTAGGGAGGAGGATAGAAAACCATATATTTGAAATATCTTTATGATAAAAAGGTAGAATGGCATCTAAACCAACTCAAGTTCTTTTATTTCATACTAAAATCATCCACTGAACACCTGTTCTGTGTCTGGAAACCTACTGACATCACTAATCGCTGTCATAATCCTGAAAGAAGGATTGATGAAGAAACAGACTACGTGGGAGTGAGTCACATATGAACAGTCATAGCAGTAAGTGGTGAAGCCAGCATTTGAACCCAGGCTCACTGACACTTGAAGCCTATGTTCTTTCAATTCCACTGTGCCCTGCTGTGCACAATGAATGTTGAAATAGATTAACTTTCTAAAGAGAATGCCTGCAGTGTGTTTTGAAGGTGAAATATTTTTACCTTACATGGATTGAAATATGACCCATTTCCAAACTGTGGGCAAAACAGAAAGCTTTTGTCTTACCCATTGCATTTCATGGCCCAGCCTGTGGGCAAAATCTACTGCAAAACAGAAAGCTTTCGTCTCTTGCCTTTTCCTTTGGCAGCTCTGAACAGTCATTGTGAAGCCATGTGTCACGGGAGCTCATTCAACTAGTTGTGTTACTTGGGAGAATGAAGGGCAGTGGTTAACGTTCAAGTTTAGTGTTTTCTCAGTAAACAAAGCATGGGCTTAGAAATGAATTTTCTTTTTCATTTTATCCTGCGCGGATAAGGAAAGGGAAGTACCATTTTGAAGATCAAGGAAAACACCAGTCTCTCCAACTATTAGTTAATTTCCCATCTGTAAACCTTGTTTCTGTTTCTCCTGATGCTAAAGCGGTCTGGAAGCCCAACGAGCCCTGATACATCCTCGTACACACATATTCACAGAGTGTGCAGGGAGAATGCACGTACACATCGATGATAATAGGTGTTAGAGCTTTGTGGCTCAGGTCTGTTGACAGGTTTGAATAAAAGGAACCGGAGGATTTGTCTCTGATCTATCAGGCTTTTTCTCCTTCTTTTAGCCAGGAATAAATGACTAAAGCTCTCCATTTTATAGGATTGAAAAGAAGGAGTACTTTTATCTTTACTTGAAACATTGTGCAGCAGAAGCTTCTATTTACTGGCTCATAAAAGATTTTATGCCTCATCTGTTGTATTTAGGATGACTATAGCGGATGTTCTAGAAAAAGATTTGAAATGTGTTGCCTCCTGAAGTTAGAATTATAATCAGGTGTATTACTGAACAATCCAACTTTCCTTAATGTGTACAGATTTCTCCACTGGCGGGAAGTACTGAAGAAAGCCGAGATAGAGCATTAAGCAAAATGTAGCCTGAAACTCTAAAAACATATGTGATTGCCCACCCCTCTGTGTGCAGACTTCAGAACGTGTTTGCCCAGCTTTTACAGTAGTTTCATCTGATGAAACAACAGAAACACCTGTCACGGGGCTGAGCTCAAAGCCTTCTATAAAAACATTGGGAACATTCTGATCTCAGCGTTACCATCCCTGCTCTGTCAGGGAATACCTCAGAGACCCTAGGCAAATCTCATACTTCCTAGGCCTCAATTTCTTCATCCATAAAATCCTGACCCATTTCCCAGGAGACCTGAGAGAAAGATCCAGCACTAGAAAAATGGTTGTAAAGAGTAGAATGCCTCCCGGAAAGTCTTAGTAATGATAGAGTAAAGGGCCATTGGTTTATTTCATGCTCTTGCTAAAGCGAAGATAGCTATTCTTTTACCAAAGAAAAACCAAAAGGCAAGTGCCAGAAAGAACGAATTCATCAGAGGGCAGGCAGTTATGGCCCTCATGCTCTGAATCCTTCATGCCCAGCCCCATTCTGGAGTCCGTGCTTTTCCAGTGGGTCACCTTCAGTGCAGCCTTTAACAGCACTCACCATTAATGTACTCATGGTTGTGAATAGTGGCCAGGCAACTTGACCTTATCCAAGAAGACCTATGAAAAGTGGCTCCACTGGGGCGCCTGAGTGGCTCAGTCAGTTAAACGTCCGACTTTGGCTCAGGTCATTTTCTCATGGTTCGTGTGTTCATGCCCCACATCGGGCTCTATGCTGACAGCTCGGAGCCTGGAGCCTGGAGCCTGCTTTGGATTCCGCGTCCCCCTCTCTCTGTGTCCCTCCCCCACTCGCTCTGTCTCTCTTTCTCTCTGAAAAATGAATAAACATTAAAAAAATTTTTTTTAATTGGTAAAAAAAAGTGGCTCCACTGAAAATTGGTTTATCTTTAAAAATTTTTTTTAATGTTTATTTATTTTGAGAGCAAGAGAGAGAGAGAGAGACAGAGAACAAGCATGTGCACATGAGCAGGGGAGATACACAGAGAGGGAGAAGGAATTCCAAGCAGGCTCTGTGCTGACAGAGTTCGAACTGTGGGGCTCGAACTCACGAACTGTGAGATCATGACCTGAGCTGAAACCAAGAGTCGGACGCTTAACCCACTGAACCACCCAGGCTTCCTGGTTTATCTTGCTCTTAACAAAAGAGGGAAAGGTTATTTCTGAAATTTTTGTTTGGGACCCCAAATTTTCAATGAATGGCCATCATAATATTTGTTTCTCAATTTTTTGGTTGAATTGGGTTTGTCAGGGTCAAGATAGTTATTATTTCTCTTACACATTAACCTTGAGAAGTCATATAACATATCAAGTGTAGACTCTGGAGCCAGACTGCCCAGAATTATACACCAGCTCTGTCACCAACCACTATGTGATGTGTGTCATATTCCTAAGTACTATTTGCCACAGTTTCCTTATCTATAAATGGATATAAAAGTAGAACCTACTTCATAGTGTTGTTGTAAGAATTAAAGTAGTTAATTTATGTTAATTGCTCAGTATCGTACCTGAATTGTAGTAAGTACTACATAAGTTGGGAATATTGTCATTATTAAGCATTTCATAAAGCCACTGTGGGGAAATAAATCCTGAGCTGTTGGCCCACTTGCTTTTTTTTTTATAATGTTTTACTTGTTTTAGAGAGAGCACACGAGTGGGAATGGGGGAGGGACAAGAAGGGAGGGGAACAGAAGATCTGAAGCAGACTCTTTGCTGAGAGCAGCAAGCCTAATGTGGGGCTCAAACTCACAGACTGCAAGATCATGACCTGAACCAAAGTCAGATGTTCAACTGACTGAGCCACCCAGGCCCTCCATATTGGCCCACTTTTCAAAATGTATCTAGACCCTGGCCACCTCTTACCTCTTCCATTCCTAATCCACCATCACCACTTGCTAGGACCCTTGCAGTAGCTTCCTCCTGGCCTCCCTACTTCCCCCTTGCCACCAACAGTCTCCACAGAGCCGCCTGCACGGTTATTCCAACCCTTAAGTCTTGTTGAAGCACTCTTCTGTACCAAGTGCTGTATGGTCCATCGTTTCATTCAAAGTCCAAGGTCATCCACCATCTGGTGAGTAGGTATAAGCCCATCTACCATCTGGCCTCACTTCCTCCCACCTCATACCCAAGAGGGTGTGTGGGAGGGGTGGCAGGAGGTCCAGTTATTGACATCTTGGTAGTTCCTTTAACATCCTAGCTTACTGCTTCTCAAGTCCTTTTATACTTTCTGTTCCCTTTGCTTGAAACATTCTTCAGACGTCTGTGAGAAGGGTGGCGTCTCCTTGATTCAGGATGACAATGCACATGTCGTCTTATCTGAAGTGGGTGTCTCTGTCCCCCCTTTCGCAATTATCTTTTCCTTTCCTTCTAGATTTACCCTTACCTGCTTTATTTCTCTACAGTAGACTAATTACCGCAGACATAGTTTGTCATTTGTTTCTTGACACAGGTTTGTCTCTCCCTGACTAGCATAAAAGGTCCATAAGAGCAGGTGTCTTATTTTGTTCACTGCTGTTTTACAAGCTCCTGATATGGTGCCTGCATATAGTAGGTGCTCCATAAGTGTATGTTGAAGAATTAATGGAGTGGGTGATACGGTAGTTTGTGTTGGACTGGTCAAGCACTTTCACATACACTCTTATTAAATCCCATGATGTAGGAAGCCTGGGGGGCAAGTTTCTTTTCTTGCACTTACACCTATAAATAAAGGGTCAAATCTGACAAAATGACTTCTGTAGTGACAGAAAACGAATCAGTTTTTGCTTAGGCAATGGCGAGGATCACCAGGGCATACAAGATCATTTGGGGCTTAAGCAGATTTTCATTATCTTCACTGCAGTATATGCATATATCAAAACTTATCAAATTACTAAATTTTGTTTATTTACTTATTTATTTATTTACTTCTTGATTTACTTTGTTTTTGTAAGTTTATTTATTTTGAGAGAAAGAGCATTTGTACGCGCGGGGGAGGGGCAGAGAAGAGAGAGAGGGGATAGAGAGAATCCTAAGCAGGCTCCACAGAGCCCGATGCGGGGCTCGAACTCATGAACTGTGAGATGGTGACCTGAGCTGAAATCAAGAGTCAGGCGGTCAACCAACTGAGCCACCCAGGCGCCCCTCAATTTTCTACATTTTAAATATGTATGTTATGTTGTGTGTTATTTTACCTCAGTAAAGCTGTTCTAAAAAATTTGCCAGGTGACCTACCCAAGGTCACACAACATTTTTCTGGAAAAGCTTGACTAGACCCCACACCGGTAGATTCATGGTCTGTTCTTCCGGTTCCCTGCATTACCTGCCAGGTGACGAACGAGCCTTGGGTCTTTAACAGGAACAATGCCAATTTGTTGTAACATTTATTTATGTATGCCTCTGTGTTGAAAAGGGAACTTTGATTTTATAGTTTAGAAGTATTGTCTATCACTTATGTAAGTTTCTATCCCCTAAATTCAGTAAAAGTCAAATAACCACAAATAATTGGATAATATTTGAGGACTCGCTGGTTTATAGAACTTTTAGGTAAGCAAACTGAAACAATGAAATGATTTAACCGAGGTCATCTAGAGCAGCTGCTTTGGCACAGGAATTCGAAATTGAGTAACCCCAGATTTTGTTTTCAGCATACAAACCACATTTCCTTCCATCTTTTATTGGCAGTTATAACACTTTTTTTTTTTCCAAACTACCAAGATTATCCATTTCTTGAAGTCCTTTGTGCATATTGTCTTTTTCCATCTTCTGAATGAGGTGCTCTGAATGTCTTCTGGCACATACAGGACTCACTATTAGGCTCTTTTGGTTTATTTTTTACTTTACCGTGTACGAGGGCACCACCTATGGAAGACGATACTTATAGAATTGAAATCAGTAAAGATATCAGCAAAATGTACACGTCAAGTTAAGGCTAACATTCTATCTATTGTGGTTAAATGGGGCCACACCTTAATTAATAAATCTGTTCCTGACAAAGCGATTGCTCTCAAATTGATCAATATTTTTCCATTTAAATGGACCCTTTTAAAAAAATTCCTGGCATGTGCTAGTGAATACCTACTTAATGTTCATTGACACAGAGAGGTACAAAGATAGTCAGCCTAATGTTCAGATAAACGGAATAGAACAAATGCACAAGTATTTTGTGATGCAAGGAAAGTATACTATTTTTGAGATGCTTAAGACTGGTTTTTTTTGTTTTGAATTATTACTGAACCTTTATCTTTTAGCTTTTAAGTGTATTAGTTTATCCCCTTTATTGCACTTATATTCCCAAGACCCTTGGTCAAATAATTTATAATTGTGAACTGAAGCACATTTAGATACTAACGGCTGCTTACAGACTATGCTTGGTGAATTCTTTCATAATACTAATGGTTAATTACTCCTTGGTTTATCCGTTATGAGAAACTGTGTATACATTCATATGTATATGTGTGAATATGTGTATATACACACACACACATATATATATACATGCATATATGTGATTTTCTTAAAAATCTATATTTTCCATTATATTTTCAAGCATCACCAATCTTAGAAAAGCATATTATGGCAGAGAGAAAGAAAATAGTGGAAAATTTAAACTCCAGTGTGATTTTTTTCTTTCATTTGCAACACGTCTCACATCTAAACAGACACTAGTATGTTTCCTTGCATCAAGCTGCGAACATTGAAAACTTAATTTTTCTTTGGAATTTGGAGACTAGATGTTATCAGTAGGAAGTTGCTGATGGAAATTGACGCTTTTGCTTCTGGCCAAGCATACCACCGAGATCATGGAAGGAGCATCCAACCCTTGCAGAGTGTGCCTTATAAAACCAGAGAAGTCATCGGAGTGGGTGGATTACTTACATCTGCAAAGGAGCAAGTCCTAGCCAGATTGCTACCTATCACTGTGACCAAAATTTGTTTGTGTCTGCAGAATTCTCAAAGAAAGATCCTGTGCAATTTTTTTTTTTATGTTTGTTACAATTTTCCATTCAGATTGGAAGAATACCACAAAAATATTTGGTCAAAGAAATCTGAACCTTCTAAAAATATTTCTGTTATTACTGATGGCATTTGAGCCGTGGCTCATCTGACCTGCTTGTCAGTCTTCAGCAACCGTTTGGGACTATTTTGAGACTGGATTACCCAGTGCTTTAGCTTAAGCTCCCCCGTATCTTACAAAATCCCCTTCCAGTTACTGCCTCATTATGACAAAATGACTGGAAAGTGTTGTCTATAAGCCCTGCCTCCATTTCCTCTCCTAGGATTTCTCTTGAACCCGCCCATTCAGACCTTTAGTCCCACCACTCCGTAGAAACAGCTCTGGTCAAGGTCACCAGTGACCCCCACATGTTAACAATGTTTTATTATTAACAATGTTTTACTTGACTTGTCAGTGCCTGGCATGCTAGGTCACTTGCTGTCCTTAAGACATATGCTTCTCCTGGTTTCCTAGACACTTCTCACTCGTCAGTCTTCCTACCCCACTGACTGCTCCTCTTTTTTTTTTTTTAATTTTTTTAAATGTTTATTTATTTTTGAGAGAGAGAGCACAATCGGGGGAGGAGCAGAGATAGAGGGAAACACAGAATCTGAAGAGGCTCCAGGCTCCAAGCTGGCAGCACAGAATCCAGCGCGGGGCTCAAACCCGTGAACTGCGAGATCATGACCTGAGCGGAAGTCGGATGCTTAACCGACTGAGCCACCCGGGCGCCCTACTGACTGCTCCTCTTAAGTCTTCTTTTTGGTTCCTTCTCATTTTCTCACCCATAAGCATTGGCCTCAGCCCCCAGACTCCATCTGTTCTCAGTTATACTATTTCCCCAGGTGATCTGATCTGGTCCCATGGTGCCGAATGTCCCCTGTATGGTTGACTTCGTCACCTTGGGCTGCCATGATAAAATATTACAGGCTTGGTGGCTTAAACCATGGGAATTTCTTTTCTCACAGTTCTGGAAGCTGGGAAGTCCAAGTCTTCCTGGCTTACAGACAACCACCTTCTCTCTGTGTCCTCATATCGCCCTTCCTTGGTGCCTGTGCAGGGAGAAAGAAAGAGGACAAGCTTTCCTGTGTCTCTTCTTATGAGGGTGCTAATCCCACCTTCATGTCCTCAGATAAACCTTATCACCTTCCAAAGGGCCGACCTCCAAATACTGTCCCATTGGGGGTTGCAACTGCAACATACAAGTTGAGAGGAGGACATAAACATTCAGTCTGTAACAATGATAATGACCCCTCCGGCTCAGACCTCTCCCCTGAAGTCCAGATTCATATTTCACATCACCTACTTGACATCTCCCCCTAACAGGCTCCAAAATGAACTTCTAGTTCTTCGTCAACAACACCCAGTCCTTCCAGCGTCTTCCCCATCTCAGTTGATTGCGTCCCCCTCCTGCCGGTTGCCTGGACCCCTCCTTTGATCTCATTTCACACTTAATCTGTCAGAAAATTTTATTCACCCTCCTTGCAGCATCCATCCAGATATCTGGTCACTGCTCACCATCCCTGGGACTCTGCCCAGGTCCAAACTACCACACTCTCTCTCCTGGCTTAGTGCCTTCAATTCCGGTGGTCTCCTGAGGTGGGTCCTTGTCCCCGGGAGTCAGTTCTCAGCACAGTGGCTCTGGTAAATAAATCTCATTTTTGCCACACCTCTGCTTTCAGCCCTCTGTTGGCTTCCCGGCTTACGGAGACTCCTCCCCCATCTCCTCTCCTCCTCCTGTCCCCCACCCCACTCACTTCCCTCCAAACGTGCCGGCCCCTTGCTGCTCCTGCCTCAAGGGAACTTGCTGTTCCCTCTGCCTGGATTGTTCTTTGCCCACATACCTACAAGACCGGCTCCCACCTTTCTTTCAAATATCTTAGCAGCGGTCATCCAACTCCTGTGAACAAAATAGCAATCCACCCACTCCAACCCCACTGCTCTCTGTCCCCCACGCCCTGTTTTGTTTGGTTCCCTATTATTTGGCCCACTCTACACATTCCTGTCTGTGAGCTTATTGTCTCTCCTACACCAGTAGAAGCTAGGACCTCTGAGCTTCCTGCTGTATCCCTAACCTTCAGAAAACAGTGTGGCAGGTACTCAGCAAATAATTCTAGAGGGAATGAAATCTGTCTTTTTTTTTTTTTTAAATAAAATGTTTATTTATTTTTTGAGAGAGAGAGCAGGGGAAGGGCAGAGAGAGAGAGAGAGACAGAGAGAGAGAGAGAGAGAATCCCAAGCAGGCTCAGCACTGTCAGCACAGAGCCTGACACGGGGCTTGAACCCACGAACCGAAAGATCATGACTTGGGCTGAAATCAAGAGTCGGATGCCTAACTGACTGAGCCCCCCGAGCGCCCCTGAAATCTCTCTTTTATGGCATTAATTGTGCTGAAGTGGGTGCAGCGCTCCTGCTCTGTGCATGTAAAATGGCCCTGAGCTTCGTGAATGTTCTCTATTCCTCAAGCTTTCATTTAAGGATCTGCTTAGCCTCTAGTTGTTTTAACCTGGATGAGCCCACTAGGGAAGTAGAATTACTTGTGCTGTGGAAAAGGGACCAAGCTTATTATTCTCTCTTTTGTTACGTTTGTTTTAAAGCATAACGTTTATATATCCGTGGACCTGCTATTGTAGAAAATAAAGCCAAGAGAATGCACGGACGCCTGTAAGTGACAGTCATTTGAGTTGGGTCTTGTTTTCTCCAGGTTTCTTCTAGCGAGGGATAAGTGCTCAGTGTGTCCAGTGCATGCTTTGATGAGGGCAGCCCCAGGCAACAACGTGGCTTGATTGATCCCTTAGCTAATCAAGCAGGTGCCTTTAGTAGGAATGTCAACAATTATCATTTTGATCTTGAGACATTTGGCGGCGGGGGGGGGGGGGGTCTCTTACCTACGAAAGTGGGGAGAGGGGAAAGAAAGGTTATTTATGGTGGATCTGGAAGCAGGGATGATATTTTACGGGCAGTGGTAAAGGAGACCAGGGGACAGGGATCTGAGCAGGGACGCTTTTGTCATTGCGGCCTGTCCCCACCCACCACTCCCTCAGCTGCCTTAGCCACCCTCAGACATTTGTTCTTTGTTGTGATCTTGGGGCTGAGAACAGAAGCTGCTCTTAAAAGGCAGCACTGGAACCTCAAAGGGAAATGGGGAGGAGGAAACAGCCATGTGTGATGTCTCCTACGTGCCCCTTCGGAAAGTACCAGAGGGAACAGAAGGTAAAGGTACAATGAAAAGTCTTCCGGGGTCTTTTGAGGGCGATTCAAAAGGTCACTTGTGGAGCCAGGTCCTGGAGATCGTCATCGTGGCCCCTAGCACCCTGAGTCACTCCTTCCTTGGAGTCCCTGCGTGCTGGGGGGCCGGGCAGTAGCAGGGGTGGGGTGGGGGAGAGTGTGGCCTCATCTCGTTACCCCTGTGCAACTGGGATTCCCCCCAGCAGCAACGCTCTTTTCCCACTTGCTCTTAAAGCAAGAAATGGCCAACAAGGGTAGCCTTGGGAAAATTAGAGAAGCCTGGCAAAAACGTTGAAAAGCCCCTGCCCCCACCGGGACATGTGCCATCAAAGGACCTAGATCCGAACACCTGACAAACAGCTCAGGCTCCACCACCATCCTGTCTCCTCTCCTGCTCACACGACAGTAAGTCCTGAGCACTCGTCCCCGGCCTTTCCACCGCCATCTCTCTGGATTCTTCTAGACAATAGGTCTCTTGGGAACCCCTTTATGCCTCTGGCCGGGACTGACACGATATTCCAGATCTCCCCACAGGGACAGGGCGTGCGGAGGGGCAGGGACAGAAGACACGGAGGAGGCTCCCAGAAGGTCCACACCCTCTGGCATGGACCCGAGGACACAGGAGGAGCGATACTGGAGCAGCAGGGAAGACACAGGGAGTGGGGATGGGCAGGAAGCCAGGGACAAGCCTCGGAACAGACTCACCCTGCCTCATGCTGTGTGTCACTGCCCACTTCAGGCTGGAGCCTGGCTGGGTCTGTCTGGGAGTGTCCACAGGACAGCCGTGGCCCGTCACGGCAGAGGGAACCTTTACGGCAGCCCCGGGAGAGTCCGCCGAAAGCCCGGAGGAATCAGGTAGTGAACGGATAAACAGAATGATTAGCAGGTGACAGTAATAGGAAAAACGCAAAGCTTTAAGCGGCACGGAAAGCAGTTCGCCACCGTATAAAAAACGTGGAGACACTAACGTCAGCTTCGCGTGACACCGCCCTTTCTACTGACATAAACCCAGAAATGAAGGCACCGAATCGCGGGAGGAGTTGAGGACACTCAGGTGCCTGCTTCCATTAGGACTGCTCAGAACAAAATCAACAGAAAGGCATCTGTTGATAGAGTGGACGGCACACCCACCCCGAGTGCCGGAAGGTGAAGAAGGTCCCGTCCCCGGCTTCGATGCCGACGTTGGGGGGAACGCGTCTCGTCTCCCCGTGTCACACTCAAGCCTGCCTGGGGCAAGAGCACAGGGGCTCATGTGCCATCTGTCTAAATATTTTTAAAACTATAAATCGAGCTGGCCAACTGTTAGATGAAATGTATTCTCTCCTCATCCTTCGATAAATATACCTTTGTGACCACGTCAAAAACTAGATTTGCTTTTAGCATTCTCAGAAATGCTCACAGAGTTCTGTGCTGGGTCACGAGATGAAGAAGGGCTTCCCCACCCCCAGCCTGTCCTCATTTCCACCACGCACATGTGAGCGATTATCCAGCCCACGTGGGCCCTGCTGACAGCCGCGCCTCCATCACCCCTCAGTACTTGGGGAGAAGCTCTGAAGCGCAGTGCCCGGGGCAGGGTCCCTTTCCCGCACCCCTCCTCCATCACACAGTTTGGCCCTCCTTCCATGGGGACTCCTGCACATGGGCCCTGCACTTCCATGGAACCCCAGACATTAAGGAAGTCGATCATTCCGACGAGAGGAGGACATCGGGTAGGTTGCCTTGTATTTTTGGGTCACGAAAGAGAAACAGCAAGTCTGGTTTTTTTTTAAGAGCTCCAAATGAAGGCCAGTGAGATATGAATTCCCCCAAACTGCCCACACTCTCTTTCTCACCACTTTCTGGAAAAGAATTCTGAGCCTCCCCCTCAGACACCTAAGAAGAAGCTGAGAAAAAGCAGCCCAGAAGACGAACAGCTGCTCTACCCAGTGCATGCCTCACCCTCCTAGTTGGCCACACGCCCTGCATCGCCCTCTCTCACAGACTTGGGGAGCAGAAGAGCGAGTGTTCCTGAATATCCCTCAATGGCTGCCTGTGGCCAGAGAGTCACCTTTCAGCTGAGGCAGCTCCCCTTTTTCACTGAGGCAGCTCCCCCTTTTGGGCCTGGTGACATGAGTAGATCCACCCCTAGGCTTCAGGGTGGCAAAGGCCAGTCGTTTGCTGACAGTCTGACCGATAGCTGAAGGTCATTTCCCCCTCCACCCCCGACCGCAGCATGTTTCCCTGAGCTGCTAGAGAGTGGATGAGTTCCATGACAGCCACAGACCCACAGAGACCAGCCTTGCCGGGGATGGGACCCCCTGTCTAAGCCTGGACTTTGGGGGGAGACCAAGGGGTACAGCTGGGGTACGGGAGCAAGGCAGAGAAAAGATGTGGGAAGAAGTGGCACCAGAAGGCAAGACTCTTTGGGGCCCAAGTATCCCACAGTTACTACTTTATAAACATGAGTTTCACAAAGTCGGGAGTCTGCCCTCTGGAGCGAAATCCTAGAGAATGGGTCTCTTGGCATTTGTTGATGACATTTGTCAGCAAAGGATGGTTTTTATTTCATTGCCATTAGCATATCAAAGTATAAATAAGCAACACTGCTCCGACTTACCCGGGAAGTTTCCTCGGGAAATCCCTGGTGATCCTGGGGGGGTTGCCTATAAGGGGAGAAAAAAGGCTCATCCTGTCAACATCTTGCAATGTCTTTCTCCCCCAGCTTGAGGGTGAAGAAGGTTGTTACCTTTTCGAGCAGAGTAATTTTCACAGAATAGTAGAAAACCAAAGAAATTCTGAATAATAAAATTAACACTGAATAGTGGTGGGTTTTTGAAATCTACATGTAAATGACATAAAAGTTAGAATTTCATACTGAAAACTTTGCTAGAGATCTGTTTCTTCATCCAAAATAATTAGTGGTTATTATTATGTAAAATACTAATAATTTAGCAGGGACGAAAATAAGTTTCAGAGTAACTCAGATGGTGTCTTACTAATGTCCATGATCTCTGTACCTAAATCTGCTTATCAGAATGATTGAAGAAAATGCAGGATGTACAAATCTCCTAGTGGGGTGGTTATAGGCTTTTTCTGAATTATAGCTAGAGTCTTTCTGGTACTTTGAAAACATGCATTGGAAACTGTAAAAGTTGCATTTTGCATATCCCTGAAAGGTCGAGAAATGTTTTTCTGAGACCAGGATTACTATACTTTCACACTTTTGTTCTTGTCTTTAAGAAAATCTTCTTCTTCCTTTTGTGCCCTTTATCCTTTGTACTGTAAAATTCCCATACCCATTCTTTTATCAAAAGTCAAGGAAAACTTCCCAAATTCCCATAATTACATTCAGGTATAAGCTCCTGGGTGCTCTGTGGAAGTGACACTATTTAGACAGCATTATTTGGCATTCTTTTAAATATATGTATGTGTGTGTGCACACATACACACACACATATACACACACACACATATGTGTGTGTATATGTGTAATATACATATGTGTGTGTATATATATATATATATACACACACACATGTGGTTTTTAGTTTTTTGAATGGAAAAAGACAGAAAACATAATATAATAGACATTACCAAAGTTAAACAGATATTCGCATCTGTTTAACAGTTGAGAGACAGCATAGGACAGTGGTTACTGTCATTAACAGGGAGGATGAGTCATACAAGTTACTTCTCTTGCCTCAGTGTTCTTCATCTGTGAAATGGGGATAATTACAGTAGCGACCTCATAGAGAAGATTAAAGGAGTTAATGTTTGGAAAGGTCAGTGTCTGGTACATGGAAAGCGCTCTATACATTTCTGTCAAATTTTAAAAGGAAAAGTATCTCTCTCTTTTTTTAAAGTTATTTTTGTTTTACTAGTCTCTTTCCCAAACATGGGGCTTGAGCTCACGGCCCCAAGATCGAGAGTCATATGCTCCTCTGACTGAGCTAGCTGGGTGCCCTGAAAGGAAAACTATCTTTCTGTAATTGCTTCAGGCCCTCTGGCATTTTTAAAGAAGTAAAATGTAAACTTCGATCTTCTTTTCTTCCTCCCTACTTTCCCAGAGCTAACTACATGCTGAAGTTGGGGGATGTGACTGTCCTGCCACTTTTAGTGCTCCTACTGGTATATCATAAATAGTATATATTATTTTTCTGCATTATAAAACTTTACACAAATAGGAACATACTGCGTGCATCCTTGGTAACTTTCTGCGGCCATGCAACATTATGTTTTCGATATTGATACACATCGATAGACGTGGTTCTAGTTTCTTCATTGTAAATGCTGTTTACTGTCCCATTATGTGAATAAACCAGTGAGAACAAAGTGGTGGGAAATGGTGCTGTAAACAGCATCTTAGAACAAGTGCTTGGCTTGTGAGATTCTTCTCTCTGATGGATAATTTAAAGTCAGGTGGCGGGATGAACATCTTCGGTTTTACCAGGTATCCCACGAGCAGTGAAGAGCAGACTGCATTTTCCATGACTTCACCAATACTTGGGGTCACTGGGTTTACTGACTTTTGCCTCTCTGATGGGTATGCAATGCCATGGTTTCCATTTTTATTTCCATAATCAATAGTGAGGTTGGGCACTTTTATGATTATTGGCTGCTGGGGCTTCTTCCTCTGCGAGTTGCCTTCTTATGCCGTGAGTTTGGGATATCTATTATTTCCCGCTTTCTATTTTCTTATTGATTGATAAGGGTTCTTTATTTATTCTGAATACTAGTCCTTGGTAGAACACGTGACTTGTAAATGACTTCTCTCAGACTGTGGTCTGTCTTCTTTATTTTGGTGATAATGCCTTTTACAGTAAAAATATTCTGTAATGTAGTGTCATTCAGCAGTATTTGTCTCTATGGCTTATGGTTTTTATTTCTTTTAAAAGTCCCTGTAATGCCTGGGTGGCTCAGTCAGTTAATCATCTGACTCTTGATTTCAGCTCAGGTCATGGGATCAAACCCCGCGTTGGGCTCCACATTGGGTGTGGAACCTGCTTAAGGTTCTCTCTCTCCCTCTCCTTCTGCTCCTCTCTCTCTCTCTCTCTCTCTCTCTCTCTCTCTTTTTCTCAAATAAAATAAAATAAAAGTCCCCATGTCAGTGTGTTAGCAGACAGCATCGTGTTTTGTTTTGTTTTTTAAATCTCGTAGTTTTAACTTCTCACAGGTCTTTAGTCCATCAGGAATTTATTTTACTTATAGCATAAGGAAAGGATTTTTTTTCTTTTTTTACTTTTTCCATTTTGAGAACCAGCTTTCCTCACACTACTTCTTGAATAGTCCTTTCTTCATGGCTTTGTCCCACTCCTTCTGCCATATATCAAGCTTTCATAAATCCCGTGTCTTTTTCCGGGCTGTTTTGTTCCATAATTCTGTTTGTTCCATCCCTGTGCCAAAACCACAGTGTTAATAGTGTTGATAGCTAATACAGCAAGTACTCCCTCTTACTGTTTTCTTCAGAATTGCAGGATTGTTGCTGTCAGTGGTATATTTTTATTAAACTGTATTCTCTAATTTTTTTTTTCTAGTATCTGGGGTTGCTGTTGAATCTATATATTGATTGTACATCATTCAGTCATATTGAATCCTCATTAGTTCTAATAGTGTGTCTGCAGGTTTCCTTGGATTCGCTGTTATATCATCTGAGAAAAAGCAGTTTTGATTATCCCTCCTAATCCATATGCTTTTTAATTTCTTTTTCTTGTACTAACGGTGCTACTCAGACTGACTTCAGATGCAGCAATAACAAAAAATCTGAGTTTCAAGGTTTTGTTTTTGAGTAATCTCTACACCCAACATCGGGCTCGGGCTTACACCCCTGAGATCAACAGTCTCATGCTCCACTGACTGAGCCAGCCTGGTGCTCCTATTCCCCCACAAAAATCCAAGTTTAAGGACAATGTTTCTAATGTTTCATCATTAAGCGTTACCCTTCTTTGAGGTTTTTGGTTGGATACCTTTCGCCAAATTAAAAGAGTTCTTACTTTTAACTTATTTTTTCTTAACCTTTTTCTGACGCTATCAAGATTATCGTATAGCACTCCTCTTATTTCTTATTGTAGAATATATTAAGACTAGACTATGTAGTGTCAAACCATCCTTATATTCCTGAGATAAATTCTTCTTGGTCATGATGTATTTTTTCATACTTTGCTAGGTCTGTTTTGCTAACATTTTATTTAGGGGGTTGCGTTTAAATTTCAAGTTTTTCCTTTTACTACTTGCCTATCATTCAGATTAATACTAGCCTCATAAAATGAATTGACAGGGCGCCTGGGTGGCTCAGTCGGTTGAGCAGCTGACTCTTGGTTTCAGCTCAGGTCATGATCCCAGGGTCGTGGGATCAAACCCCACATCAGCGTCTGTGCTGAGCATGGAGCATGCCTAATATTCTCTCTCTCTCTCTCTCTCTCTCTCTCTCTCTCTCTCTCTTTCTCTCTCTCTCTCTCTCTCTCTCTCTCTCTCTCTCCCCCTCTCTGCTCTTCTCCCCTGCTTGTACTCTCTCTCTCTCTAAAATAAAATAACAATAAAAAATTTAAAAACATAAAATAAATGGACATTGCGATGTTTAATTTAACTGACTGCTCACCTGAAGTATAAGAAAGAATTTAGTTACAGTTGTACCGTACTTCTCATACTTAATTCCGGTGTTTCTCACAGCATTTCATGCATTTTCCACCCTAATTGCTGACTAACCTTCAAGATTAAGTTATTGACTCCCTTGACGTTGCGCAGGTTCTGTAGTGACTGTGCATTATAGCTTCTTCAGAGACAAGTTTCTAACTATCCATGTAAAAGACCAGTAAGATCCACTGGGAATGAATAGGGTCCCAGCCCCAGAAGTCAGCATCTGACACACTCATGACTTTAACACAGCTTGAATTCCAGAAGTCATCAACACATTCTTCAAGGCATTTTTTTTTTCTTAGAGAAATGCCTTGGGATCTCACTTCAATGGTACTATCATATCACTTGAGTCCCAGGTATACCGATTTGTCTGGAACAAAATAAAGTTAAGGAGTTCATTGCAATGGTGCCATGACTAAGACTTTGTCTTGAGAATGAGTGCCTCTGAGCAGGATCTCTGTCCGGTGACTACTGCCTGTCAGGTTGTTGAGTGGGACAAGACTCTATCATATTCAACTTCCAACAGACTTATTTTTTTTTAACATCTTCTTCCGTGATGCTAATGCAGGTGGCTCCACAATTAGGACTCTTTAAAGCACATTGTAAATTAGAATTTGGCATAAAATTGCATTTATTTTCCAGGAAATTCTTAGTCTTTCATAAAGACTCTCCCTTAGGGATTCTCCAGAGGGCCTCCATAGTTCCTCAATTATAACTAATAGAAGATAAATTAGTTAAAAGACTTCACAAAGTCTTACATTGCCTTAAATATCAGGTATCTGGATGAAATAAGCAGCTATTTGATTGATATAATCATTCTTCAGATACTTCTGCAAAGAGTTGCTGGTTACCCAAAACAAAGACACTGAAAGCTGAGAGGTTATTCCAAAAATAAAGATTATCAACTTTCTATGGAGAATAAATTTTCTATTACCTTGTTCCTCCTCACAAGGCAACTGTCGCCATCCTGCTTTGTCACCTGCTTGAAAAGCTACTCCATAGGAAGGGACATAGCAGCATGGGTCTGCTCAGGACGGGAAAAGTTACTGACATCTGAGGGCATGCTGGAGCTTTTCAAGGAACCCACGCAGACTTGTCTTGAAAACGCTGCTGTGTCCAAAACAGAATGCCAGCGGATGTTAGCTATGAATCGCTAACTTCTAAAGAACAGTGTCGTTTATGGAGCCCCTCTGGAGGGGTTAGAACACAGAGGGTGACCAGAGGCTTACCTCTGTACTTCCCATTTCTGGTATAGGACCCGGCACATCATAGGGGCTTATGTAGTGAAGGGATGAAGCCATCCCTACAGGTCCCCTTCAGTTCATTTTGTTCTAAATCATAAGACTCTTGAATTCAGTCTCTTAAGGATACACCAGCGTGTTAACTAACCTGGAATCTTTTGTTTATATCAACCACCAATGTCGTCCCCATTTCGGATGCCAGTTTACAATTCTTCTGACGCCAACGGAAATCTTTCTAGGAGCAGCCTCCTTGGCCCATCTCTTCCGGCTGAAAAAACTCCCCGGTTTCCTGAGGAGAATCCCTAGTTGGCCAGTCTCTTTAGATCTGTGGAGGTTACCTTTTCAAATGATCAAATGAAAGCATACTTATTCTAGGAAATGGAGAATATGCAGAAAAATCGGAGAGAACAATATCATCCATGACCTTATCACCCAAAGACAATGACTCTTCTTGTCACTTTGGTGTGCAGTCATCAAATAGGTAGACTTACCATGAACTCGATGAAACCAAGGTTCAGGTCCCCATGCATAAGTAATTAACTTTCCTACTGGATTTGCTATTTCTAATTGTTCTTAAAGAGGTCCCTCAAAACTGTATAAGCTTCAGACCAAACAAGACCTGTTCCATCATCCCTGCCATCAAGGTGATTAACTGATTTCTACAAATCTGGTTCCTTTCTGTTTTGTAGTATGCTTTACCACTTAACAAACTATAAAAATTTTCTCGTATCCTTCTAGAATTCCTTTAATGACAGCATAGTGTTCAACGAATTGATTTATCAAATGAATGGATTTATTAAATGACTCCCCTAATGTTGGAATTCCCCTATGTTCTTCCTATAGATGATGCTTTATTGAGCATCCTGACCACTACATCTTTATGCATAAATATGTAGAAATGAAATTACCGGCTCAAACCGTATGTATAATTTAGAGGGCTTTTGACACAAATAGCCCTTTAGAGAAGCACTGTCAGTTTACTTTCCCAACAGTGGTATGTGAGAAAATTCATTTTCCCAACCCTTGTCAGCACTGTTTATTGTATTGTAAACACCTTTGCCAATTTCACAGGTATAAAAAGCTATCTTAATATTTTCATATTTATATTTTTCTTATTAAGTTGACAACTGAGTTCCCTATCGGAAAGTACTGTAAGCACTCTTTCTATTTTTAAGGCAATTGGCCATTTGCAATAGTTGTAATGCAGATACTGATTTGCATAATCATACATTGGATTTGGAGAAACTGAGGAATGTAGGTCATTTGGATTGTCCCCATCATCTGCCTGTGGGAAATGCCATTTAGGGGAGATTGTGGAAGGCATGCCAGAAGGGAAGCATACATATTAGATTGGCCACATTACAGGGAGAATTGAATTCATTGCAGCTGAAAGATATGTGAGCATCTACTACGAGTCTAACATTCTACTATATATTCCCATCTGATGAATGCAGGTAATCTTACTGTGGAATTAAAAGCTATACTTGTGGAGCGCCTGGGTGGCTCAGTCGGTTAAGCATCCGACTTCAGCTCAGGTCACGATCTCACGGTTCATGAGTTTGAGTCCAGTCTTCCTCTCTGGACAATGCTAGCTGTCCTCACACTCTTCCTTGGTGAAAAAAGACACGGTTCATGAGTCTGTGCTGACAGCTCAGAGCCTGGAGCCTGCCTCGGATTCTGCGTCTCCCTTTCTCTCTGCCTTTCCCCTGCTTGCACTCGATCTCTCTCTTAAAAAATAAATAAACATTAATTTTTTTAAAAAAAGCCATGCTTATAATTTCAGTAAAACACAATGTGAGCACAGGTGTAAGAAAAATTAATTCCTGGGTCACCTGGGTGGCTCTGATGGTTAAGCGTCCAGCTCTTGATTTCAACTCAGGTCACCATCTCCCAGTTCGTGGGTTTGAGCCCCACGTCGGGCTCTGCTTTCACGGCACAGAGCCTCTCTCTGCCCCTCCCCTGCTTGCGTGCACGCACACGCATTCTCTTGTTCTGTCTCTCAGAATAAATAAACTTGAAAAGAAAGAAAAATTAATTCCTCGATTCTCAGTGGAAACGTGACAGAGGAGTGGTCGGGGAAGATCGCTCAGAGGAGGTAGTGTGTGTGCCGAGCAAACTGGTGGGAAGGTCACCCACGGTGGCAGTGCAGCGTGCGTCGCAAGCGTGCATGCTGAGTTCACAGAACAGCAAGATTTGCGGCACATCCAGAGTGCCATAGGACTGCGGCCTGGTGTGGGGTAATAGGGCAGCAATGGGAGACTGAGGTCTGTATTGGCCCATTCAGGCTGCTGTCACAAACTCGCATACACAGAGTATCTTAAAACAGCGTATTTGTCACAGTTCCAAAGGCTGGAAGTTCAAGACCAAGGTGCCAGCAAATCCGGCTGGTGCCCGGGGAGGACCCACTTCACCATTTGCCGATGGCTCTCTTCTCAGTCTATGTCCGTGTGACAGAGAACGGAGAGAGAAAACAAACTCTTGTGTCTCTTCTTAGAAGGGCACTCCTGGCATCGGGGTCCTCCACCCTCAGGGGCCTAATTACCTCCCAGAGGCCCCACCTCCAAACACCATCACCTGGGAGATTAGAGTTTTAACATAAGAATGGGGGGGGGGGGAGCACACAGACATCAGTCCGTAGCTAGGCGACTGGGTGAAAATCCTTGCTTAACTACATCAAGACAAGGAATATTTGAGATGTCCCACGTTCCGGAACTCATTCCGAGATTCAAAAGATTATAAGGATGTATAGCCCCAGCGTGACCTGCCAAGCGTACTTTATTTCTGTTTTGTAAAATGTGACCAAGAGTTCTTGGTGAAAAATCCACATTGCCTTTGCAGGGCCATTGAGGTGGAAGAACCCTGGGACATTCTGGCCTCTCAGAGGGGCTCCAGGTGTCTTGAGGTTGATTTCAATACTGTTGCTCTCAGAGCCCTATGCCTGCCCCGGCTCCCCTCGGCAAAGTGGATTGTTTCCAACCATGTGTCAGCGTTTAAGTAGACTTAAAGACGGGAATCTTTTTTTCTGAGCTGCCCCCCACCCCCATCATGCTTCAGTATCGTCAAGCAGATGGGCAGGAGAAGAGTGTGAGGACAGCTAGCATTGTCCAGAGAGGAAGACTGGAGGAGATGGGTAAGACTCCGTGCAGAATTTCAGACGCCTTATGCGTCAAGGGAGGGATCATGGGGTCTGTGGATTGACAGAATGGGATATCGAAGCTAGATAGCCATTTACTAGCTTTCGCTTTAGGCAGGCACCTTGGACCTTCTGATCTTCCTTTTCCTTATCTGTGACACGGGGCCATCATAGCCACCTGACAGGAGACACAGTGCTGATGGGAAAAACGTGCATCCTGTTGCTGACACATAGCAGACCTCTAAAGGCGTTTCCCTGTCCTCCTCCTTCACAAAATGAGAGTTTATGATCCAAAGTCCTTCAGGCTGCCCCTGGAATCTGGATCAGGCAGTACAGCCGAGGGCTAGGAAAATAGCCAGCGTGTACTGAATCTCATCGCTGTGCCAGTAAAACGCCATCATATATTAAGAGATTGCCTTCTGACTTAAAGCATTTCGAAATACCTCTCCTGAGTCGAGAAAGCAAACTGAATCCAGTGTAAAAAGACTCTTCCCCTCTGTTTGAAAAGGCATTTTTCCCGTCTTCTCCGCATTTTCACGATCTCTAACTGGACTCGTAGCCCCAGCTGGCAGCTGCACCAGCCAGACCCTGAGGTAACCGTCATTTGGGCCCAATCTTTTCTTTTTTTTTTTCACTCAGAGCCTACAAATTCTATTTCAAGCACACACACGTACAGAATGCAGATGTGGGAATGAGAACCAGGCCCTCTGGGTGATTTGACTGTAGCGAGGCCATAAGTAACCCATTGGCGGGGGCCTCGCCCAGGCATGGTCGGGTCCCAGACCTCAAGAGTGGTTTTGGCATTTTGCTACGGCATTACCGATCCCATTGGGGCAGTCACCACGTCTCCCGTTTGGGACGAAAAATTGCAAGATCTGTGTGATCAGACAGACTTGAAAGGATTTTTCTGAACCCTGAGGAATGTGTAACGGCATGGATATTTTGAAAAACTCACTCCCTGAAGAAGCTGAGGATCAAAATTTCCTCGGAGGGGAAATCTAGCTGCTTATGCTCAGCGCAGAAGGACTACTCCAATCAAGGAATAAGGAAACAGCTACTTCAGAAAGTATTTCTAATCTGTGTACAAATCAGAAACAAGACTACTAGGCTGTTTCATGTAGCAAAAGCCCTTACAGCTTGCACAGACCCCAGACGAACATTCCTTTTGGCTAACTGACAAACCATTCATTCCTTCATTCATTCAACAGACATTTGTTGAGGACTTGCTGCGCGACAGGTGGTATCTATAGGCACTAAGGGTTCTGTGGTGAACAACAACAAAAGTTTAAAAAACAATCCCAGACCTCATGAAGGTTACAGTCTCAAGGAAGAAAGTGATGACAAATAACAGCAAGAGTTAAAATATGAATTACACTGTATGTGAATGTTACTGAGGAATAGAAATGAAATAAGAATGGGGGGTATGAAGTATTAGGGTGAATGGTTGCTGAAATTTTGGACAAGGTGGAAAGGCCTCATGAGAAGCTGATTATGATAAATACCTCATTGATGGTCTGCATGGATATAGACTGAGATCAAAAATATTTCCTTCCGGATTTTCAAAGCTATTTCTCCATTGTCTTCTGGTTTCTGAGTTGCTATTGACTGACTTTCTTTTTCTTCCTTTCTTTCTTCCTTCTTTCTTTCTTTCTTTCTTTCTTTCTTTCTTTCTTTCTTTCTTTCTCTTTCTTTCCTTCCTTCCTTTTCTTCCTTCCTTTTCTTCCTTCCTTTTCTTCCTTCCTTTCCTTCCTTCCTTTCTTTCCTTCCTTTCTTTCCTTCTTTGCTTCCTTCCTTCATTTTATTTACTTTTCTATTGAAAAATTTTTTAATTTATTTTTTTTAGAGAGAGAGAGTAGGGAAAGGGCAGAGAGAGAGGGAGAGAGAGAATCTTAAACAGCTTCCATGTCCAGCACAGAGCCCAATGGGGGCCTCCATCTCAGGACTGTGAGATCATGACCTGAGCTGAAATCAAGAGTCAGAGGCTAGACCAACTGAGCCACCCAAGCCCCCTCCGGGTGGCTGTTCTAATGCCTTTCTGACTCCTGATTCTTTGTGACCTTCCTCCCCAAATCCTGGGAACTTGTAGGACCTTCTGTTCTCCCCTTACCATCTGGAATGTCTCAGTGACAAGCCCGAGTCTGTGGTGTGTTTCATAAGCTTTTTCGATCTCTGATGTCAGGTCCTTCATTGTGGGGGAACATTTTTTCAGGATACTTTTTGTAGAACTTTTGCTTTTCCTAATCTCTTTTATCCAAATTCCGGTTAGTAAGACTTGGGATGCTCTGAAATAATTCTGTTTTTCTTATTGTTTTTCACTGTCTCCTGTCCCATCATCTTTTTGCTCTACTTTCTGTGATTTCATCAACTTTTTCTTCCTCCCTGAATTTTTTTTTTTTAAATTAAGTAATCTGTACGCCCAACCCCAAGATCAAAAGTCACATGCTCTACTGACTGAGCCTGCCAGGCACGCCTCTTCTCCCTCAATTCTTAATTCCTGCTGTCATGGTTCCCAGAGACTGCCCTTGTTCTCCAAATGTTCCCCTTTTCTTGGACAGTCTCATCTTTTCTGAGTTTCTGTTTTCTGTTTATTTTGGTGTTTCATGTTAGTGGTTTCTGTGAAATGTCTGTTAATCCTGGGTAGTCTGTGAATGTGTGAGTGGGGCATAGTCGTACTAACTGGAAGCTTTCATATGGGGTTGGGCCACTTCGCAATGAGGTGATCAGACAGCACTTGACCATTACCCTCAAGTGTAATGGAACCCCTGTAGGGTTCCTCCAGCTTCCTGACTGAGGGTCACCTCTTTGCAAGCATTTTGTCAGAAGGCACCTCACCCACTCTCCCCCTGTGCCTGATGAGCCAGAATCCAGTCTGTTTTATTCTACCTCTTAAGTCTTCTTCTGTAGGGAGTCGGTTGGCTGAGTGGGATAGAAGGGGAGTTTCAAACAGTTTGCAGCACCATTAAAAAGAAGGAAAAGTTCCATCGGGCTTCATGCTTTGCACTCAGTCTGAATTCCTCCCCTCAGAAGGATCTGTTGCTTTGGTTTTGGAGCTTCCCTGGCCCTGCATGTTTTTTGTTTGTTAGTCTCCTTTGTGTTTTTTTGTTGGTTTTTTTTTAAAGGGACATTATTTTATTTATTTTATTTTATTTTATTTTTTGAGAGAGAGAGAGCGCGCGCTTAAGTTCGCACACAGGTGGGGGAGGGGCAGAGGGAAAGGGAGGGAGAGAATCTCAAGCAGGCTCCACGCTCAGCACAGAGCCTGATGCAGGGCTCAATCTCACGACCCTGAGATCATGACCTGAGCCGAAATCAAGAGTCAGACACACTTAACCGACTGAGCCACCCAGGCGCCCCAGCCCTGCATGTTTTGTGTGGAGTTCTCCCCTTGAAGACTTAGGCGTTGACTTTCTCTTGTCTGTTGTTGTTTCCTCTCTCATTCCCTTAATTCTTTAATTTACGCTTTGTTAATCTTCGTTGTCACCTTACTGGACTTTCAGGAGGAGATAGAGACGAATTTGTTGCATGAATTGCCATCTTTAATCAGAAACCATATTCTATTCTCTTTTGAGTCTCTCCTGCCATAGCTTACTCTAAGGGTATTAGTCTGTCCTCAATAGATTCTCACAGGAAGTGGATTCAAATGAAATGTCCGGATCTTTGATATCCTGTTTCAGTTATACATTTCTGAATAACAAGGGACCCTAAACATAGTGAGTTAAATTAACAACTATTTATTTGCTTTATTCTGTAGTTTCGGCAGGGCTTGGAGGGGGCATTGCATTTCCGTTCCATCTGACAGCTGGAGCAGGTCACCTGGGAGCTGGAGGTGCTCTCAAGATGGGTCACCCGCATGACTGGCCAGTGGTCCGGCTATCGAATGGGGGCTTAGTGGGGGCTGTCAGTCAGGACTTTCATTCTTCTTCACGGGGCCTCGCCATTGGGCTCAGCTGGACTCACAGAAGCTTGGTTCAGTGAGGGAGCGTCCAAGACCACACTCATCAAGAAGATAAGGTCTAGTGTGCAAGCACTTACCAAGCCTCCATTTTGCATTTTGCATGCTAATGTCTCATTGGTCAAAACAAGTGAGACATGGTCAAACCCAGACACAATGTGGTAAGGGATTACATTCACAGGGGTATGAATACCGGGAGGTATTGTTCATTGGAAGCCACACACCCCCTGGAACTCCAAAATTCTGTGATCTGATGTTTCCATTTGTCTTTTGGGTAACTGGTTTGCTCCATTTTCTTTCTGAAACATTGGGGTGCCAGATTCTTTTCTTAGCTAGTTTCATTTGGTATAAACATTCCATAAATATGTATTAGAGCCACAGAAATATAGTAGCCTTTCCACTTAACATGTCTCTGAATGGACTATAAAGATTTAAACTATATAGCGTACCCATCGCTATAATGATTGTGTTGTTTGTTAGCGAAAGACATGGGGAAAATCACCCTACGGAGTCAAATTCCTAAATATTCCTTTCAGGGGAATCAAGTATTGTCTTTTGCTTTCGGCTACCAGAAGTTAGCTTCCTGTCTCTGGTTTTAAGAGTTGAAAATTAGCCTCTTTAACATCTGCCTGGACTCCAAAGAATAAAAGTGAATATTTATGCGAATCTTTGGAAATTCCAAACAAATGTCTCTTGTTACACACTCTTTCCAAGCTTGTCCTGAACATTGCTGTCTGTGGTAAGACAGGAGTGGCTGAACTTTTGCTGCGTGTTGTGTGCATCTTGATCTGGACTGATAACCTTGTTCATTTTGCATGCAGGGGTTCTCTATCTCCAGTATGGGGATGAAACCAAGCAGCTCAGGATGCCGAATGAAATCACAAGTGCAGACACAATCCGTGCTCTCTTCGTAAGTGCCTTTCCACAGCAGCTCACCATGAAGATGCTAGAGTCGCCCAGTGTTGCCATTTACATCAAAGACGAAAGCAGAAATGTCTATTATGAACTAAACGATGTAAGGTAGGTAGTTACACCGTGTGTGTGTGTGCGCGCGTGTGTGTGTGTGTGTGTATGTGTATGTCCAACATACTGCATTTAGCATTGTTACAGTTTGTACTGAGTCCTAATCTCTCCGTGTCCCCATGAACAAAGCACAGCTATTACCCTGATTGGTAGGCTTATCTTACCCCCAGGTGTGGATTCACGATCTGCTTTTCTGTAATCCATTTATAAGGTCTGGTTTACAAAGATGAGGACAGACTTCTTCCACAATAGATCCTTGCCTATTACATCTGAAAAGAATGTTAAGAAATAATCTAGTCCACTAAGAGTTAGGGAAACTGAGGCCCAGAAGGTAGTGGAGGGACTTGATCAACACCATAAGGCCATGCTTGTGACTGGAACTTTCCCAGCTCCTTCTCAAGTGCTCTTTCCCTCACAGAGGCTGTGAAACCTTTTAGGTAATGATCCCACTGCGCCATATCTAACAACAGGTTAGAGTCGAAGCAGGGGACCCTGTGCTGTTGTCCACAAGAAAAAAGGCCGAGAAACATTGTCCTTTTTCATGTTTTTCTTAAATAGTTGGCCTTACCAAAGAATCTCACTTCCCAGGTGGGCTTTCTCCAGGGCCCCCAGGAGAATGTCCTCTCAGATGAAGCTAAGCAGACTCAAGCCACAGCAGGCTGCACAGAAGCAAAAACATCTGTGTCTACTGAGGTGTTGGTGTGTCCAGAGCAGAGGGGACCCATCTGATCTCTTCCAGCCAAACAGCCTGACAAACCGGACTTAGGTCAGCACAGAAAAGCAGTCGCTCCTATAGCCTCTAGACATTTTAGAACTTAAAAAATTATGTAGTGACTAATTCAGCCCTTTCATTTTATGGGACCAGAAACTCAGATGTGTAAAAGTTAAAGGGCTCATTCAAGATCACACAGCCAGGTTATTTCCAAGCCCAGCCCCAGGCCTGACTGTCCGCATCCTTGGTGACGAGTTTCTTATTCCCTCGGAATGTTCCCTGACCAACTGACCTGGTCCACAACTTGGATTTTTGGGTCCCTTCCCCATGGGGACAACAGGATGCCCTGTTTCTTCATTATGAAATTAATAAGAACCACTTCCTAAAAATATGCCTCCTAGTGCATACTGAGTGTAAACTGATAAATATCTAACAATGATCACAGATGACATATTTAGGCGTGTGCCAAAGTGTATGAGTAATTTAAGGCTTTCAAAGTTTGACGCATGCCCTAAGGTATGGGTGCTACATCTGTTGCACGGCCTTGCTGCTTTTAAAAAACACGTTTAAATATTCATGGGTATCAGAAAATTCATGTCTGTTTTTTGAAATAAATTATTAATCAGCCTGTCACCAAAAAAACAAAATCGAATTTATAGAGCATGAACTTAAACGTGGAGTGATCGCAGTATCTCTGAAGAGCGTGTTTGCGGTCATACGATCGCATGTAGTATTTTCACACAGACATACAGCAATTGTTTTACAGCAATTTTCTTGCATTTCCATGTTGTGCAGTCAGAGTACTGGAATAATAAATCTGTATGACACTACACGAAGCCACTTTTCATTATGGAGCTCAAGCCTGATGAGGTGATTAGAAACAATTGGACCCCACTGTCTTGCAACCATTTTTATTTATTTACTTATTTATTTTCATGCAAGCACTTTTAAGCTGCAATGAGTCACGATTTTCTGGAGACTTTCCCAAACTCAGGGTGTTACTGCTAGGGTTTCCTCTACACGTTCTTCCAGGGTGTTGCAAGGAAGTCTTAGAAAAAGAGATGGGAGGGAGGTCAAAGAGGAAGAGGTCGCCCCACATGTCAAACTGAGATACTTCTCCTTGATGCAAAGTCAGTTGATAAAATAGATAAAAATAGTGCTTGAGAGAAGATGGGATCCTTTCTTTAAACATTAATAATATTCAGTTAATATGTTTACATTTGTGAAAGTGATTTTAATCTCATTTAAAATGTTTAACTGGTGGGGTGCCTGGGTGGCTCAGTCGGTTAAGCGTCCGACTTCGGCTCACGTCATGATTTCGCGATTCATGAGTTTGAGCCCCGGGTCAGGCTCTGTGCTGACAGCTCAGAGTCTGGAGCCTGCTTCCAATTCTGTGTCTCCCTCTCTCTCTGCCCCTCCCCTGCTCGTACTCTGTCTCTGTCTCCCAAAAATGAATAAACGTTAAAAAAAAATTTTTTTAATGTTTAACTGGAAAATCATTGATTTATAACTTTGTCTATAATTTTACTTTTCAGTATTTTGATTTCCTTATAAAAATGGGCCTACAAATATTTTAAGTGGGTAAAGTGTTTTTATTTCGTGATGAATATAATGTTTATGCTAGGTGATCAAATGTAGGTTTTTTTCCCAAGAATTACTCTCTTTCTTTGCTCATGTGCATAAAATGCCTCAATTACGTTTTATTTGAATGGGAGAATAAATTCTCACCATCGGCATTATATGCAGTGTCCCCCTTCCCCACAAAATGTACCTTGTAGATTATAACTGAAGACAATGGCTTTCATCTTCTGAGCCCAGAGACAAATTTCCTTTCACATCCAGTATTTTTGAGACAAATTTCCTTTCATATCTAGTATTTTTGAAGTGAGAGCGTATTTGTTAAACATTTAACTATTTCGTCATTGTGTTGGGTTCTTCGTATTTTCCTTAGGGAAATGCTGTAGAGCGGTCAGGTTGAAATCCCATGTTGTAAATGTTGCCATGGTAAATGCAATCTGGGCCTTTACTGTTGGTTCCTCTTGGATGAGCATGTTTCTAAATTAATCATAAACCAACCTCATCTTTTTAAAATACCTTTAGAATCACACTAAGTTTTTTCATGGCTCAAGTAAGGTTTTCAGCTTCTTCATATTGTCCCTTGTGACTCCCCCCCCCCCCCCCTCCAGCCACAGGAGGGTCCTTTAGGGAATTCCTGTATCCTCAACTCCTGTGAGCTCTTGCCTTCGCAGTAACCCAACCCCTCTCACACCGGCTTGTAATGAGCTACTTGAAGGCTGGGGCAGCCATGCAAGCTTGGGCTAGTCATTGCTTCAAAGCCATTACTGACATATTTAAAGGAGGGAAGCAAGACCAGTCCAAGAATCCCTCACTTCATTTGAAACAAAACATAACCCAGTAATGCCAGAGGTTGCGATCAGCCCACAGAGCGAGTGCTGCACCTGGAGGAAAGGAATGCGTCTTCCTGCACACATTTCCCTGAGCTCAGCGCACCGGCCTTGGGGAGACTCAGTGTAGACGGGGCTGAAAGTGCCCTGGGTGGCCCTTCTGCTGATGAAAGCTGAATGTGGAGGGAGAAGGACTTCATCGACGTTCATAGGCTTTTAAACAATTATAAGGTAGGGCTCTAAGCAAGGTGTGGGACTTCTGTCCTTTGCTGCCCTATGGCTGACACTGGAGCTCTAAACGCTGGGCTCAGAAGGAGAGACAGACCAGCGGAAGACTTTCTCTGCTATTCCTTCTAAATACCCTGCACGTCCAGTAAGTCAACCTGTATGCAGAAAAGTCTTTTTAAAACCCACGGTGGAAGAGAAAAAAAAAAAAGCATCGGAAGGATACTAGTTTTGATCTTGGTGGTACTTTTTTTTTTTTTTTTTTCTGGACTGCAAATACATTTTCTTTTCCTTGCTGACAGTATTTGAAGGGGAAACCATTTTCATTTGTGCGCATTCATGAGATAAGCAGAAAACCAGGTGTTTGGGCAAAGTAAACTATTAAATATTTAAATATTAACCACATCTCTTTGAACGTATTGTAAGTATTGGAGCTTTGTTGTGTCTTTAAGTGTTAGCTTTCCTTGCTCAAATCTTGAAAGAAAGCCCGTGCTACCTGGTATTTGTGGGTGGAGGACTCTGGGGAAAGACTGATACTTTCCTAAGAACAAAAACAGGATAGAAAAGCCGAAGTCACTTTTCTCCTTTTCCTTATTTATTTTTGCCTATTTTGTGGTGAAGGGACTTTTTGTCTGGTTGATTGTAGACAACAGCTGGAGTGTCTGTTCATGTCTTTTACCTGATTCTCCAGGGCAGGCAAAGGACATGGGCAAAATAAGGCTCCTTTCATCTGCCATAGTTATTGCTGTGTTTGATTCCAGGAACATTCAGGACCGATCGCTCCTCAAAGTGTACAATAAGGACCCTGCGCACGCATTCAATCACACACCGAAAACTGTGAATGGAGACATGAGGGTAAGTGTTCCCGTTCTATTTTTAATTTTGTTTGACAGGTCAGACCGACCCGTTCGTTCTCTGGCATGGTCTCCTGATGGCAACCACAGTCCACTGTCAGATCTTAAAGGTGCTCAACACTCATCTTGTCTGATGACTCATTGTTTGTTCCTTGGCAAAGAAATCAGATTTCCTGGACATTTGGGGCAAAGGGAGTGATATAGGGCCCGACACATCCTCATTTACCTCTAAGCATGGAATTTTGTTGTGCCCTCACTCCGAGGGGATCCTGAGAATCTTTGCATAAAAGTATCTGTGGTCTACGTACAATTAACTTACTCAGAGGATCTCTTGCTTTTTTTCTCCAATGAAAACTAACAAAACAACAACAACAAAAAAAACCAATGTACAGTTCCACGTAGAATCTGTTAACATTCTCCTGTCAGCTATTCCAAGCATTCTGCTTAAATTGTTCCCTTTCAAATTGAAGACCGTTTGCTGCTGTACTGTATTAATATTATCAGACCTTATCTGAATCACGTTGAAGGCATAGTCCAAAAATCTGCATGATTTGGGAGCTAAAGTTCTCTAGATGTAGATCATCTCAGAAGATTATCCAAACATTCAAAGCACACAGGGATATTTTGAAGAAAAAAGCACCGGGGAACAGAAAAGGCAGATTTTTAAAATCACATTAATGCAGGTTCGCTAAAAAGGGATTGAGTTTCTAACAATAATGTTACGTTCCCCTCCAGCTGTACCTCCTCCCCACCACACACACAAATTTAGAAGATGCTGCACCATTTTATATCATCCTTTCTGAGGATTAGCACTTTGCTGGATGCTGGAGTTTAACTAGAAAAAAGTAAATGAATAGGTGTTCTTGTCAAAGAGACCCAGGCACTGTCTGTCCGTGTCCTGGTAGCATTCCCGAGGTAAGGCTGTCTCTGCTTCCGGACAGCACGTATCAGTTTGCTGTTGTTGCTGTAACAAATGAATATACGTTTAGTGGCTTAAAATGACACAGGTTTACTATCTTAAACTTCTCGAGGTCAGAAGTCTGACATGGTCCTCAGTGGACTATAAACTCCAGGAGTCTCTGACAGGACATCAGCTGTCCTTTCTGGAAGCTCTAGAGAGAATGTTTCCGTTTTTCCCGGTTTCTGGAGGTCACACGCATTCCTTGACTTGTGGTCCCCTTTCTCCATTTTCAGACTCAGCCAAATAGCATCTCTCTGACCCTGCTTCCATCATCACGTCTCTAACCCTCCCTCTTCCACTTTTAAGGACATTTGTGATTACATCGAGCCCACCCAGTGCTCCAAAATAATCTCCTTATTTTAAGGTCGGCTCTGTAGCAACCTTAATCCCCCTTTCTTGTATAGTCAGAGGTTCAGTGGATTTGGATGCAGACATCTTTGGGGGACGATTGTTCTGTGTCCCCCACAAGGTGTGTGAGTTTAGGACCCAGATACCAGGAGGTCCGATCGAAAGCACTGGAAGAATTTCTAGGGAATGCTGGACTGCAATATGAGTGATGACATTGTGGGACAGAGCCGACACCTTGGGAAAAAAGGCTTCTTGCGTCCTCAACTGCTTTTTTTATGTCAGAAACGATGTGCAATTTGAAGTGAAGGCTGTGTTGCTACTTCAGAAAATCTAGGATTTTGAGGCTTATTTTTAGCTAGTTACACTTTAAATGTAAACCAGCACCACGTGAAGACGGATTGAGTCATGCTGATCATGAAACATGGACTGAGTGTCATAGTACCCTTGCTTTTTATTATTTCATTATTTTTTCTCACTGACGTCCTTAAGTGTCTTTGTTCCCTTGGTATCCTTATTTTTTTGATATGTCTGGCCTTCGAACTGGACTTTCGTGGCTGTCACAGTTCTGTTTCTGTTACGTGGAGGCCACAAGGGGCCCCAGAATCGCCTCTGAAAATCTTGTTTATGGCTGGGGAGGACACCTGTTTTAACTCTTAAGCAGATGTGGTACCTACATAAAGACCAGCAGTGAGCACGTAGAGACTCAAATATCAACCATATGGATAAAACCCGTTAGGATTCAGAACTTTGGCTATGAGTTTCAGTAAAGCTGTCCTGCTTTCACTTTTAGAGGAGACCCTAGCGATCTTTCTGTGTTGCCCACAGCCTCCTTTTACACAGTGGGGTGTGTGTGTGTGTGTGTGTGTGTGAGGAAATCAACTGTTGTCCTCAGATGACAAGACAGCACATGTTCGCCATCCAACCCACAGACACGCTTTTAGGTTTCCATGAAGACTACTCAGATATGAGAAACAGAACGTGGTTTTAAAACCAACGAGGTGTGATCATGCCTGCAGTTTGTAACTTGGCCCCGATTTGCAGATTCCAGAAGCTAAGAGACATGGAATTCTCTCTCTTTCCTCCATGAGCGTGGCTGCCTTGCCATTAAAGGAAAGGAGGTTTTGGTGAGCCCGGCCTGAAGCCCAGCTGCATTACCCCGTCAGTTATGGTAAAGAACAGAAAGAGAGAACAAAGCAGGGATCAATTGTTATAGACTAAACCAAGCTGCGTGGTAGGCTTAGGGGAGCTCCATCCTTCCGTATGTTTGCAATGTGCGCGTGGCCGTGAAGGAATCTGATGATAACTACTCGTATGAGTCAGTTACGCAGCCCTGCGCCTGATGTCATCTGCCTTCAACCACCAGCCTCCAGATGCAGCCTGGGACAGCCCGCCCGGCTGCCCACTCATTACCAGCAAATACGCATATCAGCAGAAACATTGGTTGGATCAAGCAGGGGTGCAAAAACAGCAACACCAGAGCTTGGCAGTGGCCCCTGAGACCGTCTGGCAACGGTGCCTTTAAGATCTTACCTGCAAAACCCAAGAAAACGTGAGACTCCGAATCCACCACAGTCCGTTCCCCAGAGCAGTTTTATGATGGTGGTGGTGTTACTCAGGAAGCATGTTAGACTCAAGTATTAACTTGGAGGTTGTGGGCCCCAGAGCATGCACAGAATATGCCTGCTGGGGAAAACATGTGTCTAGTTTTTCATTTAGCATCTAGTTGAGCACTTCTGAGGCTAGTCTGTGGAAGGAGACTTGTAGTTTTCTGCTGGAACTGAGCACACCCGGCTCCTGATTCTTTACACGTGGGTGCAAATCACCCTGATCTAATTTAATCACATGGCTTTTGTTTTATTACAAAATTAGATAGTCGCTTTGAAATTTAGTTCCCAAGGGATTGAGCTCACCATATGGAAGAGGCCCTCTTGCAAAAAATGGTGCATGCGTTCACAGGGCTTGCAATTCACAAATGTACAACTCAAAGATGAGCCATTCCATTTTGTGGCTCTCAAAGGGTACCAGTGACTTCCTGTTCACCAAACCCAGTGGCTTTTTCACAGTTAGGGCCTTTTCTACCTTTTTACGCACTTTGAGATTACTACCTGAGATTTTCTGCTCCCATCTTTCAGTTCTTTCCCTCTTGTGTGTCTTTAATTTTTACTGATATGTGACAGCTTTGCGTTTAGATATGCATTTCGAACACACTCCCCAGAATTGGCCCTACATCCTAAATTATTTCCTAATACCAAAATCAGTCGCTGCCTCCCAGACCTCTTTTATTTCAGGTCCGCATTTGCACCAACCAATGGTTTCCTTAGAAATCTTGGTTCCCATTACAGCGCCATTTCTAAATCCCCTACGTATGTTCAAACACATCTCAGCCTGCTTCATTCACTAACTCCTCTTCCTTCTGCCCCTAAGCCGTCTTCAGTGTGCTCAGGCAGAACTCACTACGGTGTGTGTGTGTGTTGAGTGTGTGTATATGTGTGAATTTGCTTTTGTTTAAATCTGCACCTTTTCACTTGTGGTTTTTATCTTACTGCTGGCTTCACTTACCTCAACGTGGATGACCCTAGAAGCTATAACCCTAACTTTGCCATTTCTCTAGACTTCAAGAGCTCAGTGTTCAACTTCCAGTGACTGTCTCCATGTGGATATTCTTCCAATGTCTCCGTTATATCCTGTTGAAAAAAATCCTAATTTCTTTTTCTCCTAAGTCCTTTTCCTGCTTGCTTTTCTATTTTTGCACATGGTAGGGTGCATGTGTATGCATGTGTTTTGAAGGGCGGGGAAGAAGAGACTTAAAAAGTTGAGCTATCAGTGATTCTTTAAGTGCCTGACCCCTGTTTCTCAACACATCCCTGGTCACCAGAGCTCATGCAGGCCACTCAGCAAGGCCTCTCATGGATGATCCTTCTACCATTGCCTGCACCACTGCTAACTTTTTTGAGCATTTACTACACACTCCTACAGGTGATCTCATTTGATCCCCAGGACAACATTTTGAGGCAGGTATCGGTATAAGCCCTCATATTTATAGCTCAGAAAACAGTCACTTAGGGATGTTAAGAAATTTGTCCAAGAATACACAGCTAGAGAGTGGTAGAGCTGAGATTTGAACCCAGGTAGGTAGGCTCCGGATCCTCAGCTCTTGGCAACATGACTCTGCCGCTCTAGGTCTGGCGTTCAGTATTATCCTAGCAATCAGTCGTGCAACGGTCTTTAGCCAGGCTTCCAACTCTTCTCACCCCAGTCTAACGACGACTGTTCCCCAAGCCATACCCCTAAGCCCACCTTCCCACTGTGCGAAGAATAGCACAGGCCGATGGACAGTATCATCTGCACCCCAACACCCAAGCAGAGACGCCTCACAGTTCTTACTCCAGGTGTGTGAGGTGGCCTTTCCTTCCCCAAATATCTACCTTTCAAAATTCTATCCATCTAGCACGCTGCAAAACGGTTGCCCAATTCCTTCTATAAGCCACTGGCCTGAGAAAAGGGTTGGCGGGGACAGTATTACGTTTCCTGGGTCACATCTATACCCTAACAACCAAATGCCATGTGTGTGCCATGTCAGGATCCTGATTGGAACAACCAACTCTAACCAAAGAAGAAAAAAACCTTTGAAACCCTTTAAGAAATCCAAACATGTACTAGAAATTGGATGATATTAGGGGATAACGGGTAATTCTGTTGGGTATAATAATGGCTTGCTGGTTATGTTTTTTAAAATGGGACATACTAAGTGTTTACAGGCTAAATGGCACGATAAATGGGACTTGCTGAAAAATAGCCCAGCAGAGTAAACCCAAAAAGTGGACATGGGTGATACAAAATTAGTAAACTGCTGAAAAATGTCAAAGATAGATGAAAGGAATTCACTGTATTGTTTTCTCCACTGTTTCTGAATGGTTGAAAATATCTGCATTAAGATCTGTCAAAACACAAACGCTTGTTTTTAGAGGCCAAATGAAAGACCACCTACTCGATGAAGCTTTCCCTAATGCTCTGTCAGAATTTATCTTTCCTTTTTGGGGCACGTTGCATATTGTCCTTGTGTTATAATTGTTTATCGATTTATTTTTAAGTAATAGCACTTTTTTTTTTTTTAATTTATTTGAGAGAAAGAGAGAGAACATGTGGGGGGGAGGGGAGGTTAGAGAGAGAGAGAGAGACAGAATCCCAGACAGGCTCTGCACAGTCAGCACAGAGCCCAATGCAGGGTTTGAATCCACGAACCATGAGATTATGACATGAGCCAAAACCGAGAGTCAGACGCTTCTACGATGGAGTGACCCAGGCACCCCATGGTATTATAATCATTTAGATGCACATTCATCTCAGTCTGCAAGACTGTAAATTCTCTAAAAGCATAAACCGTCTCGTGTTCATCTTTGTATCCCTCAGAAAGTCGGCCGAGGTGTCCTACCCATGGTGAGTGTAAACACGGAATGCATTGAGTACTATCATGGTAGTGCTGTAAATACTGTATTATTCATTTTCTGTCATTAACGAGAACCCACTGTAAAAATATCTCTCTGTTCTCATCACCAGAAATAGTTGTGCTTCTCCTGGTTTATTTTTGTCATATGGACACTTTGAATCTTGAAAGTGATCATTTTCCCTCTTTGTGTTGCTACTCTAAAGCTTGGAATTAAATTTGTGGCCCGCCCACAACAAGCGTACAGGCGTTTGCGGCGTGTATTTTGTGTGTTGGCTTCGTTCCTGGCCTCTCTTTTTTAATTTTCCTATTTTTATCTTTTTGTCATATGCTCCACTTTGACTTTTTTGGGGCAAAATTGTAATGATTTATGTGAATTCTATTCCTTTGTGGAATCAGGCAGAATATAAGAAGTATTCATTCTATACCATTGTCTTTTTTCAATGTAAGGTAAGAGACCTTTTTGTATCTCTACAGTAGGCAATGTGTTAAATACTTTACATACTGTCTAGTCCATAGCTCTGCAAAGTAGGTATACTGTCTCCATCTTTATGGATGATACGACTGAGGCCAGTGAGTCTTTCCCAGGCCCACAAGCTGGTAAATGTCAGACATCGGATTTGAACCCAGTTCTTTCTAACTGTTTGTATTCAGTTCTAACCTCCCTTCCTTGATATTTCTATTAAAGTTTTAAAAGTTTTGAAATGATGCTCCTGATGAGATTTTGGAACATGTAAATATCCTTTCTTAATATCTGTTTCACTTTCTTAACTCTACTATGCATCTATTTCGTGGCATCTTTTTGTGTTTAACTTTGCTCCATTTCATTCTTTTTTGGCCAAGCTAAAAAGATACTCTCCACCCTTACCCCCACTCCCACCCACCCCCCCAAAAAAGTAAAAGAAGAAGAAGCATATGTCATTTAGTATGTATGTCTGAAATGGCCATGCCTTAGAGCTTTTTTCCATGGGGTAGTGTTCTGGCTGAGAGGAAGGTTTCGGGATTTGGGGAGGGATGAAGTAATCCTATAGAAATGGAAGAGGAAAGAACCCCAAAGAAATGGAAGTTTCCAGGGCACCTGGGTGGCTCCAATCTATTGAGCATCCAACTTTGGCCTCAGGTCATGATCTCACGGCTCTCGAGTTGTCAACATGGAGCCTGCTTGGGATTCTCTGTCCCCCTCTCTCTTTACCCCTCCCTGCTTGTGCACTCTCTCTCAAAAATAAACAAACATTTTTTTTAAAAAAAGGAAAGAAGTGGAAGTTTCCAGAAACACTCTTTCATCATTCAAGGTCCTCCTCCTTGACCCACCACCACCAGCAGTGGTATTAGTGACTATCATTCATCACCTGCTGACTCTCTGCCAGGTACTGCTCCAAACATCGCACCCCTATTCATTCTCATTTGATTCTCAGAACAACCCAGTGTGAAGGAAATTTTCATTATCCCCTGTTTCAGATGTGGGAGCCGAAGGTCAGAGAGGCTAGGGAACTTGCTCAAAGCCACACGGCTCTTCAGTGGTAGAACTGGCTTTGGAACCAGGCAGGCCAAATCTAGGACTGGCCTTCTTGCTCACTCTGGTGGCCATGACTGTCCTTCCCCACTCTGCTGTCTTCATCAGCAATGTCCGTGTGCCGCTTAATGTTTGAGGACCTAACTCAAAAGCCAGTATTTTTAACATGACCTCCCTACCATTTCCTTTCACCAAGCCTGTCTCAGAACCTCCACAGGACCTTAGCTGTCCATCTCCTTCCCTTTCTTCGTGCCTGCCATGGACACACCAGAAGTTCCTTTCTAACCCCTGAGCTTCTTTAGGGGTGAAGTTTTCCTCCAGTTCATCTTCATGCTCCCTGTGTTTCCCTCTGGCAATGTCCTGCTCTGAGGAAATTCTCATTAACTGTCCGGATGAAAAAGGGGTTCACTTCAGCACTTTTCCTACTGCAAACTTTCCGTGAATGCCCTATTTGCTAAGATCAGTACAATGATTTGTAAATAGAAGTATGAGCATTTGTAACACATTCCCTAGCTTATCTTAGTGGTAGTTCCTGACCAAAATGAGAAATGAGAATATCTGTCTTGTCCTAACAAATTCTCCCATCCTATCAATAAAATTGTATAACAGTTAATAATCCTAACTTTTCTTAACGCTTATTATTTATTTTGAGAAAGGGAGAGAGAGAGACAGAGTGCAGTGCAAGCAGGGGAGGGGCAGAGAGAGAGGGAGGCACAGAATCCGAAGCAGGCTCCAGGCTCTGAGCTGTCAGCACAGAACCCGATGTGGGGCTCGAACTCACAACCTGTGAGATCATGACCTGAACCAAAGTTGGATGCTCAATGGACTGGGCCACCCAGGCACCCCAATAACCCTAACATTTAAGATGAGTCTAACAGATTTGTCGGAGTGAACTAAGTGATTGTCAGAAAAGCACACATATTCTCCCTTTTTAAAAATTTTATTTTCAGGAGTTAAATTCACCTGTGGTAGAAAATACACTAATCTCTGGATACCCAATTAAATATAACAGATCTTGTTTTGCTGTGTTTTATAATTCAGTAGGACAAATTTGCTGGTAGATTGCGTTGTTGGTCAGAATTCCCAATACCTCCAAACTCACAAAGTAGGATTGATGATTTCAGACCAGTTCACCTACCCCCAAGGTTCACTGGTTCACTTACCCAGCCATTATGACTGGGTCACACCCAGTCAGAGGGGGTCACACCCCTCCTCTGACTCTGGCTCTCGTGCGAGATTCTGAAGATGTAATAGTGACCAACTGTGGTGACTGCCCTCACAAATCTTCTAATCTAGCAGAAGATCTGAAGTCAATAATCAACAGGTCAATAATCAGTCGTGATACAGACATCTGTACATTTTCAAATCAGTTCCAGGCTCCGTGAAATCCTTGCCTCCGTTCTATTATTTGCTCGAGTTAGCACACAGTGGAACTCACTTGCGTGATGTATCTAATTATGCCCCTTTTATGTCATGCTTTTCTGACCGGCCGAAAGATGTTTATGTTACAGTTGGTAAGGAATTACTCTTATTGAAATGGTTACGGGGGCAAACACATTTGAATCCAGTGGCTATCCAGAACACGGTAGAGATCTTCTTCCTCCCTAGCTGCCTCCAGTAATGCTTTCTTTTATTTTCTAAGAAACAAGAAAGGGTAATATATGCACATCTGATATACAGCTTCCAAGTGATACAAATCTCATCTTTCCTGCTGTGTGGCTGCTTGCTTTTCCTTGCACTTTTTTTTTTTGTCATTGAGAGGTTATGACAACATGAGCCATATTGTATTTATAAACATCACGTGTTTCCTTGATATGGCTTGCAGTTTCTGCCAGACGGAACACATGGAAGAAACATTTCTCGTTAGCTCAGCATTGGTTTTAGTTATGCTGATTTCCGGGACAGGAAAAATGCCTTCCTACTCAGATTTAACTTTCATAGAGTAGAAACAAAACCTCTGAATGTCCGTGAAATGGTTTTAACAAGGGTGGATACTGCTCCTTTAAACCACATATTTTGACTAAAAGCTTCCTTCTGTAAAAAAAAAAAAACAAAAAAAAAACCAAGCCTTGCATTTAGTCACCATAAAGACAGAGCTGGAAGCATTCGAGAGATGGGTGGTTTCAAGGTCTCTGCAAGTCTAGAAAGTTTCTTCTAGAGGAGAAAGGTTCACGGAAGATGTAAGGTAAGAACTGTGCCTTTATAACAAAATACCATTGTCAGAATTTTTTTTTTTTTGTCATGCTGTGGGACATCTGCCTTCAACTGAGGCAGGTCTTCTGTATTTAAGTTCAATTCAATGAAGAGTTGAAATTCCAGGTTTTTAATTTTCACTTTTTACAAACTGCTTAAAAGGAAAGTCCTTTTTTATTGGCAATAGTCTGTTTTGAAAAATCCACTTAAATGACATTTGGTTGTCTTTCATCTGTAAATCTTATGATCTAGTTTCTGTTTAACCTTATTAGAAAGAATTGAAGGTGTCAACATTATCTGCCAGTATAGATCTCACTGATGTATGTGTTTTGTGACCGTTTTCAGTGTTTTCATGAGGATGTTGACTCGTATTTAGTTTCTAAGACAAACGTAGAAGATTTGAAGATGTGATACAATGGGGGGGGGAACCTTAGTCTGTGTCCTTCAACACTCCAGGGAAAATTATTTGTTGGGTTTTTTTTTTCCCTTGTGAAAAACACTTTAAATTGTAAATTAAAAATAGCTCTTGTATCTCGGTTTTGACTTTTTTAAAAGAAATATCCCTGTAAGCCTCATGAGTAACACTTAAAACTTCTAGGGTTTTATGTAACAGATATAATCCTATTATGTCAGGCTTATTGATTGCCTGAAAAAACTCTTTGGCAGAAATTTTATTTACCAGACATAGCTATTTTGTCTTATTCTTGTAATAGTTAAGTCACAATATTTTGCATTTTTTTAAAAAAAGAATTCAATACGGCAATGAAATTAAATTGTAAATGAGTCTATGTCCCTTTAAAGGTTCATGTGTGCATGGATCTGCTTATCCAGATCCCTGTGGTTATCTTTTTCCCCTTTTCGAGAGGAGTTAATAAGCATGAAAAGTTGTTATCTAGTGTGGTCTAAATAATATATAATATTTCATTGAATCATCAGAATAGCTCAATTTCATAGGCACAGTTATACCCATTTTTAGATCGGAAAAACTGAGGCCAAGAGATTAAGTAACGAGATCCCATACGAGTAAGTAGCAAAGCTGAAGTTCAAGCCCAGGCCAACTGTCTCACTAGTAGGTAAGAGCTCTAAGTCTGAAGTCAGATACAGAGAACTTAACTTGAAAGTACTAATTACAAATAAGCAATCTTTATTTGGCTCAAGATAAATTATTTAGTACAATTTGCCAGGTGGGGGGGGGGGGGGGTGTTGGTTGGTTGGTTGGTTTAGATTTGTAGCATCCAAAACCTACTATCAGACTGGTTGTTGTGTCAGAGACTTGGTTACAACTTACTCTGAGTGGAACGAGAACGGTAAACAGGAGGCAGTGTGGGGAGAGTTTTAGACAAACTACCCTTTCCTCTTTGCTCCTTCCTTCTTTGCTCCCTGTGCCGTGTCACTCGAAAACTGGTTTCATAGACCCGGGTCAGGGAGCTTATTCGTGAGCTTGATCTGGAAGTGAGAAAGTGTCTTTGAATGGAGAGCTGCCCACATGCCAGGCTACGCAGCCTGTCAGGCTTCCGGCAGAGCCGTTGGGGGAGGACAGGGAGAATGTTGAATAACGTTGAAGGCGGAGGGCTCTGGAGTGGGGGCAGCCGGCCGAGCCACCTCGGGACCAGGGACTGCTGCTCCCCTCACCCCCTCCTGGAGACTGAGGCATCCACTCCAGCCACAAAAATATCCTGGTGATTTGTGATGCGAAGTCATCACTGCCAACGGCGTCAACAGGGGATGCAGCTGTTCTTTCTTCCCAGCATCGCACTTGGGCTTCAGGATCGAGACAGCCAGCTTCCAACACCATTTCTGCATGAAATCCGGGGCTGGCTGAGCAGCCGCCTCAACTGAAAGTCGATTGGAGCAGGACCTTCCTTTAGCAGGTACTGGGGTTGTTCCCAAAGAATCCTGTGCCAGTGCTGGAGAGCTCAGGAGAGGTTTGCACCACACCCTCCGCCCTTTGATATCCAAACCACATCCCTTTTCTTGGCTCTTGTAAATACAGATGTTAGCGGAAATTGCCTTTGACTGGGAGCATATGTCCTGGTATTTTCAGGTTGTAACCGGTGCACCTACATGCTGCTTTCTTCCCGGGGTTTAGCTTTTCTGCCTTCTTTGTGGGTCCCCATCAGGGTAACCCAGACCGTAGGAAATTGTTTCCTACCAAGTATGCACAGGCTCCCTCCGTCCACGATCTTGCCCAATAGAGGGCTTCCAGATGACCATTCTTTCCTTTACACTTCTTCTAAAATTTCTCAGGTAAGTATGTGTTGCTTTTATTTAAATTTGTGCGTGAGGTGGAGGGGAGTGCATGTTAGTTTCTTACAGAGAAAAAAAATATATTTTTAAGGTACATCCATATCGACTGTTGGCAAGCCATTTCCTCTCTGCCCTGCTTTTCTTCCCATCGGGTTGCTGATCCCTTGGCTTGCGCGTCATTTTTGCAGGAGCGATACTCTGTCTGCTCCCGTAGATTTGGGTCCGGGAGATACCTGACCTAGTAGATGGTACCACCTCAAGCAACGGGCCTGACTTATTCGGAATCCTAGGGTTTTGGAGGTGGAGAAACGGTCCCGTGCATCAGCTTTTAGAACCCATCCGGTGAGACTTAGGGGGTCTAGTGTGGTTGCAAAGACTTGGAGAGACAAGATCACAAGATAAGGAAAGAACAAATACAGGGCTGGAACCCGAGCCACCTGTCCCTCAGGCTAACCCTTTGTCCATCCCCCAGGGCTTCCCTGCTTTTGCTCTGGCCCCACTGGGTCTCACTTGATTGATTTAGCAAAGTGTTGCCTACCTGACTTCTCGTAGCCAGCCATTGTTGTAGTTGAATATAGCCGGGCCTCACCTACCATCCAGAGCAGCACGTGTCTAGAGCGGGGCCAAACCTCATTAATTGGAAATGCATGGGCCTGGACCAAAAATAAATGGGTTTTGAACTAACCAGATTGAGATGATCCAATATTTTTATTGAAGGAGAATAAGCCCTCAAGTCATCTGAAAAACAGCAGCTGCTTCAAATTATGGGATGCTTTGAATAAAACAATACATACTGGCTTAAAAGGGGTGTGTAGTCTTATAACCTTATTTTCAAAAGTCAGCCTTTTTGCTAAGGAAAATGGCTTCTACGGTAACTCTGTTTGAAATGTTAATGTATTTCCATTCAGATGACTTTCAAAGTCGTTTTTCACACGGAACCAGTGATTTTCGGTGGGACCTCTTAAAACAGGTTTTGAAATTTTAATAATTGTGTAATGTTTTAATGAATATTAGGTAAGTAGCACAAACAGCTTGAGAGTTAATGAATATTTTTCCTTCACCACAACTAAGTAAAAAAAAAAAAAAAGAGTCAATTTAAAATTGACTTGGGGCACCTGGGTGGCTCAATCGGCTAAGCGTCCAACTGTTCTCAGCTCAGGTCTTGATCTCAGGGTCGTGAGTTCAAGCCCCACACGGGGCTCCATGCTGGATGTGAAGCCTCCTTAACTCAGCCAACCAACCAATCAATCAATCAATCAATCAATTAATAACATTGACTTAAAGAAAATCATTAAATGGGTAATAGCACAGTTGGTATGAGAAAGTGGCCAAAATGGTGACAGTGTCTTATTACTGAGTAAACTGTAAAAACGGAGACTTTGAGACAAGGGGCCAGTCAGGGGTTTGTGAAGACAGAGCAAAACGTCATTGAAGATTATATGGTTGAAAAAATGAACCGTTTTGATGTCAGAATCAGAACTAATTCCCATTTAGGAGTTCTGAAGAACTCCGGCACCTTGTCATTTGGCACAAAAGAAAAGCTGTTCATTAAATCATTTTTGTGCAGATTTCTTGATTTGAGGCTCTCCGGATAGAAGGGGTGAATATCCAGTGTGCCATTTAAGCCAGAGGGACGCCTTCTCGTGGTTCAGGTGGCGCTAACTCACTCCATATTCCTGAAACACAGAAAATATGTTTCTCTCGGTTGATCGACACATGTACTTGATTTCTTTCTTTTTATTTTTTCTTTTCCTGTGAAATCAAAGTTCACGCTTTCCCTTGTTCTGATTTAACTCTCTGAACCTGTGCCTTTTCATTTGCCCTTGATATCTTAGGAAGAGCAGTCAAACCCAAACCCCAACCACAGTAAGAAATCATAACGATGTCAGTGATGAGGTGATTCAGAAATAGCAGAGACCTGCTTAAACTTCAATGCATGTTTTTCATAAAGCAAGCCTCCAGAGCATTAGGTATGACAGTCAGGGTGTGATAGCTTTCGTCTAGGATGAGCGTCTAGAGCTGTTCCTTGCACTGACTTAACAAGAAGGAAGGCGACCGAGAGAGCATTCTGTACATGGTGGACTCCTTGTAGGAGGGACTGAGGGAACATTCTGGATACATATCTACAAAGTGGATACCATTTTTGCTTGCTTTTAAAAGCAAATCTAAAAATATATTTCCTAGCAGCTGTGTAACTGCAAAACAAAAAAATCTGCTCCACTGCAGCGCAAATTACTTACTAGATATCTCCAGGGTTCTGATCTTAATGCTTCAGAAATTTGCTTTAGATTTTATTGTATATATTTAGACCAAGGAGCCTATTAGCTTGCGATCTGGGTGAACCTCTGCATTCTCATGAAAATGAGAAATGTGCCACTCTTGGCAACCTAAGGCTATAATTATGTTAATATGACCATTTTAAGACTGAAATATGTTGTTTTAAAATGTTTCTGTATTTTTATTATTCGTAACAATGATCCGAAGAAATTTAGGGAAATGCTAATAAGTTTTTGTTCAGTATCACTTTGTGACTAGAGCATAAAAACGATTCAGATGTGGTATTTTGAGATTTTTAATTTTGACAGAGAATTTCTATCCATAGATAAGTACTCCTGTATATAGTCCATTTTAATAATATAAAAACTACCCAAACCTTCCTCTGTATTTTAAATGTAGATGCAGTGAATATATCTGAAGGGCCATCTCGACCTGTAAGTTCCATGACAGCATATTTTTAAAAATTTTTTTATGTTTTATTTATCTTTGAGAGAGACAGCAGGAGAAAGCGCGAGCAGGGGAGGGACAGAGACAGAGGGAGACACAGAATCTGAAGCAGGCTCCAGGCTGTGAGCTGTCAGCACAGAGCCTGACGTGGGGTTCGAACTCACAAACGGTGAGATCATGACCTGAGCCCAAGTCAGATGCGTAACTGACTAAGCCACCCAGGCGTCCTTCCATGACACTTGCATTAAATCACCACGCTTTGCAATAATTAAATAAATAAATAAATAACCACAGCTCAAGAAAGAAAGAAAGAAAGAAAGAAAGAAGAAAGAAAAAGAAAGAAAGGGAAAGAAAGAAAAAAGAGCACCAAAAACTATCTTTTGAGCAATATGGCAAGATAGATGTTTTTCTATCAAGGACTATCCTAAAGCACACAGATGCTTGCTTTTAATATAAATGTGGGAGACTAGAATGAACAATATAGTTGGAATTCTGAAAGGATCCAGAAAACTTGTGTCTAGCTTATTGGTTCATCCTTGCCCTCACTACCCAAAACTTTTATTCTGGCTACAGGCAAGATTCTTTCCCAAAGACAGGTTCTCCCAGGTGGCGCCACAGGAAGGGAAGGAGAAGGGCAAGAGCAGCGGAGATGTGGATAATGGCCCATCTCATAATGTTTATAAATAACTGACGTTTGAATCTCTATCAGTATAAAGTTGATTAGAAATCTTTTACTGAGACTAATCCGGCTTCAGAATCACCCATTAATTCGGGAATGGGAATGAGGAAAAGCGCTTTCTTGACTGTGAGTCCATTGCCTATAACCAGACTTTTTTCTCAAGGGTATGTCTTTGGAATATAATACGGCATGGCACGCTTCCTTTCAGAAGCTCCATCCAGTCTTTCTTTCTGGGAGCTCGTGTATCTCATGAAAGTGTGTCATTCTCATCGTGCTCCTATGAATATATTAAAGTGAACATTATCCATTCTATTCATTTTGCTCTCATTTGAGTGAGCCCATGAATGCTTGTGGGCAATTTTAATAATAACCCACGCGGTTCACGCTTCCCTGCGTGCAAGCCATACAAGAGTAATTCAGCTCACTTGATGTTCACAGAACTAGGAGGTGTTCCTGAAGCAACCGAGCAGCAGAACCAGAGGTTCAGAAAAGTTCGGTGGCAGAGCCACAATCACGGCGGTAAGAGCACGAGCGAGGAGATCCTCAGGAGGAGAAACAGAGTGTTTTCATTCAGCATCCAGTACTCATTCCATCACAACCCACCGCCTTCCTTGGGCGTCATGGTGCGGAGGAGTACTGATGGAAGAGGATGATTAGACCCTTAAAAATGTTTTGTTTTGGAAACTAACTTGTAGACTGCAGCCTGTTGAAGGACAAGTTGAGGTCAAGGGCCATCGGAATGAAGCCCGTGTCTCACTGCGCCAAGTATAAGAAACTCCCTTTGTCTGTGTGTTCACCCCTGTCTTCGTGTCCTCTCTGGGAGAAGCTTTGTCCCTATGTTGCTTTTGAAGTGAGTTGAAAGCTCTGGCTGCTAGTCATGAACTTTGAAAGGCTCCGTAGATTACAGAGCACTGTCTTTACCTGTCTTGCCTCCTGTGTGACAGAGGATTCTTTCCCGTGGTTTTGTGTGGGTGCCGGGGGTGGTGGAGACAACTACACCATGTCCACCCCCTCACCTGATGTGGAAGCTTTGTCATATGGACCGTGACTTCCCTTTTCTTTTAAATTTTTTTTAATGTTTGTTGATTTTGAAGGGGAGAGAGAGACAGAGTATGAGCGGGGGAGGGGCAGAGAGAGAGAGGGAGACTCAGAATCCAAATCAGGCTCCAGGCTCTGAGCTGTCAGCACAGAGCCCGACTCGGGGCTCAGACTCACGAACTGTGAGATCTCGACCTGAGCTGAAGTCTGTCGCATAACCGACTGAGCCACCCAGGTGCCCCTGGACCGTGACTTCTTTAACATGGAGTCACTGAGCTAGTGGCTCTCCATTTGTTTCTCATGAGCTGCTGAGATTTGGGAACACAGGGCTTCCTTTGAATGTAGGAATGCCCAAAGTCCGGCATTTCTTGGGACACAGGGAAGCAGATCCCGTCTCGGAGCGGGAGGCTTCTGGCAGTGTTGGAACCCAGTGGGAAGCGGTGACTGGCCAAACTCCCCCAGCTGTCGAACAGGGCAAGGCCAGGCAGGGCGTGGGTGGAGAGGCTTGCCAAACCCAGCCTCGGGGTATGCACAGCTCCCAAACTGGTTGTCTTGGAGGCTGTTATTTATCCAAATAAGGAGAAGTAGTGGTTTTGCTGACCATCTCAGATTTCTGAGCCATGTCCACTGGCTTGCTGGCTGACTTGACGTGATATTTGAACTGAACACACAAAGGTATTTCTTTGAAATGGAGCCCTCTTGTGGGGCTCACGGACATCCTGGGGTCATCATTTGGAAGGTGGTTTTTCCCCACATTTGTAGATAACGGTAACATGGTCTGGTCTATGTTACTGTTCTCTTGTGTCTTCTGTAACATTCGATACAGATGACTTTGTTCAGGTTTTTCTGAACCCGATTTTACATGGTGAGGATACTGATCTTAGGGATCCCTGAACCGCTGCCTTCCTTTGAAGAGTATTCAAAGAAGATCGAGCCTCCACACTGATTTCTTAACACTTGAGTATGAGATTTTTCTGGCACTTCATAGATCCTGGCCCTGTTATTTGACTTTGGGTAAGACATTTGAAGTCTCTGGGCCCCAGTTCCTCATCGGTAAAATGGGGATTATAATGTTTATCTGATGGGAATCTGCTGGGAATTAAATGAGCTGGTTTTGGAAAGCATTGGTAAATAGGAAGTTTTCAAAAACATGAGTTTCCTTGCCATTGTTCCGTTTTCTCCTGGCGGATTTAATTGAAAGTATTTATTTATAGAGAAATCGTAAGTAATTAAAATTGTCACCCAAAGTTTAATAAGGTCAGCTTCCTGAATTAGGATTTAACCAAACCCACACTAGAAGGAAGATTTTGATGGGCACTTCCCACTCCCCTTTACTCCCTAGAGCAGTGGTTCTTCAAGAACATTCCACAGACCAGCAGCTTGGCATCACCTGGGGACCTGTTAGAAATGCAAATTCTCAGGCCCAACCCCTGACCTACTATCTCAGACACTCTGGAAGTGGGGCCCATTAATCTGTATTTTAGCAAGTGCTTCTAATGTAGGTTAAAATTGGAGAACCATTTGCTGTTTGGGTCAGAGATCTGTCCGTTCCTCTGGGTCACTTGGCGTTCCCCATCTCTGGTCTCCAATGACGCCTTACTTCCTGCCTGGAATACCTAAGAAAGCAACCTCTTTCTTTCTTCTCTACTGGAGTCTTGCTCATAATGTGTGGATTCATTTCATCTCACCTCTTCAGAGCAGCGTTCCTCAACTATCCCAGCCAGAAGAATCTTACCCTTCTGTACATTCCGAGAATATTTGTGTATTGCACTCATTGGACGCTTGCCAGAGTTATTCTTGCTTTGTCTTACTTTGAATATTCATGTACGTGCCTCATTATCCCTGCTAGAAGGTAAGCTCTTAAAAGGTGAGAAGTATGTCTTAAAGATCCTTTTCCCCCCTCATCAGTCTTAATCCCGAGCTTCGTATACAGAATGACTATTTAGAAAATATGTCATGGATACACAGAATGTGATCATATAGGGACAGTCTAGATGAGACTTCTCGTTTATGTATAATGAACCTGATGTTAGCATCCGGTTCTGAATGCAGGTTCCACCATGCTTCAATGACTGTTGGAAGACACCCTGAATGGGGGCATCCGGGACCCCTGGCTTGGTCCAAACTTGCAGCTGCTCTTGTGATCTTTGCCACAGACTCCAGTCACACCTGAGGAAGACAGACACGTTTTCAAAGATATATATCCATTTAATTTATAGGCCTGGAACCTTTTGGATTCTTTCATAACTAATGAGAGCTGGGAAATTTATGAGTCTATATAATTATACAACAAATGGCATCTATTTTCGGTCTTACAGGAGAGAATTTTCTCAGCTCACACACTCAATACACCTGGGATACCCATGGAACTTCTTTAGGGTTTGAAAGTTGCTTGGGGGTTGAAAGTTGTTGCTCAAGAGAAGAGCGATTGGCTCTTCTGAAGCCATGAAGAATTGGCACAAGGGCTGTTTTGATCTGGATCTCCATTGTTGTTCTGTCATGTTTGTTTTAAGGGGAAATTGAACTTGGTGGATTTGTGAATTACTGGCCTTCAGTGTTATCCTCTGGGGTTCTTCCCCTCACATGATCCTTGCTGCTTTTGATACATTTGTTAATACTGTTCAGCTGAAGGTCAGGATAACAGCAGAACTAAAAAAATCGTACATCAGAAGCCTCTTTTTTAACATTTATTTTTATTTACTTTCATTTTTATTTTTAATTTGAATCCAAGTTAGTTAACATGTGGTTAGTTAACATATAGTAATAATGATTTCAGGAATAGAATTTAGTGATTTAGCACTTACATACACCAGCCAGTGCTCATCCCAACAAGTGCTCCTTAATGCCCATCACCTATTTAGCCGATCCCACCCACCCACCTCCCTGCCAGCAACCCTCAGTTTGTTCTCCATATTTATGAATTTCTTCTGTTTTGGCCCCCTCCCTGTTTTTATATTAGTTTTGTTTCCCTTCCCTTATGTTCATCTGTTTTGTCTCTTAAAGTTCTCATATGAGTGAAGTCATAGGATTTTTGTCTTTCTCTGACAGACTGATTTCACTTAGCATAACGCCCTCCAGTTCCATCCACGTAGTTGCAAATGGCAAGATTTCATTCTTTTTGATTGCCGAGTAATACTCCATTGTATATATATATATATACCACATCTTCTTTATCCATTCATCCATCGATGGACAGTTGGGCTCTTTGCATACTTTGGCTATTGTTGATAGTGCTGCTATAAATGTTGGGGTGCATGTGCCCCCTTTGAATCAGCAGTTTTGTATCCTTTGGATAAATGCCTAGTAGTACAATTGCTGGGTCGTAGAGTAGTTCTCTTTTAATTTTTTGAGGAACCTCCACACTGTTTCCCAGAGCGGCTGCACCAGTCTGCATTCCCACCAACAGTGCAAGAGGGTTCCCCTTTCCCACATCCTCACTGACATCTGTTGTTTGCTGGGTTGTTAATTTTAGCCATTCTGACAGGTATAAGGTGGTATCTCATTGTGGTTTTGTGTAAAATTCCCTTTTAAACTGACTCTGCTGGCATAACTCACCTTGTGTTGTGTGTTTGTTCTATTCTTTGCTAATAGAACCAGCACATGCTTTGCTTTGATTGATATGAAAACAGAGCAGCATACAGGCAGTGGGGTGATGCCATTAGAAGGACCTCACTTGTAACCCAGGTCCACAGGGGTGATTCCAGAAAAGTCATGAGGAAAGAGGGACAGGGAGTGGACCTGAAGGAGTTACACATACCAGGGAACACTCTTGGACACTGCCACAGGGGTCCTGGGATGTGACAGGACAGCGACTGACCAAGAACAAAAGACCATTTGTTTTCCAGCTAGGCATCTATCAGCCGTCGATTTGTTTACACACCATTTTTTACACTGAGAAATATCTATCCTTAAGCTGTGTCTGTGAGCATAAAATTCTATACAGAATGTCATCAGTTTGTTGAGATACGGTGAGGATGTGTCATATCATCAAACCGAGATTTTTTTGTTTTTTCAAAAATTCTTACATCGAGGGGCGCCTGGGTGGTTCAGTCGGTTGAGAATCTGACTCGTGATTTTGGCCCAGGTCATGGTCTCACAGCCATGAGTTCGAGCCCCACATCAGGCTCTGGGCTGGCAACGAGGAGCCTGCTTGGGATTCTTTCTCCCTCTCCCTCTCCCCCTCTCTCTCTATCTCTCTCTCTGTCCCTCCCCTGCTCGTGCTCGTGCGCTCTCTCTCAAAATAAACTAACTTAAAAAAATGATGACTTATTTTTAAAATGTAGTAAAAATATTCTTAACATTGTCGTGAACATCCTAAAGCTTTATAGTGTTATATCAACTTTTTTCACTCATCGTATAGTCAACTTGGTCGGTTTCCCTGATGAAATGTTAGAGGGGCATAGGATACGGTGACAGAATTATAATAGCTCTTTCAGTGACTTATACACCTCTGAGAGATACGGTCCCTGGAATGTCATTCGGCATTGGGATTGGAGTCAGAGAGGTGAGGAATGCCAATCAAAGGAAGCCTAGACATTTTATCCCATAAGTCATGTGGCATCTGTGACCGATGAAAGTCTATGTGTGTGTATATACACGTTTGCACATATATGACTAGTGATGCAGTGATATCTATATAGTGATAATCAGTGATACAGAACAGAGAAGTACGTATATGCAAGTGTAATGTATACAGACATATACTACCATACATGTAACTAATTTTGAGGCAAGTAGATAAAACCTAGTAGTAATCAAGACAGTGTCTGGATAATTGGATCCAAAGTCCCCTGAGATGTCTATTATTTTTTTCCTTTGCTGTGAAAATCTGGATCAGAGAGTGAAGCAGACAAGGTACTGCTCAAGCCGAGTTCACCACGCTGCCTGCTGAAGTTCAGAGCTCAAGCAGATAAACATTCAGTAGTCCCTGCGGGGAAGGCCTTGGGGGCACGGTTCCTCTCAGAGCAGTACACAGTGTCTTAGAGGACACGTGGTTTCCCACTTAAACTGTGAAGGAAGCAGGGACACGGTGGCGAACCTGAAGGCGGGCATTCTTGCCGCCTCACGACTTTGTCACCACGCGAGGTTGGGCGAGGTTCGAAACTCCTGACGCTTCCTTTTCCTAACCAATCACATGGGGATAGGAGTATCAGATCTGTGTGTGGTTCCCCGAGTTCAGAGGTCCGCGAAATAGAATCACAATTGTAAGCTGCAGACGGCTGGGTGACCGTCTTGTGTATGTGGATAGGTGTGTCCGTAACCATCGAAAATCCTTCATAGCATGAGAAACATTGTCAATAAACAAAGCAATGTATTATATGTTGCAGAATGCGTGTTGACAAGCCAAATGGGAGTTTAGGGAACAGTCAGGAAAGGAAAAATAAAGTCGAAGGCACTGAAAAGTTCTATTTGGGTGACAGAAATGACTTGCCACTAGAACAAATCCACAAGCCCCAAAGGGAGATGCATAAAAGAATAGCGTCCTTACGGGAAATGCGTGAGTGTGCAGGGAGATGGGGATGAAAAACGAGGACTTATTTGCACTATCTGTTACAAGTGGTAGAGAGGAGATAACTGTTTTATAAACTGTAACTATTTTAGGTGCAAAAGGAGGCTGTCCTTGGCCTGGATGATACAGGAGTATCCCAGAAGATTAAGTATCAGTGAGAGAAGCACATTTTTCTTTTATCTTCCCTGCAGCTCCACACAGTTACTGACTGTGGCTTGGAAGCTGAGTGATTTATTTAACATCCCTTCATTCTGTTCCAGACTGGGATCTTTAATCACCGTTGGGCAGTGTTACGTCAGCTGGGTCCCGGTACTGGAGGGCTCACCAGTGCTTCCCATGTCAAAATATTTGTGGAAATAACGCTCCTCTTAAATATAGCCGTCAGCTAACCACTGACTGGACCATCTCTTTGCTGAGAATTGAATAATTTTGGCAACAGTCTGTCTGTCTCGTGTCTGGGAGACATTCCATTTATGATCAGATGAAACGTTAATAGTTTCGCGAAGACCTCACAAATGACCGCCTTTGCAATTTTAACAGTGTAAGCAAGACGGACTTGAAATTTCCCAACATCGTAATTACTTCCCTTCACCACGCCGTCTTCATGCTCATAAGCACATTTTAGGTTTCCTTTTATCATATGTAATTTTTTAAAAGCCAATAAAGAAATGAATGAGAGAGAGGAAATAGAAATAAATTTCCCCAAGACTGTTAGCCTTACCAGAGCATAAAAATTATTTCCTGTTGAGGTAATGCTGAATATTTACTAGCATGTTCTTTTTTAATACTAACTCAAAAGAAATAAATTGCTTCCACTTTGCTTATCGTGCCAGTTAATGAAAGGAAGAAGGGGCATCGATAGTGAGAAGAACAAATTCACAAAGGCCGTAGCCTCCCAAGGTGGGTCACGCAGAGGAGGGTCCGGCGAAGAAAGGACGCCAGAGTGCGGGGACGCGGTGGTTGGCCGCACCCAGAATGAGCCACATTTTGGGGTGAGTTCTCCTGAATGAGCTGTTCTCTGGAGAGCACGAGCCGGACAGGTGAAGTCAAATCCTGCACAGCACCAGGATATTGCTTAGGAAATTAGCCCGCCTGGTTCTTCACCGGGCACTCGAGGACCTTAGGGTCCTCTCTCGAGGGTGACCTGTGTGCTTCGTACTGGAGGATATTTAACTCATCCTGATTCACCGCAGCTTTCAAACTCCTGATGGTGAATTACAGCTCTCCTCATGACGAGGCCATGCGCGTGCTCTCCAGACCGTGCCCTGAAACGTTTCAGAAAAGTGAAAGGAAATTGCTCTGAACGTGACGGGAAGGAAGAGATGGGAGACGTAAACCAGACCTTCTCTCACCTTGCACCCCCCACCCCGACTTGCAAGGCAGCTGGGTCAACAGAAGCCACCTGTCTCCGCCGTAGCCGGCGTGGACGCCCGTGTGGAGTATGGCGTGAGGCACGTAGCGAAACAGCGGTGAGCGCTCAGTGCGTCTGTTTTCCGGGGGGGACAGTGTGGCCCAGACACTGCACATTCATTCATCCGTTCTTACAAGCCGTCCTGCTTGTGTAAGCAGCAGGTAAATCAGTACAAGAGCCGTTAGGACATCTGATGCCGGAAAGCGGGGTCTTCGGGGGCTATGGTGGGGGTGGAATCATGGCTTAATCAGACAAGGGAGACCAACCCCTACATCTCCCTTCCTGGAAAGCGTGTGTTTGACTGCAGAAGCAAACCCTGCCAAATGTGTGCCAAATGTTCCAGGGGCTGATAGCGCGCGTGCTTCCCATACTCTGGTGAGAAATCACAAACTCCTGCTGATGAGATTAAACATCGAAACAAGCGTTTTCTCATTCCTTCTACTCTTTTCCGACCTCTTAGGTGGCATCTGTTACAACCACTTCATCCAAATATTGTGTCTAACGAGGCATCTTAGGAGGGTGACAGTGCCCCGTGCTCCGTGGTCCCCCGCCCTTAATAGCCACAAAGCATTCTGATGGCAGTAAACAGTTTTCTTTAGAAAGCCTGGAGCACTGACTGGATATGAACCTGAGAGACGTCATGGAATTCTTTGGGTCAGCAAGAACAGCCTCGAAAAGCCTTAAAATGTTTGAAAAATGCACAGGCTTCCCAGAGCCTGGTCGCGGGGTGTGGAGTGAGGCCAGTGGGTTTCCAGCCCTGCATTTCGAGTTACTTGTCGCTGGATTCCCACTTGGATAGCTTTCCTTTCCCCTCCGTCCCTAAGGGCTCAGAGAGCATGGTGGTGATTAAACAGAGCCTACCCGCCAGCTAAGGAAGTGCTTTTTCTCCCTCACCTTTTGTGAGTGAGGCGTTGATACCTGTCCTCTGTTCAGCGCTGCACAAGCCACTTCTTGTTGGGAACACACACCTTCTTGTGCCTGTCGTCCCGCAAGAGATCAGCTGCATTGACAGCAGTTGCCGATGGGGCGGGGCGGGGGGGGGGGGGGGGTTGGGGTGCCTCTGGAGACTGCCCTGGTCTCTGCTCCTCAGCCTTGTTGAGGGTGGGGCAGAAGGATTCTGGCTCCCTTTCTGGAATCCCCTCGTGGCGTAGCCCTAGTTTTCCCTCCCTCTTCTCTCTCAGGTATGTTTCCCAGAACGATCGCAGTTACTTGCCCGGCGCTGGGTAGGAGTGATTCATGGCTGCTACCCAAAGTGCATCTTGGTAAAACCAGGCTGGTTAATTAATAGACAGCCTCCTTAATCACCCCTCTGTTTTCTTTCTGCTGTTCAAAACCAGGAGGGGAGAGGCTCTCGTTCCCTTCACTTGCCAGGCCACCGACTTCAAAAGTGTGGCAGCAGAATGAGTGTTGGGTGCTGCTGGCCTATCTAGATTTTTCTCAGCGGATCACACTCGGAGAGTTGGTCCACTACGGTAATTAGCGTCCCGGGGTTTCCGATGGTCTTGCGGTGGCTGGTTGTCTGTTTTAGGGATCCTGTTTGCCTCTCCGTCCGGTCTAGTTTGTCACGTTCCTTTCACTGTTAACCCATTTACCTAGGCCTCTCGGAGTCTGTTCGTTGGTGTGTGTTTTCCGTGTAAGCAATTGTTACAGGCCTGAGTCACCCGTGAGGTAGCCTGTGGTTGGATGTGAGCTGAGGTTACTCAGTGACTAATTTCCAAGGGGAGGAGAAACTGGCTTATCATGGGGAGGAATACTTTTCATCCATGCCTGTGACAGCCTCACTCGGAAGACTGGGGGAAACAGAATGGTTTTTTTTACCGGTTGTAAACACTCAACCTGGGAACGTTTTAGGATCTGTGGCCTTTGCGATTTCTTCCCTGAAGACAAAGCTGTCTAAAACATCCAACAGTGGAACTGAGGATTTAGATGAAACCAGCAAACAAAGAAAGCGCATAATTGGGAGCTGAGCCAATGTGCTTTTTTCACGGCGTTAGTTGTACAGGTGATTTCCTTAAGAAAAAGTAAGTGGCTTTAATTCTTTGAGGATGAAAGAGTCTTATAACAATCCTTTTCAGTTTTGTCCGGTTACTTCATTGTGTGGTCTGACTGGCTGGTGTGTTTACAAATTCTAGACTTGGAAGGGTGGGGTTTGAAATACAATAAACTGTACAGAATACTCCCTTTCCGCAAAGAATATATATATTTTAAATACTCCACAAAGAGACGTGATTACATGAGACAGCTTCCCAAAATGATTTGAAATAAACATTTTGCATGCTAGATTTTTTTTTTTTTCCAGAAACAATTGTAAGATTTTTGCCCCTTCTTATCTTACATCCAGGCAACTTCTAAGTGAGCAATGTTTGATTTAACTTACTGTGTTTCGGGGAAATGAAATATAGATATATGTTAGGATTCCTAACTCAAATTTCAGATAATCCATTTGAAACTGCCCCCAGATTCTTTCTGGTCTCTAGGAAGTGTGGCCCAAACAGCGTACTGAGGTCTGTGCTGTGGGCAGGGGCAGTGGCCTCTCGGTCAGAGCCACGGTGCTGAGCTCCGGAGGAAGCCCCACTGTTTATAAGAGCTGGAAGCAGTCAAACAAGAGAAAGCAGGGGTTTGGGCAGTAATGGCAAGAGGGAGAAGTGATGCTCAACAAAGGAAGGCGTAGAGTAAGGAGAATTGTCTGGTTCATACATTGCTAGTGATTCTAGTGAAGATAATCGAGTATTTTCTTTGTCTGGGCCGAGGTTCGAGTTGTGTTCCGGTAAGGTGTGAAAAGACCCTTTATTCCTGGGCTTAGGTTAGCTTTTTCTTGCTGTACAATGAAATTCTTCAAAGCCTACATAAAGACATTACGTGTTGAAGGCTTCTGGGACAGAAGTATCCGTGACACAAGGGTTCCAGATATTTTGAGAAAAATAACAGGATAGGATTAGTGGCATCAGAGACTGGCGGGAGAAAAAGCGAGTCAGATGTACAGATATCTGATATACTGTATACTGATATACAGATATAAGGTGAGTCACAATAGTGTGTGATGTGTGTGTGTGTGTGCCGCTAATTTATGTTACTTTTGAAGTTTGACATAATTTTCTCCTAAGAGGTCTGACTTCCAGGCCTAGTGCAGGAAGAACTCAATATGCATTTAATGCCATTTGTGTTAAACAAGAAAACAGAACAAAACCGTGCAGGTGCCTGATGCTAGGAGATCTCTCCACAGAAAGAGCACTAAGCTGTAACACTGGGACTTCTTAAGATTATGTATTAGAGAATCTTAACCATCATCCTCACTGCCAACCAGAGAGTGAATAACCCCTGGAGGCTACAAAGTCCACTTTTTCCTGGAACAGCAAGTGGTCTCCTTGGGTGATCATGGCGAAGACTTGAAAAAGATTCTCTTTTCATCTCCCCGTCGCTTCTGCCTCATTTTCAGAGAGAGTGCCTTTGGTTGATCCATATCCTTTCGTGGATGAACCTCAGTTTTAAAATTTTAAAGGTTCATCCTAGTTGTAGGCTTAAAACATTTTCCCACAGTCTGATGGAACCATCGTGTCCTTCTCTTCCTGGGCTGAGGGGAATTGCTGAGGAGGACATTACCATGGGTTCTTTTATCAGGGGTCTTGTAAAGTCAGTCAGAGCTTGGCAAAGCAAGATAGGAATTCTGCCAAAGACTTCCAACCTCCCAGTCACCAGGATTGATGGAGGCATTCAGTCTTAGGTCACCTGTTCTGTCATAGCTGAGTCCTTGTATTCACCGCCACTGTGGATGACTCAGGTGGACAGCGATTCTTTCAGTGACCCCGAGGGGTGATGGCAACGTTGGTTTGAGATGGACAAGACAAGGCCGATAGGCAGCATTACCACTGGGTACATGATGCTGATTGCGTACAGATAGGATCCATCCTGGTTGGCCAGAGTCCCATTCCGGTTGGTTGGCACCCATGTGACATTAGCTACCAGATGGTAAATATTTTGACTATCACCCACATTTGCATATGAGTGCACAGCCTATCAGAATTACTGTTGTTACTTCTCTTTCTGAATTCATCTGTACGTGGCACCAAGAAAGTCTAGTATTAGAGATTTGGGTGTGTTTTATTTTAAAAGTTCGTTATATAATGTACCTCCCAACCATTTCTTCTCACATCAGCAAACTTGTTTTTTTTTTTTTTTTTTTTTTAATGTCTATGCAGGTGTCTGTGTTGTTGTTTTTGAAATTTTTTCGATGTTTATTTTTGAGAGAGTGACAGAGACAAAGACAGAGTGCAGGTGGGGCAAGAGTAGAGAGAGAGGGAGACACAGAATCCCAAGCAGGCTCCAGGCTCTGAGCTGTCAACACAGAGCCCAACACGGGGCTCAAACTCATGAGCAGCGAGATCATGACCTGAGCCAAAGTTGGCTGCTTACCCGACTGAGCCACCCAGGCGCCCTGGTATCTCTGTTGTTTTAAAAGAAATTTACTCAACTTTTCATTAATTAAAATTAATTTTCTATTTTCCTTTCATTAATATTCCTCATCCTTCTAGACAGTTCTGTACTACTTGAACTATTAATGTGTCTTCTTACTCTCTTGCCAGGAAAGGGGGGCGTTCACTGTGTGTTAATTGGGGTCAATTTGGATCCCCCAAACCCTGATGTAATCTGAGGCCAGATAAAGACGACTAATAGTTTGGATTATTGTTTATCCAGAGGGATAAACAACAGACATTTGGAACCTTTTTTAAGAAATGGTATCAGTAATGACAACAGTTACCTGTCTTTCGTTGCACTTGATTTGCCCTGCGCACTCGCTGTGTTATGTCTTACACACAGTGGCATGTTTGAATCTGTATGAATTTATCTTTACCTTTGTTTGGATTAAATCTTGTGTTGTGTGGTCTGATTGCGTGGGGAGTTTGGCCAGATGTGTGCTGCTGCCTAAGCCAGTGCCTCTTGTCTTTTATGATCTATGAAGCCCTGCTTTACTTAACCACTTTTCTTTTTGCTGAGCCTTGCCTTGTGAAAGATGGGGTGGTAGAGATATTTATGAAGGATCTGTATAGATCTGTTGCAGAATTTCTGACGTATGGTTACTCAGCCATTGTGGGAGGACAGTCTTGTATGTCATCACACACTGACCTTGGGGATGCCCTCCTGGTCTAAGGCCCGGAGCCCCTGAGTTACGAGGGTGTCAAGTGAGTGAGCAGAGGGAGGACCATGTGGGCTAGGGCGTCAGGCCTGGGCCACGTGGAGCAGATGCACCTGGAGCCAGACCTTGACCCTCAGTCTTGGTTTGGATCCACAAGGGCCAGGAAATGGGGAGAGAGTCCCAGGGGTGAGGACAGCCTGAGGACGTCCCAGATTTGGTTTAGAGGGGGGAGCTGACTAGCCTGTTGTGGGAGTGCACGTGGGGCTAGTGGAGATAAATTGTAGCTGCACGTGAGAAGCCTGCATGCTCTGGGGCCCCCACCAGGGGATTGAGGAACCAAATCAGTGATGCACAGGTAACACACCCTCGGAAGGTTCCTTTTGGTTGCTACATATTTGTGTCTTGCCTGCATTTGTTTTATTGGTCATTTCTGTTAGAAAATCCACCATCATTTATAAAACTCCCGGACCAGGGATATTCTGCACTGGCAGATTCTTCCAGAGACAAGATAAGGAAGCTGTGGGGTTCCCAAGGCTTCTTCCTCTGTGTGTTCATCTAAGAAACATACAGAGGAATGTACCTTCTCAAGGGCAGGAACTTGGGGGCTTATTTAGAACAATGCCTTATTCTTCGCAAGTGCTTGGTAAATATTGCTTACTAAATGAATGCATTTGTAAGATAAGGAAACAGTATGTATTCAGAACATTGGTCTCTGTTTCATCCTCATTCAGCCTTCTCCTGTTGCCTCTGTTTTGTTTGTTTGTTTGTTTGTTTGTTTGTTTGTTTTTTTCTATTCCTCCCCATCACTCACACTGTGGGTCTCTTGACTGCCCACTTTGGTTTTGGTCCATTTGAGCCCACCTCCTCTCTTCCTCATGCCCCTACCTCACCCACCTCCCAACCCTTCATGTTCCCCCTGTCTGTCACATCTGCCAAAAGTCTAGATAGGAATACGGGCTCCTGTGATGGTACAAATAGAACTTGAAGAGTGAGCTTGGTAGGTGCCAAAGCTGTCTGTCCATCCCTTCCCTATAGCCGTTTGGAGAATCTCGGTGAGTTAGCTATTACCTTCTTTGGCTTTGACCAAAACAAAGTGTATCAAATATTCATATTTTGAATTAATTTGTATTTTTTATTCTGCCCCTTGCTACACACAGTAGCGTAATTGCAAACCAGTTTCCCCTTGCCCCCTTACCTTGATTCTTTTTTTATTGACATATAATTGACAAGGTAGCATTATATTGGTTTCAGATGTACAACATAATGAGTTGATATTTGTGTATATTGCAAATGATGACCAACAATAAGTCCAGTTAATATCCATCACCATACATATTTACAGTTTTTTTTTTCTTGTGAGAAGAACCTTTAAAATCTACTCCTCTACTTACTTTCAAATATACAATACAGTATTACTAATTATAGTCATCATGCTATACATTATATCCCCATGACATTTATTTTACAGCTGCATGTTTATACCTTTTGACTCCCTTTACCCATTTCACCCAACCCCAACATCCTGCCTCTGGCAACCACCGGTCTGTTCTCTGTGTCTATGATTCTTAAGTCATTGATTCTTTACTCCTCGTTTCGTGCAAAGGAGAGCTAATGGAAGACCGAGTGGGAGTCTTCACTCTCCTGGACTGGATGGTAATGACACCACCCAGAAGTCACTGCTGCCTGGGCAAGAAGTACTTGGCTTATGACGGTCAACTCCATCAGGCTCTTTATCACATGGCAGACCCAGAAGGGTTTTCTTAGGATTCTCACTCTTCACCATGCCTCAGATTCCTTTCCCTCTTCTCTACCTTACCCACCCGCCCCCCCACCACCATGAGTTTTGCCTCCAATTACATTCTTACCTCTCAGATCATTATTTTCTCCCAACCTCTTGGAGCTGGTTTCTCCAGTAGAGGGCTGGTGAAATAATGAAACTTACTTCCAAGTTTTCCCTGTGCATCTCATTACCCTCTCTGGCCACGTCTCTAGATTGTCTCTGCTTGGAGAGATGGGAGAGATGCTTAGTAACTACTTTCCAGGGGCAATACTGGAAAATGCGCCCCGGACAAATTTTAGAAAATAATATTTTAGCACTTTTGATACATTAGATTTGCATTTATTAAGTGTCTCTGAGAAGCTATGACCTGCCAAAGCAAACCACTGCGGTGTTTTCCCCCCAAAACCTCACAATGTTGAGCTCTTTATTGGGCGTATTTGTTTCTTGGGGTTGCTGTAACTAACTACCACAGACTTAGTGGCTTAGGACACCAAAAGCGCATTCGCTTACAGTTGTTGAGATCAGAAGTGCAGAATGGATTTTACAGGCAATATGAAGGTACTGGCCGTGCCTCACTCCCTCTGGAGGCGCTAGGGGAGCATCCGTTTCCTTGCCTTTTCCAGCTGCTAGAGGCCACCTGCAACTCTTGACTCCTGGCCCCTTCCTCCCTCTTTACAGTTACCAGCAGAGCATCTTTTAGTCTCTCTCTCTGGCCCTGCTTCTGTCCTCTCGTCTCCTTCCCTGACTCTGACCCCCTCCTCCCTCTTGCACATATAGTAGGATAGCATTGGGCCCATCTGGATAATCCCGGATATTCTTCCCATCTCAATATCCTTAAAAAGGAACATCCGTAAAGTCCCTTTTGCCACGAAAGGTAACATAGTTCCAGGTTCCAGGGATTAGAGTACGGGCATCCTGCTGAGGGAGGGGCCGTGATTCAGCCTGCTACATCAGGAAAGCCACACTGTCACACCGAGACGTCTCTACGAATGTGAATATCAAAGGAGATTTTCTAACGTCTTGTTTTATTTTCAGATGCAGAGAGAAATTGTTTATGCAAGAGGAGATGGCCCTGGTGCCTCTCGGCCTGGATCCACAGCTCATCCACCCCATGCCATTCCAAGTTCTCCACCATCCACTCCTGTGCCCCATTCCATGCCTCCTTCCCCATCCAGAATTCCTTACGGGGGCACCCGCCCGATGGTTGTTCCTGGCAACGCCACCATCCCCAGAGACAGACTCTCCAGCCTGCCAGTCTCCAGATCCATCTCACCCAGCCCAAGCGCCATTTTGGAAAGAAGAGATGTGAAGCCGGACGAAGACATGAGTGGCAAGAGCATTGCCATGTACCGAAACGAGGGCTTCTATACTGATCCCTACCTTTATCACGAGGGACGGATGAGCATAGCCTCTTCCCATGGTGGGCACCCGCTGGATGTCCCTGATCACATCATTGCATATCACCGCACGGCCATTCGCTCGGCGAGTGCATACTGCAACCCTTCCTTGCAAGCAGAAATGCATATGGAGCAGTCACTGTACAGACAGAAATCAAGGAAATACCCAGATAGCCACTTGCCTACTCTGGGCGCCAAAACACCTCCCGCCTCTCCCCACCGAGTCGGTGACCTGAGAATGGTAGACATCCATGCCCACCATAACGCCCACGGGCCCCCTCACACCCTGCAGCCAGATCGGGCCTCTCCAAGCCGCCAGGCCTTCAAAAAGGAGCCCGGCACCTTGGTGTATATTGAAAAACCACGGACCGCTCCAGGATTATCCAGCATTGTGGACTTCGGCCCACCTCTAGTTGAGAAGCAAGTGTTTGCTTACAGCACTGCGACAATACCCAAAGATAGAGAGACCAGGTAAGTTGGTGAGGGTGGCCGCGGGTGGTCTGCGCGCGCCTGGGAGTTATTGAGGACCTCTCTTGAGAGTCAAACCGAGGGAACAGGTGTCGACTGAGCACCAGCCCTGTGCAGCGTGCCCTGCGGGGGTTGGAGAAGCCACAGAGGAGGATCAAAGGCCATCCTTGTCTGCAAGGAGTTTCTGAACAGTGGGGGGGGTCAAGTGAAGCAGGCCAGTAGCCATGCTAAAGGGCGGGGGGCAGACACACAGTGCGGTGACGCATGCTGCGGGCAACGCCAGCCTGGGGGGGCATGGGTCTAACGTCGTCATCAGCGTAAATCTGAATAAGTGGAAAGAAAATTGCGATCAGCAGAAACCATTTGGACTAAGAGATCAGGAGCTCATGGGAATTGATCTGTGCACGAAGAGGAGTGAGTGGTTCAAGTTGTAAGTGTTCGAAATGGCCATTTGTGTTTTTCCTTATAGAGTGCAATTTTGCTTTCTCATCTGGCCTTCGGAAGTGGAAAGAATGTGTCACTGTCTGTCATCTAGGGTGATAAAGCATGAATTTGCATAAAAATAGATTGGTTTAGATTTAATACTCATTCAGAAGCGGTACTGAGATCAGCAAAATTTGTCTAGGGAATGAGACACTCCGAGTATCTAAATTTCTTTTTTAATGTATGTATTTTTATAACTTTCCAGCCCAGTCCATTTTTAAAACCCTCCAAAGTTCATATAATAATAGAAAAGCTAATTTTGATAGAGGGACTTTCTCTAGCCTGAATTGGTTGAAGGAAGCCAACATAATAATTATAATCCTAAAAATCTGGTTGAGGAAATGGAGTCTGAAAGAGGTTAAGCATCTTACCTGTTGTCACATATGAATTCAGTTGCTCAGCACTTTATTAGAACCACTATTCCCTGTTCCTCACCAAAAGGGTAGTATCACTTACATACCATCATCATCCCTATTTTATAGATGCAGAAACTGAGGCTCAGAGAGGTTAAGTACTTCCTCAAGGTCATAAAGCCAGTAAGTGGCATAGAATGTCCATATCTATTAAAGAGTCCATACTTTTTTTTTTTTTTTTTTTTTTTACCACTGTGCAATATTCCGCCTGATGGGTGAGGATTTATGAGCTACACCTTTACCCAGCAGAGAGGTAAATTGAGGTGTGCATTCTGAGCATTTCAACTAGAATTCTTCAAAATTTGTTTCAGGACCGGATGCTAAGTAACTGCTCCTGAAGGAGATTTACAGTCATAAACATGGTAGCATTTGCATAATTATGCTGCTAAGTATATACAGGCCATTTAAAATATAACTGCCCTAGCTAGTATATTAGCGCAATTATGCAGCAATGGGGAAAGAAAGAAAGAAGAGAACGTTTTTGATAGATTTTATTTGCAAAAAATGAATCGTATTTTGTGAAAGTAAAAGTTTCAAAACAAGAGCGCCGGAAACAATTACTGAAGCACAAAATTAGAGCCCATTGTTTCCCCCTGTACTGTGCTGTCATCTTGGATGCATTTAATCTGTATACTTTTAAGAGTTCAACCCTTAAAAGTCCACCTTCGTGAATGCAGGGTCCTGTAAAGCGCCACATCAATTTCTGTTGCCATTGCAAAATATTAAAAAGCAAATAAATCTTGAGAGTGCTTTTTATATGAAACTCTGAAGCGAAATTTTACATCTAAGATATGAAGCTACAAAAACACAGGAGGGGGACTAAGAAATCAGTAGCGTTGCTTTCTTTTGGGCACTGCTGAATTCAAGTGCTGTTCAGAAGAGCATCGTATATGAAATGGCCCAGATAACTGCAGGATGTTTGAAATCAGAGAGAAAAATTCTTTCTTTCCCATCTGTACTTAGGAAACCTCCAACGGTAGCTTTTTTGGGGGGGAGGGGGGGTGTGAGAAACATGATTTTATAACAGCTCTATTGACTTGAAAATGACGAGTTAAAGATAAATTTCATGTCGGTTCTTATATTTAGTCATGTGCCTTGATCTAAAGAATTTGGCTTCTCTTTTCTTATAAAGATGTTTCCACAAGGCATCTAGTGATGACAAGTTATATATAGAAGATCTGGGGGGAAAATAGCGTATATAATAGAACATAGATGATGGTAGGGCTCTCCTCCTGAGATGGCCATGGATCTTGGGGGCAGGGGAGCAGATTCCAGCCACTTTGACTTTCAAGACAGCAATTCTTCTATCTGAGCTTCTAGAAGGAAAATGATCTCAAGTGTTAAAGTGGCTTTACACAGATGACGTCCCTTCAGCTGGGACCCCAAGAAGAGAATGGTCCATGTGGCTATGAGGGAGTGCCCGGGGTAGGGGAGGGCGTGTGACAGATGACTCCGTGCATGAGGTTCTGTCTTCCCTAGGTTATAAAATTCCTTCATTAAACTGCATCGTTATTTCTATTCACGGCACATAAAACAGCCCTTAAGAACTGTAAAAATCTAGGACATTTATGTTTTGCTACTTTCTATTTATAGTGTGGATCCTATAATGTAAAGTATCTTTATCGAAAGAACACTCAGAATTCAAGAGTGCTCATTGCAAAGTGACTAATCGCTCTCTTTCCAAATGTATAACAGATTCTTCCTAATGTAATATTTTTCAAGACATGGTAAACTCATATTTTTATACCATTCCACACTACCGTGGCTAAATTCAACAAATGAGTGAAGAATCCAGCAGGGAGCAAATTCTTGCCCTGCCTAGGCACCTGTATGTGGAGAAAGAAAAGCCATGTGAGATCCCATCGTGATTTCTAAGAATTCCCAGATTTAGAGAAGCAGAGTTCCCTGCCCTGGGCCAATTAGAAGAGGACAGGGAGCTTCTGTGTGCGGGAGGAAGCCCACATGCTCGCTGGTAGCTTATGTCTGTCCTTAATCACCTCATCTCACTTTCTTACTTTATGAGGATTACGTGTTACTGTGTTGGTAGCTTTGAGGGGTGGGATGCATGCTTGGTTGAACAACTGATTGAGTGAAAGTCTAAAATTTTAAATTTATGTCGTTTAAAAATGGTCACAGTAGGGGTGTCTATGCAGCTGTCGGTTAAGCGTCCGACTCCGGCTCAGGTCATGATCTTACAGTCCATGGGTTTGAGCCCCGCGTCGGGCTCTGTGCTGACAGCTCGAAGCCTGGAACCTGCTTCAGGTTCTCTGTTTCCCTCTCTGTCTGCCCCTCCCCCACTTGTGCTCTGTCTCTCTTTCTCTCTCTCAAAAATAAACATTAAAAAAATTTTTTTTTTAAATGTTCACAGTGACTGGTAGACCTTTGAAGGTTTTCTAAACTATGCTCTATCCTACTGGAGAAGTGAGCCTGAATGACTGAAAAATAATAATTTTTTTCCTTTTCCTGAATGTGTAGTCCAAAGTGAGCCACATCAGAGACCTCCTAAGTAGTTACACTTGGGATCTTTCTAGAACAAGGTTTCTTAACTTCTGCACTAATTGATATTTGGGACAGGATAACGTGTTGTTTGCGGGGACGGAGGGGTTCCCCTGAGATTCAAAGGATATTTAGTGGCATCTCCAGCTTCTACCCCACTAGATGTCAGTAGCAAAACTCCCCTCTACCCCGCCCTAGTCATGACAATCAAAATACCTCCCGAGGTTGCCAAATGCACCCCCTGCACTGGGGGGATGGGTGCAAAATGCCCCTGTTTGAGAAGCACCCCTCTAAGGGAAATGTGGACTTTTTCTACTCAATGAAGTGGAGAAACGAAGGAATGCCAATTGTGACCTTCATAAAACATGGCTCCAATTCTGCCCTTCACCTCTTGGGAAAGCAACTTCATTACTGTGGGAACGTACTATTGGTACTGTCACCTATGATTCAATCAATCTGTGATCAGCCATTTATGGAGAGGCCACAACGTGTCCTGTTTATGAACGTGAACTCCAAAGCCAGACTGCCTGGGTTCGATTCCCAGTTCTAACACTTGCCAGCAGTAGAGACTTTGGACAAGTTACTGAATCTCTGTCTCAGTTTGCGTATCTGACAAATAGAGATGATAGTAACGAATCTACCTCACGGAGTAGAAAAACTCATGACAGTTAAGTGCCATGTCCCGTGCCTGGCACATAGTAAGTGCTCGAGTGTCCCCACTTTGAGCAAAGCTCTCTGCTAAACAGACGTCAGTACGCAGAGCTGGCCAGGACACAAGACCGTACCTAAAGAAGCCAGGAAACAAATTGTCCAGTGTATCACCAGGAAGAACATAATGCAGGTGGGGGGTGTGGAGACCATAAAACTGAAGTGTGAACAGAGAACAGAATTGACTGGGCTTAAAGATCCAAACTAGAATGTCGCGAATATCAAAGCCACTTTCAAATCCATTTCAGGAGAGTAGTCGGGGTTACATCTCTTCTTGGGTCCAGGAGCAGAAAGACAAGCCGGGATTAGGGCATCCTTTTAAATGCACCAGAGCTATCTAATTGATGACAAAGAGACCTACCAGGTAGAGCTGACATTATGAGTTTATCTGTTTTGATGCCTAACAGTGCCTGACTGATTCAGCCCTTGTCTGAATTGCTTTCCCATGTAGCTCTAATTATGGATCAATAAATGTTTATTGAGCCCCTCTTAAGTGCTGAGCTGAGGACTGGATGCTTTACAGCGTACAAAGAAACATAGATGTGGTCCCCATGCACAAGGACTAGAAATCAGGAAGACAGCATATAAAACGTTAAAAGCATGACACAAACAGATAAGCTGTGCCACAGTTCCGTACGGGAAGCTTCTGAGCTACAATTGTAGGTTAAATAACTGTTTTCGCAGGAACAACCACAGCAGTAGGGTTTCATTCACGGGTGGTGCCCAGGGATGTCCTTGTTGTCACCTAAGAGTGACACTATCTCCTAGTGAAGAAGAAAGAAGGGAGGAGGCCATGCCAGGCCACTAAGGGGGAAAGAGTGTCTCTCCCTGAGGCTGGGACTCCAGGGGGAGATCTGTTCTCACACCTCCACGTCCAGCTGGAAAGTCAGGACACGTTTTTTTCTTGAAAACAATGGGGAACAATGATAGCACTAATAATACATTGTAGGTTAAAGAGGCTTCTGTGGGCCAGCTGGAAATCCAACCACCAATTCCGAGTTCTAAACAATGAAAGTACAAGTAAACTTTTCAATTACAAGGCTATCATCATCTGGGGACTGCTTGTGCATAATTAATTCAAAAGAAGTGATACAGACAGTAATTGCTGTGAATTCAGAAGAAAAGAGAACTTTCCTGAACTTACACTGGTCTGGGAGCTTTCATGAGAATGTCGGAATGGACTACAATTTAAGGGACATACACAACGAAGTGAAAAGATAACATTTGGAAAGACAGACTGATCTCGATTCAAAATTTGCTCTATTTCTGCCATTATGGTACTATAAAAAATGGCATCTGGATATGACGTTTTGCCAGCCTCAGAAGTCAAATGAGCGCCAATAAATTGAATTATTACTTAATTCACAGGAATATAACTTCATGGTTGAGTATTCTTTGCTTGTCATTCCTTAGGCTGCTAGATGCAGGCAAGAACTGACTGGTAAACACAATACTTAACGAACTGACAAGTTTATGAAGGTAGCTTTGCTCTTACACAAGGGCTATTCTACCAAAAATACCAGTGGAATGAATGTCACAAGGTCTGTGTTACTTTAAGCAAACCAATTTCTCAAAAGGGAAAGCCATCATCTGTCACTAATTAGATGAAATTAAATGCACCCTGTATCTTCTTTGAATATTCACAAGGTGCTGTCAGTCAGATGCCTGACGTCTGAAACCAGAAGCAAAGCCAGAGTAACCTACATCCTGTGCGACTCAGATACTCCCTTCTCCTTGCCTTCTTCAAAGAGAAGAAAAAATGTTTAGGTACAGGTTCTTCCTCCTTGAACTATGGCAAGAACAGTTCAATGCAGAGTCTTGCCCGAAGCAATGCAAAGCCAGCCCGAAGATAGGATTCCTCTAAGTAACCCCATGGCCCAGGAGGTGGATAATCCCAGGTCCTCGTGATGTCAGGGATGCATTTTAGCCTCATTTGTGATTGGTTGTCCTTCTGTCTGGTAGAGATGGAGATTTACACTGGTCCTTATTGAATCTTTGGAGTTTGTTTTTCATAAATGAAGTGTTTGAAAAATATCACCAGGTCTAAGGATTCATTCAAACTTCCAAAAACCTCAGGTCTTAAAAAGTCTGCATTGCCCACTCCACTCGTGTAGTACTAGTGAATACCTCCTCTCCCTCCCTGTCCATCCTCAGAGCTGAAGGGGTCTTAGAGACCACTGTGCTCATCATTGACGTTGTAGGAGAAACAGAAAAGCCCATGTCTTGAGCTACTCCAGCCACATGATGTTTTCACTGTCAAACTGTCTCAATATGGTTTTTGTCTTTGTAATAAAGGCAGTATGTCCCTAACTTTCCCAGTAAACACAAGTATCTAAGAAGACAAAATACAAAAAGACATGATAGACGCCAACGGTAGGAAATGTCTTCCTTCCTTTTCCCGAGTCATTATCTTTTGAGTTCATGCTGCGATTTCACAGATCAAAAGCAGTTGGGAGTGGAGAACTTATTGTCACAGCTCCCTTAGGACCAGTCAAGGGACCATCTATCCATCACCGCTGATGCTATCTCTCCTTGGAAGGTGAATTACAGGCCCCTGTTCAGGTAGCTGGGACATGAATGAACGGCTGTTCCTACCGGTTTGTACCTGTACAAAATGTGAGATGTCACTTCCAGAGCATGAATATGAAAGCTTCCCCTCAGGGAAGAGAAAGAAAATGCAAAGGAGGTGATTTCATACGCCGGGGTGTAGGCTTGTCCTGGAGAGTGAAGGTTCTTGGCCCCCACGGAAATGTGGAGTGCCTCACCCCAGATGATGAGTCACTGTGTGAGGCAACTCAGAGCCGTGCAGGGAGCACCAGATCATGGGATCGCAGGTGAACTAGCCGTGTGTCTTTAGGAGAACCTCTGCCTTGCTAAACCTCCATGCCCTTCGCTGGAACCTCTCAGTGGTTCTGTGCAGCTTTAATCAACATGGGTAGAAACTGGACAGTGAACTGGAAAATTCTCTATAAATAAGAGCAATACTGACTTCTTCCTGCAGGGCCACTGGATCTGGCCATTTGGATGTGGGTATCCTCATGCCTGACTTGGGACTGTATTCTGGTCCCAGCCAGGACAGCATGCCCAGAAAGCAAGTTGTGAAATAGGTTAAAAGCTACCTGGAGAACTCCCAGGCGCATTTGCTGTGCTGGGCAGAACACGGTTGGAACATCGTTTGCAAGGAGTGATTATACTCTTGGGAGCACAGACCTGGGTGCGGCTGTGCTTTGCCTGACCTGCTGGGCCTGCCACACCTTTTTTTTTTTCTTTGCTTGTCAAGATCACTGAACCAGAATGGAAGGAAATCTGTAAATGTGTGGGACCTAAATAAGTTCCTTCCAACCAGAAAATTCTGTAATTCTAGAATTCTAAGTCTGGCAGCATTTCAGACATGGTATTTGAGTGTTGGGCATAAGGAGATTGGCAAGGGGCAGGAGACTTTGAAGGGCCTATTTCCTCTGCATGCTGAAAGCTCATTCAGCCTTTTGCATAACCTGTCACGAGTTCCTCCATCACTGGCTTCCTGTGTTTGAACCTGTCAGGCCTTTCCTGCCTCAGGGACTTTGCATATGCTCTTTCTCTACCCTGTGCCCTCTTTTCCCACATGTCTACCTGACTGGCTCCTCACCAACATCAGGGCTTTTACTCCAACACCATCAGCTCAGCGAGGCCCTTACCGGCCATTGTAATTAAAGTTACAACACACACACACACACACACACACACACACACACACACACACACACATAATTAAATACATAAAATACATATTTCTATATAAGACCATATACATCTATTTATACACATACATAAATCGTTGTTGTACCATTACCCTCATCCCCTAGAATGTAAATTCGATGAGAGCAAGCCCTCTGTTTCATTCACCGTTACATCCCCCGGCCACTGGAACTGTGCCTGGCACACAGTCGATGCCAGAAAAATACCTGCTGAGTGAATGAAGTCAAAGGGGTAAAAGGAAGCCAGGTGCACCCCTAATGTTCTGTGGGTTATAAGGTGTTTGCACATGTACTTTCTCCTTTGCCGTCATTTCCTGGGCCTCTGTAGGATGACAGCCCTGTGGGACAGGGAAGGCTGTTGTTAGCCTAGTTTGACGGTTGAGGAAGCTGAGGCTTGGAGGCATTAAGTGACGTGTGAGTACAGATTCTGTGTTCCCCACCCCCCTCGGATGTCTGTTGGTTGGCTTGAACCCCGTGTGTCCCAAGATGAGCTCCTGTCTTCTCATCTCAGGCACGGCGGCTTCATTCATTCCTTACTCAGGTGGAAAGCCTCGGGTGCCATCTTGATTGCTGGCTCTCGCACTCCCCATTTGGACAACCAGAGAATGCTGTTAGTTCAGTACCAAAGGTTCCTTGACTCCAGCCGTAGTTCTTGACCTCATGGATGCCACCCTGGTCCCAGCCACCACCACTCTTACCTGATCTGCTACACTTGCCTCCTGCCAAGTCTCCGTACCCTGCCCCTGCCCGCTTCTGGAGTCAGAGCACAGGTCTAGATTAATTCCTGGTCCACAGTTTTTGCTTCCATTAAATTGTATTAGTCTAATGCTTCTGCTCTTGCCCTGGGACTCCCCTTAGAACACTCTTCTACTCTCTTCTCCTTCCCCTTCTCCCTCTGCTAACTCCTATTCTCTTGGGCTTCATTCACACATTTCCTTCTAGGAGGAGGTGCTCTTCCCCAGGAGACTGCTCTGTGTCTATCATCCAGGGGCACCTGATTGCTTGCAGCACACGCACCTCTTAGAACTCAGCCAGCTGTGCCCACCCCATTGGGGTCCTCTGAAGCCTGGGGTCGGCAAGAAAGACTGGCATCCTTTACCCCCTCAGTGTCCGTCCCAGCACTCACACTCAGTGATTGTTGAAGTTGCTGGCCTTCAAATGTCATCTGAGTCCTTTAGGGGAAACAGCATCAGTTACTGGCTAATATGTGAAGAACTGTTTATTCCGAGGAATACTGTCATTCTCACAAAATTCTCTCTTAACATCCCTATTACAAACCTCCATTTTCTCAGTGCCTCCGTGAGTTTATGAAGAAAGATTAGAAATAGCTTTTTTCCCTGGCCCCTTGTAAACGGGGCTCCATTTTTGCCTGTTTCTTTACAGGTGCCGTTAAATGCATGTATCTTTGTGCCCATAAGTAAAACGCAGAGCATTCCAGGTGAACACCTCAGCTTCGGTCACGGTTTCCTTCTTCACTTGGTGAAAACTTGGACTTTTAGATCTAGACAATAAAAGCATACCAAGTAAGAATGTGAGGTCAGAGCATGTCTGTGAAGAAGCGCTGAAGGTCTGTATTGGCCAACTTTGAAAGGTTATCCGAGCAGATATTGAAGCCACAAGAGATAATGGATTGGAATGTGACAGACAGGAGGCCAGCTTCCCACACTGAAGTTCTCCAAGGATGTGAGGGAACTTCCTAGATGCTCGTAGGACATTCACAGATGAGTAACTCAGAATTCAGAAGCATGGGAGATGTTGTGAGCTCAGACAGAACAATGAATTGAAGGGGTAATAGGAAACGAACATACCCAGTCTTCCTTCTCCGTGAGCAGAGGACAAGGAGAGAAATAGCAGCCTTCAAGGCCAGTGTTAGAAACGATATTTCTTCATCACCCTCTGTGTGCCCAGTTTTCATCTAAGGACTGAGAACACGAGAAAAATTGCCAGACATGGTCGTTCTCCCTGAGCAGCATGCAGTGGGGTGAGGATGGGGTCGATCTTAATACATACAAAACATTGCAGCCCCTTTGCAGTGACTACCAACTCCATCAGTGTCTCCTCCATAAATCTAGATGTTTCCATGAGAAGTTAAATTTATGGGGAGTTTTTGGAGGAATGTTTTTAGTTCTACAGTTTTTTTCACCAGTAGGTTAACATCAGGCAGAAATAGAAAGTTCATTGCTGAGAGTCCTATTTGAAGCTTTACCACAAATTCAGATAATTTGAATTCCAGTGTTCTGTTGAACTCTTCTGAAAACAGTGTCTTTAATTACTTTGGTTTTTTTTTTCCCCCTCATACCAGAGAATCAGGGCATGAGCAAACAAGGGCATCGCCTAGCTTTAAGCCTGTTCACTGTTCAGCTCTGGAAAATGCCTTTGTCACTGCCAAGACTAAAGGGTTTTAGTTCACTTAGATTTCTCCCAGAAAAGAAAAAAAAAGTGACTTTGTGAAGGAATGATGGTACTTTATTCACCCCTGTGTTCACAGCGGATTGCTCCATGCCTAGCACATATTAAGTGCTCAAAAACATTTGTTGGTGACTTGTTGACTGTGTTTCTGACTTTCTGGGGAGAGAGAGATGACGGGATGAGCAGGAACCAAACACAAAAATAGTCACAAAATATTAGAACTAGAAATGAATTGATTGGCCACCTGGTAAGCACTCCCAGAAGAACAGCCCTGGTTAATGTCATTGTAATTGACTCTCCTGTACCCGTGGGTTTCAGCGTTGGTAGCTGGTTTGGAAGGTGAGCGCCTCCGACAGAGGCTGATCCCGTCAGCTCGCCTGACTGGTTTCCATCAGCTCCCTGACACTTCTGGATATTTAAAACCATATCCTTAGGGATTCATTATGGAGGAATTACCAGTCTCCTAGTTGTTGCCACACCGACTTGTTTTTTAATAGCCATTAATTTACTTAGATGTACAATGATAAGGACTTAATTCAGGTTTAACGAGGCCTCGGTCAGCATAAAGGCAAGTCTCTAGGCAAAAAATGTTGAAGGTGGAAATTTGAATCAAGAAGTTGTATAAATGGGGCACCTGGGTGGCTCAGTCAGTTAAGGGTTCGACTTCAGCTCAGGTCATGATCTCACAGGTTGTGGGTTTGAGCCCCGCATCTGGCTCTGTGCTGACTGCTCAGAGCCTGGAGCCTGCTTCGGATTCTGTGTCTCCCTCTCTCTCTCTGCCCCTCTGCATTCATGTTCTCTCTCTCTCTCTCTCTCTCTGTCTCAAAAATAAATAATAAACATTAAAAAAATTTTTTTAAGTTGTGTAAATGGAGTTACTGGCTGAAACGTTCCCTCAAATGCAGACTCTTTCCTTCCCTGAACTCTGAAGACAAGATCAGACTGTGCCCAGTCAGGGTTTTGCTTCATCACAGGCAGACATGGGTTTGCAGGGAAAGCTGGTTGTAGCAGAGGGAATTTAAATACTGGGATCAGCACTTTCCCTGGATTGGACTTGAATTTTTTATTAATATTACGCTTGGGTCCCAAGAAGATGCATTCAGCCAGGCTGACTTTATGGCACTAAATGACTAGTTAACCATACATCCTAATCACATAAATATGGTTTATGGAATGATACAAAATGGTTTATGAAATCACTTTTAAACCATCTTTTCAACAGTAATTATACCAGTTCTGTAATACCTTAAACCAAGCAATATTGGCAAGAATTAGCTTAAGCATTTTTAATATTCTGACGATTATCATACAAAATTGCCACTGCAATTAAATGACAGGGTCATATTTAATTTCTTTTCTTCCACTGCATTTCTCTTTTTTTCCTTTTCACATTAAAACATCCTTCATAACATTTCATCATGGGAGAAGGCTGCATCAGTTTCCAGTTGCTGTAATTTAGTTAAACCATAAAATTGTTTCCAGATTACCAACCATGAAATGGAAAGACAATCTTATTTATGAATTTATAAATCAGATAATCTCCCTCAAATGAATCCTGAAACCAGAAACACTTTGATGATTAAATAGGAGGGAAAAAGTTTTCTCATTACCATGTGTCAAAAGAATTGTATTTTTGTAAAGCGGGTTTGGCCGAGGCAGCGGGACATGCATGTGCAAATTGGTACGTGTGATGCCTCGGTCTTGTACCCTCCCCGCTGTTTCCTGGACAGTGGGAGAGAATTGCTCCCTCTTGGCCATCAGACTCAAGTGTTCCGAACTCTCAAGCCTCTGACAGATCATGTCTCCTTCCTGGTGGCCCCACCAGTGACATAGCCTGGAGGAGGCCACTCAGGGAGTATTCACGACCATACTCTCATAGATCGAAAGGGAGAACCAAGTGTGTGTGTACCAGGACTGGGTATGAGGCTGGGCTCCACGGTGCCCAAACTCTTACCCCAGGCAGTTTTGTGATTTTGACTTAATCGCATCATGTCTCCGTGAGGAAAGAAGAATGGAGCGCTGGTTAGGTATTGTCTTTCTCTGTATCCTAAAACCATTGTCAGGGGGGGCCCAGTGAGAAGCCAAGTACCCACTGAGCCAAGGAAAAAGCCAAAGGTGTGTAAGAAGGAAGCCCCATGGACACCCATGTGGAGAGGACCCAACCTGTGCTGTAACATTCTGCACTTCTACCCGTGATGATGACTGAGCAGTGCTCTGAACCTGGAATGATTCAGGTGCTTTGCTTGCTGTTTTGTGCTGCTGCCCTCCTTTGTTAAACTGGGTAATGAAAGTGGTGACTAGAGAGCAATGATCAGAGAGAACACTGATTGGGCCCTAATCAGGTTGGGTGATGTTAGAATCCCTTATGCTATTTCCGCCTGTCAGATTCTCCTTTATTCCCTACAGTCATAGACTTAGCCATTTCTCCTCTTTCTTTTTTTTTTTTTTTAAATATTTATTTATTTTTGAGAGAGAGAGAGACAGAACGTGAGTGGGAAAGGGGCAGAGAGAGAGGGAGGCACAGAATCCAAAGCAGGCTCCAGGCTCTAAACTGTCAGCACAGAGCCCGATGTAGGGCTCGAACTCACAAACCGCGAGATCACAGCCTGGACACTTCACCAACTGAGCACCACGGGGCCCCTTTTTCTTCTCTTTCTTAACTTTGTTGTCGTCGTGTCTGGATAGGTTGTCACTGCGCCTTCCTATCCCACATTCCAGCTTCACGGACTGTTTTAAGCCACTCCTTAACCAAAGCTGCCTAGACTCTAAAAATGTCATCCCACTTAAAAAGGAGAGAGGGAGGAAGGAAGGAAGGGAGGGAGGAAGGAAGGAAAGAAGGAAGGAAGGAATCCAGGAATTCTTTGCATTTTCCTAGAATTGAATAAGCTAGTATATCTCAAGGTGGTTCTGAATGCACCTGCACCCTTAGGGCCATGAGCTTGACTCCAGCATTACCGTGGGAAGAATGGAGGCACTGGACGACTTCCATCCAGTGCTCAGCAGGGCTGCTGGGAGTCATTCATTTCCCACGAGCCCATTTGACTAAGGCTGTGTCTCCCACATGAAGGCAGCATGATCGACCACCACCCATATTTTCTTTGCCGTATGGGTCTGATAAGCTTGGGATTTCCGTTGGATATTTACTAACCTGATTTCTTGACTGAAATTTCTTACTAACTTGTCTCTTTGGCACACGTTCTGTCTTATGGCAGAGACAAGGCCAAGAGCACAGGTGTAAGACTCAAAATGTTCTGCAGCTTTGATGTTTGGTCTTCACTACTCTGCCTGGAAATATCTGGAAAGCCATTCCATGGAATTTCGGCTCAGACTATTTGAGATTTCTCCTCTCCATACCATTAGAACAAAGAGATCATATTATTAATACGTCAGTTGGGTTTTTTTTTTCCTTATCGTGTTCAGAACTGGTAACTATTCAGACTGTATGACTCACATCCAAGAAACTCGGTCTTGGGACAGAACGATCCATTTTAAGCTAAAGAAAATGCATGAAATTGTGAAGTCAGAAACTCGTAATTGGGAAATTAACTTCAGTGATTCATATCGCGCTAAAGGTTATACTCCCAAGGCAAAATGCAAGGCCTAAAGGTTGTGTCTAGGCAAAATGACCCTTAAAAATCCTCTTGATTGCCATGAACGTTGAGATTCAGATACATCACCTCTCAATTAGTCCAACTTAACCGATTATTTTTTTCTAGAGGAGGAACAGACCACAGTGATTTTTTCCATTGGGTACCAGATAAAGAAGTTGGCTTGTGTTTAAAAGCCACGATGTACGCATATACCATTTGTAGCACAGGAATCACTGTTGCTGACACTACAGAGGTCTGTGGGGTGGAGATCCACAGTGAAGAGTGGGTTCACTTCTCTGTCTCAAGTTGACATCTGCTGATGGGATATGTTGGCAGGCGAGGTGCCCACACTATTCAAACTGTTCTCGACTCTCTTCCCTGTATTGTTTTAAGCTACCACATAAGGGTAATTGAATTCACATTTGTGCTGCCCATTACTCAGTAGAGGTTACTTTGTTGTGGTGACGTGTGTATAATGTATTGAAAACAATGCTAATCGTTCTGTAAAACCGCCATTGTCCGAGGTACAATGTGAGCCTGTTTCAAAGGCCCGATGAATTGTGATGGAGCATGAAAGGGCCCCGAACACTAACGTGCGGTGTCTGTGTAGGGGACGTAACTGTAGGGGATTCTTCATTTGTGTCTTAAGATGACCGAAGCTGTTAGGGATATTTGTCTTCCTACTTGATCCTGTAAAAGGCCCCAGGTTAAGGTTCCTATGACATTACATTGAGCATCCCCTACCCCCAAGTCAAGAGATTGATCCCAATCATGTTTTTCCTTAAAAGACATTCACGTGCGTTGCTTTTGGGCTATGAAACAAGTATCACTCCACTCTCCACAAACATCTCTGTCATTGACACCAAAATCAGGCAGCAGCCTCCCAGCTGACGAGGACAGCTTGGAAGTCTGTGCCACCAGGCCACAGCTGGCCTGGAACACCGCTGGCGCCAGAGGGAAAATAGCGAAAGCAGGGCAGAGAGCCTCAAAAACACGACGCGCACACAGAATCATTTCCGAAGGAGGCGCTGTTCGATTTTCCAGAAGGCCTGTTCTCATCTGACCGGTGTTTTCTCAGTGAGATCACTGGGTTAATATTAACCTCTGATCATCGACTCTTGAACTCAGCGGGGCTTTGTCGGCTCTGCAACATTCCCCGAGCCAGGATGGGGTGAACTTTGCCAGCCTTCTAGGTGGTACGTTTTATAACCCTCAGGTGATCATTCACCCAGACAAACCAGTCTGAAAGCCAATATAGCTTTAACAAACCATTCTCTTGTTTTCCAGAGAGAGGATGCAAGCCATGGAGAAACAGATTGCCAGTTTAACTGGTCTTGTTCAGTCTGCGCTTTTTAAAGGGCCCATTACGAGTAATAGCAAAGATGCGTCTAGGTAAAAAGAAGAAAAGCAAACCAATTACAGATAATTCGATCTGTTTCTCTTTAATCATTAAGATCATTCCTTCATTCAAATCCGTTTCCTTGTAATCATCTCAAGGCTGAAAATATGCACATCTCTATGAATCGTGGTTTGTGTGTTTGTTTGTTTGTTTTTCCTTCCGGTAATTCTTGGTCGAAGGTAACACTTTGGCCCAAGGAGGGTAGGTGGGTTTCCCAGAGTGCATGTGGCTTCATGGACCACTGTGCAGTGCCTGCCAGCGCCATCCACACGTCTCCACATCCACCTCATCCGAAAGTCGTGAGCGTGCCTCAGCCGCATTCCACCGGCAGTGTCAGACGCCTACCTGGGAAGCCTCTTCCATCCCGGCCGATAGTGACGCTGATGCTAAAACACATTGCTTAATACCATCACTAGCTGCTGCTGATTGCTTAGAATAGTCAATGGAAGGGGGGGAGAAAAAGGGCATTTGGGAAACCGTATAGCTGACTCTCTTTTTCTTTTATTCAGCGAGAAAATGATGAAATCCACAGCCAATAAGAGCCACACAGATGGTGCAGGTAAGTGTCCCTCAGAGCCTCTGCAGGCTGCCTTTGGTTAGCTCTGGCTTGTTTCGGAGCATTTAACCTTTCCCTAAGTCGCCTAATTGGTATGATTTCAGAGGCTTTCTGGATGACGCCTGACCCCCCACACCTTCCCTGCATAACGCTGAAATTCCAGATGAGTCATTCATTCAGGGGAGGGGAGATAGCCTAAGCCCTTCAGTCCTCTCCTTTCTGTCTTCATTCATTCATTCATTCATTCTTCTTTCATTTACACGTGTATATGGCCATACATCCCACAAATATATATGTGCCTGGCACTGGGCAGAGACAGTGGGCATAATTCAGACAGGCTGCCTGCCTGAATTCCTAAGCCGGGGGGAGAAACAGATACAGGACGAGTAATTCTGAGTGGTAAGAAGAAGCGCAGGGTGAGTGTTTCATCCACAGAGCTCGCCTAGACTAAGACATTTCCCTGAGGAAGTGACATAAGCTGAGGCCCAAAGGATGAATGGGACTCAGGTGAGTGAGTGGGGAGAGGAAGAGCCATTGAGGGGAGGGGAGGCATGAGCAAATGCCGTGGTAAGGAATTTAAATATTACTCTTAGTGCAAAAAGTGAAGCCACTGGACGATGAGTAAGGACCTCAGCCCAGCTGCAGAATGGGGACGGACAAGAAGGGAGCCAGTGATAGAGGTGGGGAGAGAAGGTGTGCTTGGACCAAGGCCAGCTTTTTAAATGCCAGCATCCCCCCAAAAGAAGCTCCAATTGTATGCCCAGTGGAGTCCCCTACTATCCAGGTATATTTAATGTACGTCTTCTGCCACAGGCTCAAAGCGGGCCTCCTCTCAAGAGTAAGAGGTCTTCCCTTGTGTTGGATTAGAAATAGAAATCATGACCAGGGACATGTTTGGCTAGTGAGTTACACAGGAAGCATGTGGCAAGTTGGGTGAAACCCCTAATTGGGGGAAGCCACAGAGTGTCATGCAGCATGGTAGAATGGACAGACCTTGGGACTTCAGCTGAGTCCACTGTTAGACCTGGTTCCTCCCTAGCTGACTACAGGCAGTTGAGCTGTAAAGCCAGGAGGGTTGGGCGTCCAGCATTTCCAATCCTCATGGGATTTGTTGGTTTACTCAGAAATCAATCAGTGGCTTTGGCTTCAGCCAGAGAATTATTTAGCAGAAATTGCTAAACCTGTCTTCAGAACGATTGCCAGTTTGTTTGAGAGATATTCATTCCTTCTTTTATTTTCTCACCAATTATGAATGTAAAGGGGGAAGAAAAGAACCTAGTGAACTCATAGAAACAGAGAGCGGAATGGTGGTCACCAGGGGCTGAAGGTTGGGGGAAGCGGGGAGGTGTTGGTCAAGAGTACAGACTTCCATTTAGAAGATGAACACGTTCTGGGGATCTGATGCCCAGCATTGTGATTACAGATCACAGTACTCAACTGTACCCTTGAAAGTTGCCAAGAGAATAGATGTTAAATGTTCTTGCCGCAAAAAAGAGATGGTAATCATGTGACATGATGGGCGTGTTAGCTAACACTGTGGTAGTAATCATATTGTAATATATAAGTATATCAAATCAACACATCCTAAAGATACACAATGTTGTGTGTCAATTAAGTCTCAGTGAAGCTGGGGAGAACAAAGTTTGCCTACCGAACACTGCAACCTTCCATTCCTCTGGATTCGATTCTAGAAATGATGAGTACCCGACACCATTGTTCTAATCAATGCGTACGTGCTCTTTTACATTGTCCCTTTACCCCTTTTCACTTTTGGTGACATCATCATGCTCATCATGGGAAACACTTAGTGAGTGTTTCTTCTATGCCACACACCATTCTGAGTGCTTTTCATGCGTGAACTCATTAGCTCCTGACACATCTACACAGGATAGGCACAGTTGTCATTCCCATGCTCCAGATGGGAAGACTGAGTGTATGGCCCCACATGTGACCCACAGCCACACGGTCCCACCTGTCGTTTTACCTCATTCTTTTGTGTGAAGGTGCCCCAATCTCTTTAGAGATATGTAGGCTGTTTCATTTCTTAGTGTTGAAAATTTTTGTCCCTGTCTCTTTTAGAACCAGGGGAGAGGACCAGGTGTAACTTCCTTGAGATGTGTTTCCCAAAGTGGAATCAATAAGTCCAGAGGGACGAGCTGTAGTAGCACTGGCAACATGCTGCCAGCTTTCTCCTCTGAAAGGCTGAGCCAGCCCATGGCGCCACTGGCAACTGCACGCGCGTTGTTCCCCGAGTCTCTGCTGGGTTTGGTGTCTCTTGTTCTAATGTGTCAGGGCTAGATGTGGTCCACGGGGCTCTCGTGGCCATAGCAGCCTTGTACGGGGGTGCAAAGTATATCAATTCTTCCAGAATCCTAGGAAGTAAGCTACAAGACAAAAAAGGATAATCCCTCTTCTGTAGACAAGTCCAGGGAATTATAGAGAAGTCAAGGAGCTCATTTGGCCGAGGGTAAATAAAAAACGGAAACCCAGGGGCGCCTGGGTGGCTCAGTCGGTTAAGCGTCCAACTTCGGCTCAGGTCATGATCTCACAGTCCGTGAGTTCAAGCCCCGCATGGGGCTTTGTGCTGACAGCTCAGAGCCTGGAGCCCGATTCAGATTCTGTGTCTCCCTCTCTCTCTGCCCCTCCCCTGTTCATGCTCTGTCTCTCTCTGTCTCAAAAATAAATAAACGTAAAAAAAAAAAAACAAAAAACCAAAAAACGGAAACCCAGATTTCCCGTTACTTTAGGAATATTTGGTTTACTGTGGATAGAAGAGAACAGAAGGAGCCTCCCATTTCAAGGACATACCAGATGTTTTATATCGTATGTTATATCATTGAACACATCTAATCCTCTAAGGAAGATGTGAGCCACACTGCTCGCTAGTAGAAGTCATAGCCGGTCTTGCCAGTTCCCAAACCTGTGTTCTTTCTGTCACAACAGGATACATTAAAATCACATCATCTTTGCATTAATAAGGTTCACATTACAAAGTACTTGACTGAAGTGAATGACCTAAGGGCAGGCTGGGTAGGAGAAAGGTGGGGGTGGGCGTTGCCTGGAAAGGGCGAAGTGCACGGAAAGGAGTGAGGTCTGCAGACTGCACCCTGATTCTCCTGACCAGTCCGGGCCTGTTGGGAGCAGAGTACGAGCACCTCCCATGTGGGCGTGGCGAGCACACATCCTGTGCACGTCTCGTCTGAAAGGGGACTCACTTAACATTCAAGTTCCCACCCGCCAATCGCAGCTGCATCCGTAGATTTCAGGGCACCTGCTCCCCCAGCCTTTCCACTTGCTGACCCTCCAAGTGAGGAGGGGAGGATGGCAGAGACTCCTGCCCCCTCTTCTCAGAGAAATAATAATCACAGCTAACTGCAGTGGGGGGTTCTGTCTGCACCAAACACTGGAATAAGCAGTTCACCTGCGTTGGCTCCATTATCCTACACAATTTACCCATTTGTCCATTTTACAGATGAGGAAACTGAGAGAGAAAGAGGTCATGTTCCCTACGTGAAGTCACACAACTAGGAAGTAGATACTGAGAATGATTTCCAGGGTTGTGGTTTAAATAATTGGGAGGATAATAGTGCCACTGGCTAAAATTAGACCTACAGAGACAGAGGTCTAGAGAAGATGAAGAGAAATAATGAATTTGACCTGCTTGTGGAAAAGTCCGGAAGCGATGGGAAGGTATTGGTACATGCATCTGAAGATAACTGGATGCTGGAGACAAAGATGTGGGAGACATTTGCAGGTGGAAATAGATCCAGGGAGAGGAGAAGCAGTCCCAGGAAAACATACCAGGGTTTAAAGGGTTGGCTGAGGAAAAAATCAGAAAAGACAGTGACCAAGATGCAGCAGCAGAAAGGTAAGGAGAAAGGGGATAGGAACAGTTAAAACTGACTGAAAAAGAAGTAAATGAGTGACAAAGCCCAGCATCACGCCAAGGAGATCTCATGTCAGCCCAGCGTCTGTTGGGGTGACCCCTGACCGGTGGCCATTTCAGTGAAGGAGTTAGAAACCAGATTTAGTGGATTAGGTTAGAGGTGAAGGAATTTTACAAATGAGTGGAGATTCCATAAAGACATTTGGTGGTGAGAGGTACTTTTTAAAACCAGTGTTCAGCATTCAACTCTCACAGATGGTATGTCGTCTCCGGCTTTTCCTCCGTGCAGGAGGTCGTGAGCGCTGTGGTGTCCTCACGGTGTGTAAGGGGAAGAGGGGGAGGTAGAAGGGAGGGGTGCCTTCCCAGGCTGAAGAATAGCGGAGCAGTTCTGAATGCCGCATGCGAGGTAGCTAGCTGGCACCGTGTGGTTTTCACTGGAGAAATACCTCAATGGTGTGGGCAAGAGTTGGACGCTCAACGGACTGAGCCACCCAGGTGCCCCTGGGAGAATATCCTTTGGAACACTTTGCTCTTCTGGGGGCGATTTTGATTTGAGGGGGAACAGCCAAAAGTTGGTCAGAGCCGCGACCGGTGATGATAGGAGTTAGCTCGTACAAAGACCAGCTCTTTGTCTGCTTTGCTGGGGTTCCTTTGGAAATCCCTATGATGCTTTCTGTTCTGTGATCCTGACTTCCGCAAGGGGGCCACGAGAGGGCTGGGAAAGTGGTTCTCTGGAGGTGAGGAACTTGGTATGCCGTCAGCTCTCACTGGCATTGCTGAGACCAAGCAAGAGGACAGCTGTGCCCTCCCTCACTCACCGGCACGCCATCTAGACCCCGGAGCAGCCCCGCTGAGGCTTTCAGGGCTGTGTGTGCTGGGGAGGGAAGGGATCCCTTGGTTGCTGAGCCCAGATGGAAAGAGAGGCCCCTGTGCTGCGTCCACTTCAGACTGTGCAGAGGCACAACAGGATTCTGTCCTCGAAGGCCTGCCCAGCCTATCGCCAACCTTCCACGTTGTCCTTTGCAGAAAAGAGAGCTAACCAGAAGATGGTGTGTGCGTGCGTGTGTGTAATGTGAATTCAGAGTCTACTCTGGAGGCCTATTCCAGAGAATTGCATTGTCCTATAAATACAACAGCACTTTCTTTTGATTCCCGTACCTTGCTGATCCTGTCAGTGGTACTTGGGATCCTTTTTGAGGCATTTTCTAAAGCACACTTTGTCGAATCAGGCCCTTCCCGGATGGACTTACGAAATCCACGAGGCTTGTTTAAGTTGGACCCACAGAGCACAAGTTTATGGCAGCTAGAAAACTATTTAGGAAGAGTTTCTTTCTGCTGCCTGATTTTATTCTTCTCCTAGAGAATTTTGTACCATACCTGATTTTCTCACTGAAGGAGATGTGAGCAGGAGTCCTTCTTTTGGTCTGAAAACCTTGAAGAGGTCCATGAGAGTATCCTGTTCCTTTTACTTTTCCTTTGGTGACTGGCTGAGTCTACCCCGAACTAAGTGCCTGTTCTCAGGATACATCTGCCTGCAGGAAGTAGTCATATAAGCACTGTGTTAGGTCCCAGAATTGAAAAACTTATTTTTCTGGGGGCACCTGGGTGGTTCAGTCAGTTAAGCATCCGACTTTGGCTCAGGTCATGATCTCATGGTTCATGAGTTCAAGCCCCGTGTCGGGCTCTGTGCTGACAGCTCAGAGCCTGGAGCCTGCTTCCGATTCTCCCTCTCTCTCTGCCCCTCCCCCGCTCATGCTCTGTCTCTCTCTGTCTCTCAAAAATGAATAAATGTTAAAAAAAAAAACTTAAAAATTTATATTTTTGTTGTAAAAATCCACATACTCACTATGCAGATTTAAAACTACAAAAAGTAGTAATATAAAAAAATATATAACTCATGGAATACTACTAGCCGGAGAGAATGTTAACACTTTGTTATATATACAGCTAATCTTTGCTCTGTGCAAACCTGTGTATTTAAAGAAGATAGATAGACAGACACACAAAAGATAGACAGACAGCTAGCTAGCTTCCTTAGTGTGGCATTATGTTATACCTACTGTCCTATGATCTGCCTTCTAAGATGTGACATTTACAGACCACATACTATAATAATGCATGAATGTTTCATAATTTTAAACCCAATTCCTCTTTTTCCCCATTTAGAGGACCAACCTAACTTAAAAAATTTTTGTTCCTAATGAAGGACTTACCAGTAATCTGTATTGGGATGGGATTTAGACTTTCCTTTCTGGGATGCTTAGGTTCTTGGCTACTCTTTTCTCCTAGGAGCACTCCATGTTTCTGGGGGAAAGACTGTCAGCGCACTGGAGTCCTCAGGGCCGGCCAGCCAGCCCCTGCCTGCCGGCACCTCGGCCATGCACATGAGCCTGCTTGACATGAGGCGGAGTGTGGCCGAACTCAAGCTCCAGCTCCAACAGATACGACAGCTTCAGGTACTGAATGAGTTCCTTGTGGACAACGTCTTCTGTCCTAGTTCCCCAGAATCCGCTTTCTCCTCCCTGTTCACCTCCAACAACCCTAGCCACTCAGCACCTTCCTGGGGCTCTCTCTACCCTTCCCTCCTAAGGGCTAACTGAAAACATAAAGAGTAGCACCCTAAAGGCACGGTTTCCTCTCTTGAACACGTCGTCTTGGTCTAGAGCCTTTCATCACAACTCGAGTCAATCTATAACCACTTCTTGAAGCTACGCATGCTTTTACACATGAAAAAATCATTAAACATCTGTTTTTTGGAGGAGGGCTAGAAAGAGGAGCCTGCGGAGCATTGTAATAGCCAGTTAAGACTTACTGCTTGCAGGGTTTCGGCTCCTGGCTTCTCTTCAACGAGTATGCACAAAGCTAAGCTTTTTTTGCAAGCGACTATGGTGTCTTTAGAAATACGAGTTTAGACTAGAAGATGAATTCGTAAGGAAAAGAAGCCCTCGTGGAAGATTTGTTGAGGAAAACATTTGCATTTTATTTGGATTGTGTGTTCCGTAATATTTTCCTTCCCTTTTTCCATTGTTCGGGAATATATGAACCACCGGGGAATCAGCAGAGAGGGAAAACGACCCTTTGTGTCACTAATCTTGGTGAATGGGTCCCATCGATCCATTGAAGCAGAATAGCGTATCTGGTGGTTCCGGGTTTCAGGGGCTGGGGCTGGGCATTTCTTTATGAGATCACTTTGTGAGATCTCTATGAGATGGTTCACGTGTCTGCCTCATGCCCCTACCTTTGTGATGGGTTAATCATCGCAGGTATAGTGCTGGCTTAGTACCCAGGCATCTTCCCTGACTTCAAGAAGCTCATTTAAACCTTGGTAGAAGTCAACCCACTGGGAAACCTTGAGCAGCCACAGGGAGCATGGCATTCGTCAGTAGCCAGGGGGACGGAACTTCCTGGGCTGGTAAGGGAGTTGCAACGTGGAAAGGGCTTCAACGCCCCAGATTGTGTCTCTCTTCAGCTCACTCGTGGCCTGAGCCCTACATTTTTCACCACCTAATTAAAGCTAAGGTGGCGACTTCCTCTCGCCCTCTATCTACGAGGAACAAACAGAAAGGCAGCTGCCTTGAGAGCCCTGCCCGGGGGCCCCACCTTGGACCGTGAGGGCTGTCAGAACAGACCACACTGCTCAGTGCTCGGGTCTCCAGAGGCTACTCTGTCTCCCAGGCAATGTCCCAGATACTTTAGACATCCCAGGCGAAGTCATTTCAGTGCTCTTCTGAGTCACGTCACCCGTGACGTTCCTTATCCTCTGCGTCAACTTCGCCTCACTTTGCAATTTTAAATACACTTCGTGGTGGTGGAGTGCATGGTTTGGGCTGAGGGTGTGTGCCAGGTGGCAAAGTCCACTGCCTACAGTGTCCAGGCAGTAACTTAACAAGTGAAATGGAGGAGGGACAACGGCAAGTTGGCCTTCTCAAGGTCAGTCACCACTCAGCTCCAGCCAGCTCTTAACCTGACAGAATTAGAGTCCAGTGTTCTCTCTGGAAACACAGGTTTCGTATGATTTATTCGTATTCATTCTAAAAGTGTTGGAAAGTAATTAAAAACCAATTATTTAGTACCCTGCAGGTCGAATGACAAATGTGCAGGCCAGAATGGGTCTGCTGTGTCCCAGGTTAATATTACCTGGGGTTTGGGGAGGGTAAAGCCCCTTCTCACGCTGCGTCTGCCTGTGAGCGCCACCTTCTGGCCATTTGGAAATGATCGCTCCTTCCTAGACCCTCGGGGCAAAAAAAATTCCTAAATATTGTTTGTATGGTGGTACCTACTGTGTTCCAAAGTGAGCATTTGTTGGTATGGGGGAGGAGGGGGAATTGCTTTAGCATAAGTACCTCGGAAGTGTGGCACATTTGATATGGAGGCTGATGCGTGTGGCTGTAGCATCACCCCGGTGACGGTTGGCATTGTTTGGTTTCCTGGCTGGCTGTGGGGGTCGGGGTAGTTGCCCACAACCCGCCACTCCTTGCAGACCTTGAACTGTGGCTGCTGAGTTTTGGAATCATAGCTCCTCAAACAATGCAACTCTTCGGTCAAGGTCTGGGAATGCTATCTTAACCATGCAAGTTCCTTTATTGCCCCAGAATTGCTCAGCTTTTCTGGCTTCCGGGGGTATAAAGAACAAGGAGCCGACATGCTCTTGAGCTTTGAAGTTTGTGCAGTTCTAAGGAGCAGACGCATAGGGAAGGCTAAACACTTTGTTACCTAACCTGACGGCTGTTGTTTCTACGTCATCTTTGTGTTTCCTGTGTCCCTGTCAGCTTTCTTCCCTGTCAAGCCTCTGTCTTTTCAGTCAGGGGAGTCTCTTTAAGACAAAAACAGCTTAGAATAATTAAGCTATCTCAGCACCAATTCTCCTTTGGCATATGTATTATACACTAAAAAAGAAGTGTAACCCCAAAGTGATTATAAGTCCAATAATGGAACTATCATTAGAGATATACGAAACTCTGCAGAAGAGTCTCGAAAGAACAAAAATTAAATTAGAAATTCAAATGTTCTTTGAACTGTGTTATAAAATAGTGAAACTGAATGAAATCTTTTGTGCTTGGCAGCCGGCTCCAGTAATTAGATAATTAAATCACTGGAAAATCCTAGACGGTAGAGCATATCCTATTTGAGCGTTTTATTTTCAGAATTGATGGATTATTCTCAGGAATAGAAATTTGATGAGGACACAGTGGGATGGGTAGATTTAAGTAGGGCAAAAAGAATGTCAAGGGAGGCAAAAGGAGCCTAAGCAGAAGATGAAGAAAACCACTAAAGCTCTATTCATATAATTCTCTGCTCTCTATTCATATAATTCTCTGCTCTCCAATTTCACATGAATTATTGGTCTAAGAGAATGGTTCTTAATCCTGGCTACTTATTAGAATCACCTGAGGCCTTTAACAAAAACATTAATACCCTAAGGACCACTGCCAGAGTCTGACTTCATTCATGTGAACCAGGGGCCAGGCACTGGTGACTCTAGAATGCTCCAGGGTAAGAACTATTGCTCTTGGGTATTATGAATGCTCAGTCCATTGAGATGCTTCTTGGAAATGTTGTGATCTCAGTCAGCTATCACAAGAGTGAAGCAGAAACACATGGGGTACCCACCACCCTGTATGTGTGAAAAACACCCAATGACTTCAAAGCCCTGGCTTCTAACAACGCACCTCATTCCCAGTGGCTAATAGAACGTGTTCCCTACTTAGTTACAGTTGATACAAGAGCCATAAGGAATTTTCCAAGGTAATAGTCGGGTCAGCAATTAGCTGCCAATAATAGAAACAGATAGATGGCCTTATACCTAACAAATGTTTCCTTCAAAAGACTATCTTTATCCATTACCTCTTCTGGTGTGATTTAGAAAAAGCTTACTTTTCCTAAGTGATGAGCTACATCTTTCTTCAAAAATGCCACAGTACTTGGATTTTCCCAAGGCAATCCCATATCCACTGAAGTGACTGCAATTCTGTCCCTCTCTGTGGGCTGAGGGGAGAGGGAAACTTCTGGAAGATATGGTACAAGTTCTGTAAGGCCCAGATGGGACTTGGCCTAAAGAGAGAATGAATACGTCTTACTTGTCTAATTCTCACAGTTTTTTTCCCCTCCTTGGTTCCTATTTCCTTTTTCTGCCTCCTGATAAATTTCTAAAAAATGGGCTGGTTCTGAACGTAGTGTTCCATTTTTAAGACTACTGAGAATTTACTGTGCTCTCCTAAGAGAGGAAGGAGGTAAAATACCAACACAAAAAAGAAACATGGCAGTACACAGAGACCTTGTATTTGAAATGATATAATTCAATAGTGTTATCTTAAGGTGGCTTTTTAAATAAGATAGTGCCTCATAGAAATGTGTGAGAGTCTCATTTATCATCCAAAAAATGATCATGGGAATGTATATCCCTGAGAAAAGCACACTACAGTTTGGTCCATGTGAGCAGATCTATTTTTACCCATTGGGCAGAAATAATAAATGGAAATAGTTCAGGGTTTGATGAGTAGGCTGCCATGCAATGCACCAAGCCCTAGGTAGACTGTCACATGGAGGCTGTCTAAGGTGGGGAGTCATCTCCCAGGTAACATGTGGTTGTCACCAGGCATCTTATATGTCGTTCCCTACAGCCTGGGGAACTTAATTAACCAGGTAGCCAGGAGTCATTCTGGAGTCTGGCTATCATCATGAAACTTCCTGATTTGTGGTACAACCACTGTTCAGTGTCACTGCTGAACAGGAAGTCAGTTCCACTATATGACGGTGTGGACTAGACTGATAGTCCTAGGTTTTGCCTAAGAAATCAAGGTTGAGTATGTGAGGCACATTGTCCAATTAGAAGTGGGTGAAATTAGTTTCAGGTAGTTTCCTAGTTTCTTGATGTTGATAGGGACAGCTTATTTGGTTTAATTAAATATTTAATGGACAAGAACATTATTCCTAAGGCATAGCATTTACAATAAATTTATGTTTCTTTTTTTTTTTTAATTTTTTAACGTTTATTTCTGAGACAGAGACAGAGCATGAGTGGGGGAGGGGCAGACAGAGAGGGAGACAGAGGGAGAGAGACAGAGAATCAGAAGCAGGCTCCAGGCTCTGGGCTGTCAGCACAGAGCCCGACGCAGGGCTTGAACTCACAAACCATGAGATCATGACCTGAGCCAAAGTCAGTCACTCAACCGACTGAGCCACCCAGGTGCCCCAACAATAAATTTATGCTTCCAGAATGAGGGGTAACTGTAACTGTACTTGCCTTCCCACTGTTGACAACTAGAAAACTGGAGGAAAAAAAAAAGTGAAACAACTGTTTCCAGGCATTACATTACAACAGATTGTAATCCTTAGGAGTATGAAAGCAAAGAAGTGAAATTCAGCTTTCTGCCTGGGGCACTTTTCAGATCATGATGTGGAAAGCAATAACCCAAGCAGAGCACTGACAGTGTAATTGAGGAGATAAGATAAAAATTTAGAGAGCTGAAACAGCTAGAATTTGTGGAGTTGATTACCAAATAAGAGAAAGCTCTGCAGAGAAAAGACTATATAAATCTGTGCTCTGTTATTAATAATAAGCCACGTATATGTAGTGTGAAAGACCACCTAGCCAGGCAAAAACAAAGTAGGAAGCTCTAAGATTAAAAATCCCCAGAGCTCATACAGAGCTGGGAGATGTTCATACTTTGACAAGCAAGAGTAAAGAGGCTTCATTGGTCACCTGGGGCATTCAATAGAGATCAGAGAAGAACCATGTTCCAGTTTTAGGACTAAACTAGTCCCAGAGTAAAGTCTACCCTAGATTCACCCTAACAAAGCTTAAAAGCAAGCCTCTAAAGAACAAAAATGATCCACAAGTAACTGAACCATCTGCCAGAGAAACTCCATCTGTAAAGGAAAACAAAATTCAAAACTGCCTGCCTAGCACTCAATCAAAAATTACTAGACATGTGATCCATAACCTTAAGAAAATTCAGTTGATAGAAATCAACCACTAATGGCAGGAATAACAAGAACAGCAGCATGGAATTTAAAACAGCTATAATAATTATTCTCAAGGATTTAAAGAAAAACATGAACACAATGAGACAAGAAACAAAATTCTTTTAAAAATCTAAGTGTAACTTTCAAGGGCTGAAAAACACAATATCTGTGAATGGACTTAACAGAAGATTTATTAGTGTAAAAACAAAATGTTAGTCAACTTGAAAACATAGCAATAGAAACTGTTCAAACTGAAGTATAGAGAGAAAAAGACTGAAGAAAATGAACCAAAACTTAATGATTTGTGAAACGATATTAAGTGGTCCAGGGAAAAGAGAAAAATATTAGAAGAAATAATGGCTAGAATTTTTCTAAATGCAACCAGAGGGGGGGAAAAGACACCGTACATAATAGGGGAATATAAATAAGAATGAACACCTACTTCTCATTAGAGACACAACTTAAGTCTGGAACAATGAAATGACATCTTTGCAGTATTGAAAAAAAAAAAAACAAACAAACTCCTTCGTCAGATAGAGGACACTTCCCAAGGGGTTTTATGAAGCCAGCTGGCATTACCCTACAAGCAAAACCAGTCAAAGATATTTTAAGAAAAGAAAATATAAACCAGTATCCCTCATGAAAGTGTATGTAACAAATCCAAAACAAAATATTAGCAACTGAATCCAGCAGTATATAAAGAGAATATTATCCTGGTTTTCATCCCAAGAATGCAAGATTGTTTTAACATGAAAAAAAAATCAATGTATTTGACCTTATTTATGAAATAAAGGAGAAAACCCATATCATTTCAATAAATACAGAAAAAACACGTGATAAAATTCAATGCTGATGATAAAAACATTCAGCACTCTAGTACAAGGACACTTCCTTAACTTGGTAGAGGACGTCTGAAAAACCTACAGAAAACATAGTTGATGGTGAAACACTACACATTTCCCATAAAATCAGAAACAAGAGCCAAGAAGGCTGTTCTCACTTACTATTGAGTACTGCACTTAAGATCCTAACCAGTGCAATAAGGCTAGAAAAAGAAAGAAAAGGCATACATATAGGAAAATAAATTGGCTCTACTCACAAATGACATGATTGTATATATATAGAATCAGAAAGACTACAAAAATTGCTACAAGAAATAAGTAAATTAAAGCAAAATCACCAGAATCAAGTCAATATGTAAACATTTAAAAATGTTAGTATATACAATATAAATCCATGCAATTGATTTATCCACACAATGGAATACCACTCAGCATAAACAAAAATGAACTATTAAAACACTCAACAACACCCAGAAAGGGTGAAGGGAAGAAGGGAAGAAGCCACACCCAGAAGATTACATACTGTGTCTGCAGAACAGAAAAACTAATCTATAGGGACAGAAAAGAGATTGGTGGTTTCTCTGGGCTGGGGTTTGGGTGACTGATTGCAAAAGGTCATGAAGGAGTTTTCTAGCGTGATAAAAAATGCTATCTTTTCAGTGGTGGTTACATTGGTGTATACATTTGTCAAAATTCACTGACCTGTGCACTTAAAATGGGTATATTTTATTGCTTGCAACCTATAATAGAGGGTTTTTTTAAGTTAATTGAAAGGTAGGTATCATTGTAATGATTTGAACTGCTAACGACTAATTTATTTGAAGCATTTAGAGAGAGATGCTGATCTACATCCTGCCTTCTGCTCACTTCACACACTGCTGGGATGAACAGGAGAGTCCTGTGTCCTAGGGACATTGGCCAGAACACCGTCCAGGAGGGCAGGGGGACTAGCGGAAAGGGGAAGGAGAACGTGGGCACATGCGTATTCCTTCATGATTAACTTATCATTGCCTAGCATTGGACTATGGAAAATTCCCTCTGTAATCCCTCCAGCTGGCTCTGGTAAGCCCCTCTTTTGGAAGGAGGATCCTATAACCTGGAACTCCGGGCAAACCTCCTCTCCAAGGGGAATAATTTTAATGCAGTCTGACTATGTTACCAGTTGAATAACTTGAATATTATGTACATTCTTCTGATATGTCTGCACTTCTGAGTAATGTTCTATTGAAATTCATTTGTGCAGCAAATATGTGGCGGGTACCTACTGTGTGCCAGAAACTGTGCTTGGTGGCTGGAAATAAAACAGACACGTCCCTGCCTTGTTAGAGGGGCAACTTGGGGTGGTTGAAAAATGACTAGGTGGAATTCAGAAGACTTGGTTGTCACCATGATTCTGCCCTTAATGACTGAGTGACCCTGAATAAGTCACTTAACCTCTCAGAGCTCCACTTTTCCCATCGTCCAGATTTCAATTTTCAGAATTTTAAACATCCCAGTAATAATTTCCAGTTTGATAGCCACTGTTAATATCTGCTGCTAACAGGACCATAACTTGTTTTGGAATTTGTCTGTGAGATTTGGTGGGAGGGTTAGGTACAGAGGGCTGTGACATGATCCATCCATTCAAGAGCCCTTCTCTTAGACCATAATGTTTACTCTGAGTGACTCATCAGAATCGTCTGAGGAGTTGAAAGAATTCCCAGTGCCCAGGCTACCCGGTAGACCAATGAAATCACAGTCTCTCAGGGGGTAGCACCCAGGTGTCAGTCACTTTTCAACACATTTAGTCATGCACTTATTTGGCCCTTGCATCCTTGTGACCTCTCATCTCCCCACCCCTTCAAAGGAAATAGCTCTGTGGGATTTGACCTCCCGTTTTGATAGCTGGCAGTGCTGCTGTGTATATTCAACAACCACTGCAGTCAGAGCAAGTCGGGGCATGAGAGGTGAGCCCACCGCATATCTGAGCCCATGGGTCAGCCCATATATCTACAATCTAGGAAGGAATTTCGGATTCTCCTTTGTTTGTTCTTAACAGCATTACTGCTTAGTCCAGGCGTTTATCCGTATTTATTAAGTACCTGCCGTGAATGGCCCTGTATCCTGGAGACTCTGTGAAGAGCAGAAATTAACCACATGAAGGGAACAGCAGGTGCAAAGTCCCTGTGGCAGAAAGGAGCCTAGCCAGTCGAAGAACAGAAAGGAAGGATGTTTGTGTGACTGGAGCAGGGACTGCCGGCTGCATGCCATGCGAGGAGACTGGCGATGTGGGAAAGGGTGAGACTTCCTTGTGCCTTGTGGGCAAAGCTGTAGCTGCAGAGAACATGGGAGGAAGTTGCCCTCGATGCATCGTTTCCATACCTGGTGGCTTTTAGCAGCATACTGACTGTTTTTAAGACCACAAGAAAAAGCCGTTATTAGCAGAAGCCATGAGAGCATAACTATGAGTCATACAGAGGAGGTAACCCGGGAGTGGCACGTTTCTATTTGCTTCCCTTCCAGACAAAACTGCAGGCCCCACCCCCAGGGCCTGGTTTGTGCCAGACACTGTTGTAAGCACTTTATTCCCTCACTGAATCTCCATTACCAGCCTATGAGATAAGAACGATTATTGCCCCTTTTATGGATAGACACCAATGAATAATTTGCTCACGGTCACATGGCTACCACGTGGTAAAACTAGAAATGGAACCCAGGCAGTGTCTTGCTGGATGGGCAGGTAATCAGTACAGAGCTGATGTTGGAACGTGACGGTGGCCCTGCTTGCTGCTTGTGTTGAAATGTTTTATCTTTATTCAACAAAAATAGAAGACACCGTGAAGGTTTGAGTTGAGGGCCACACGGTCAGATGGCGTTTGCACAAATCGCGGACAATTGACAAAGGCATCATTCTCATGAGGTCACATACAGTGGTTGTGCTACAGCCCATGACAGCAGAAAACAAACAGCTAATGGAAATTTCAGGGAACCTTTAGGTATGATACAATAGGTATCATGTAACTTCTGTCTCTGAGGCTGGTTGAACGAATTCGCTTGATGGATGTGCTATTAGCAAACTCTCCTGCCCCAGAGAAACACTTAATACAGGACTTGGAAACAGGAATCAAGCGTTTGACTACATTCTTCTGAAGCCAGATGCAAACCACACATCTTCTGCTCTCCGGGGTAAGTAACAAGAGTGCTCTGGAAAGTATATGGAAAGTTATGTGGATGTCGTGGCAGGATGTGTGCAAGCAGCCCACATAAAACCCAGGGAAAATAACAAATTGCCAAGAACCTTGAGCTCCTCTGGGATCATTGTTGTTGCAACCACCAACATCAAGTATTATGTTTTCATGGTCTGTGATTACATGGCATTCGGTACACATGGACCTGTGTAAACAAGAGGGACACAGATTCTCTCTTTTTTTAGGTTTCTTTATTTGTTTTAAGAGAGCAGAGGAGGGAGAATCCCAAGCAGGCTCTGTGTTAGCCTGCAAATCCCACTGCGGGGTTTGAACCCACGAACTGTGGGATCATGACCTGAGCTGAAATCAAGAGTCAGACACCCAACCAGCTGAGCCACCCAGGTTCCCCAAACATAGATTCTCTTTTAACTAATACACTGAAATAGTCCATGGCTAAATCAACATTTCTTGATCACCTGTTTGATACCAAGCAGTAGCTCATGTAATCCTCAGACTAGCACTGCTAGAGGAAATGAATCCTCATCCTTGAAGATAAGGAATTGGAGACCAAGTGAGTCTAAGGAACATGCCAAAGTCTCACGGTAGCCAGAGTTTGGGGTTCGATCCAAAGTGGAACCACAAAAGGCTCTGAACAGTGCAAAGCAGTCTTGAAAAAGAAGAAATCTAGAGGCAACACACTCCCTGATTTCAAAACATAAGGCAGAGGTATAATAATCAACATAGTATGGTACTGGCATAAAAACAGACACGTAGATCAATAGAACAGAATAGAAAGCCCAGAAGTATGATTCCATTCATATATGGTCAATTAATTTATTTATGATAAAGGAGCCAAGGATATACAATGAGGGAAGAAAGGTCTCATCAATAAATGGTGCTGGGAACACTGGATGCCTCATGCAAAAGACTGACACTGGACCACCATCTCTCACCAAACACAGAAGTTAACTCTAAAATGGATTTAAGACTGGAATGTAAGACCTAAAGCCATGAAACTCCTAGAAAGAAAACATAGGCGGTAAGCTCCTTGACAGAGGTCTTGGCCATGAATTTTTAAAGCTAACACCAAAAGTAAAAGCAACAAAAGAGAAAATAAACAAGTAGGACTACGTCAAAGTAAACAGCTTCTGCACAGCAAAGGAGACCATCAACAAAGTGAAAAGGCAACCTACCGAATGGGACAAAATATTTGCAAATCATATATTTGATAAAACGTTAATATCCAGAGTACGTATACTTCAATACAAAGAAAAAATCAACCAAACCCCAAACAACCCAATTTTTAAATATGGGCAGATTTGAAAATAGATAATTTTCCAAAGAAGATATGAGCATGACCAACAGGTACGTGAAAATTATACCCAACTTTATTAATCATCAGGGAAATGCAAATGAAAACCACAATGAGATATCACCTCGCACCCATCAGAATGGCTAGTACCAAAAAGACGAGAAATGAAAAGTGTTGGCGAGGATGTGGAGAAAAAGGAGCCCTTGTACACTGTTGGTGGAACGTGAATTGGCGCGGCCACTCCGGAAAACAATACGGAAGTTCCTCTAAAAATAAAAATAGAACTACCATGTAATCCAGCAGTTCCACTTCTGGGTATTTATCTAAGGGGAACAAAAACAGTAACTCAAAAAGATACATGCGCTCCCATGTTTATTGCTGTACTGTTTACAATAGCCAAAAGATGGAAACAAAAGTGTCCACCAATGGATGGTCAATATTGTAATATTATATGGTGACTACGCTTGTTGAGCATTGAGTAACGTATAGAATTGTTGAATCACTGTGTTGTACACCTGAAACTAATATAACATTGTATGCCAACCATACTTCAATAATAAATAAAAATTTAAAAAATTAGGTGTTTATATACAATGGACTATTACTCAGCCATAGAAAAGAATGAAATCTTGCCATTTGTGCCAATATGGATAGACCTTGAGGGCACAATGCTAAGCGAAATGAGTCAGAGAAAGACAAATGTCATATGATCTCTCTTATATGCGGAATAATAATAATAAAAAAAAAAGCCTCGTGGATACAGAGAACAGATTGGTGGTTTCCAGAGGGGGAGAGTGTGAGAAATGGGTGAAGGGGGTCAAAGTTTTTAAAAAAGCCTCTGAGATCTAAAAGGCCAACTAATACGGGTATTTTGGGCACCATGATGGAAGGAGGCTGCAGTAGGCAGGAAGGAATATTTTGGTGCACAGACCACTTCTCCTAACTTTACAGATATTCTCCTAACACCGTAAGCCATATTCCTAAACGTTCCACTCTTGCAGCTGAAGTCTTGCACAGAGAAAGAGAAAGTGATGTTTCCAAGATCACGTGAGTTCAAGGAAGGAGCGTGGGTTGGGTCACTGGGTTCTGCATCATCACACGCTCAGTTCCGTGTTTCAGTTTGGGGCTTGCAAAGCCCAGGCGCATCTTCAGAGCTACACAACCAGCAAAAAAAAAAAAAAAAAAAAAAAAGGTGCTTGACTCCAAAGCTAGTGCTCTCAGCTGCTCCCTGTAAAAAACATGTCAGTGAGAGTTTATGCCTGTTGTCCATGCTGCACTGACCGGAGTAAGTGTCCTATTTTTTGCAGACACAGACGTGAAAGTCTGGTTAGCAGTTGGCAGTAAACCTCAGATGTTGGCTGAAGTAGCAATATTATATACAATCTCTGCTTCCTTCCCTTTCTCACTGAAATAAATATTCAGCTGCAGGGCTGTTTACCCCAGCCGGCTTCTGAAGACCGTCAGGCAGTCAGTCGCCACGATGTCAGTCAGGCAGCACCAACTGAAGTTGATTTCTTTTGTTCAACAGCTGCAGAACCAGGAGCTGCTGAGGGCAATGATGAAGAAGGCGGAGCTGGAAATCAGCGGCAAAGTGATCGAAACCATGAAGAGGCTGGAGGACCCTGTGCAGCGGCAGCGCGTCCTCGTGGAACAAGAGAGACAGAAATACCTGCACGAAGAGGAGAAGATCGTCAAAAAGCTGTGGTGAGTGCCAGTCACCCGTTGGACCCGAAAAGGACACTGTCCTTGCCAACGAGAAGCCCCTTCCTAGATGGTGCTCTCTCCCTCTCTCTCTTTTAACTTTTTTTAAAGTTTATTTATCTTGAGAGAGAGAGAGAGAGAGAAGGAGAGAGCAAGGGGGCGGGAGGGCGGGAAAAGAGAGAGAGAGAGAGAGAGAGAGAGAGAGAGAGAGAATCTCAAGCAGGCTCCGCACCAACAGCACTGGGCCCGAAACAGGGCTCGAACTCCCAAAGCGTGAGATCATGACCTGAGCCGAAACCAAGAGTCGGACGCTTAACCCACTGAGCCACCCAGGCGCCCCTCCCTCTTTCTTTATTGAGCACCTACTGTGTACAAGTTAGGGTTCTGCTGGTTCTGGGTGTCCTTGGACACTTAGCGCCCCTCTGTCCAGACCCCAGGAAGTTCAACTGCGCTTGTCTCATTAACAGCTGGAGCACCGCGCTCCTTTGTAGGGCTCGGCAACAGAGAAAATGAGAGGAAGCAAATGGCAAAACCCAATGATAAATGGGAAGTCTGCGTTTAATCTCAGTAAATGAAAACTAATAGCCAAAATAATGGTGTTAAAATTATCTTCCTATTATTCAACTGTAGTTAAAAGCACAAAAGAAGAATTTAAGTGTACAGTATGTCTGATCCAGGAATGAAAGATGCCTCCTTGAATGTTATCAATCTTCTATGAGGTTCTTATTGAAAGCATCTATCAAGTCCCACTATTGAAATGAGCACTTTTATTACTCCCCAGTCACTGGGGTGGGCACATCTTTTATGGTAATCTATGTTTTGTTATGCAATGAAGATTTATCATAGAATGATTTCACCTTCTAGTGTAATGAGTAGTAATTTTTCTGGATTCTCCTAGCATTGTTAATTCTCTTAAATCTCCCAAATTGGGACTAGAAAGAAGCAACTTTCACGTTCTTCTCATGGGCAGAAGGACCGGAAGTCTCCATGATGGAAAGTGTTATTTTCCATCAACTGTTTGATATTTGAGCCTGTGTCACCCCAGATGCCCACCCAGCGTGTCTAATTAAAATAAGAATGTCCCTCTCAGTAGCAGTCCAGAGGGGGGAGAAAATCAATTAGAGTTATAATTTTCCAAAAAAAAAAAAAAAAAAAAAGAATTTGACCACTGTTCACCAACATCTCAAAATAGCTTCTAATATTTTATGCAGTTCATTCATTTGTAGACCATTAATCACCCACCGTGAGGTGATAAGGCTATTATTTGTCTGAAATGTTTTTGTGATGGCCCAGTTGTCTACATCTAGGTGTTAAAAGATTCTTCTTGAAAACTTCTTTAAAAACGTGTAGCCTTTTAAGAATATTTTATGTTTTCCAATTAAATCACGAAAAAGTAAAATTTCCTTCTTTTAAGAATTGTGTTTATCAGTCAGCTAAGTCTTGCTTTTGCTCTAGAAAAAGTACTTAATCTCAGTACTACCCCAGCAGCCCAGCACAGGAGTGAGCTAGGAAGGGGCATGGGGAGCCTATCAGGAGAGCACTTCATCTGTGGGCTGGCTGCACCTGGAGAAGATGTGCACAGGGCATTTGAGGAGCTCCGGTCCGGCAAAGCAGAGTATATGAGTATGTGTATAGCCCAAAACAGGTGGCTCACCTGTGCCAGGTGACCCTACGCAAAGGAGAGATTGCTTCGGGCCCCAGGGATCAAGAAGACAACCTGAAATAAGTTCTTTGTCTTGTGGCCCCAGACCCAGGGCAGCGCCGTGTGTTTAGCGGGGTCTCACAAAGGGTTTGTTAAACCGAACCAGGCTGGCCTGGAGGTCAGGCGGGGTTCCATCAGTGAAAGCGGGGCGAGGGATGGGGAGTTCCCAGGCAGAGCAACCCTGTGAGCCAGCAAGACTCAGGACCAGGAAGGTGCAAGGTGTCCTTGGAAAACTGGGGGCCGACCACGTTGGCGGAGATGATGCAAGATACTAGACCATGTCTCATGTCTGGTAACGCCATTCCCCCTTGCATGATGCCTGCCCGTATCTTACACCACATTCCCGCCCTGCCTGCCTGCTCCGTGTGTGCGGGGACTGTGTTTACCGAGATTGGAGGATCATGTGACAGAAACCTAGATTCCTGGCTTTTCCTGGCAGCTCCTGGGTCCAACCCCAGCTCCAGAACCTCTCTGGATGGAGCGTAAGAATGTGCATTTTACCCAGGGGAGATTCTCAAGTGTCTTCCCATTTGACCAGCCTGATGGGGAGGTCACTGACGTTTTTTGATCAAGGATGCAGCAAAGTTTTTTGATCAAGGAAACACAGCAAAGGATGCAGAGCTGTGTTTCAGAAAGGTCCCTCTGGTGATCATGTGCAGGACTGTTGGAGGGGGAAACATTGGTGTCAGGGAAACCATATCGGCAGCAGCTAGAACAGTCCAGTCGAAAGTCAGTAAGGCCTGGGGCACAAGGGTGGCTCCCTCCATCAGTTAAGCATCTGAGTCTTAATTTCGGCTCAGGTCATGATCTCAAGTTTTGTGGGATTGAGCCCCGCATTGGGCTGTGCACTGACAGCATGGAGCCTGCTTGGGATACTCTCTCTCGCTCTCTCTCTCTCCCTCCCTCACTTGCATGCATGCACTCTCACTCTCAAGATAAATAAATAAACTTAAAAAAATGTCAGTAGGCCTGAATCAAGGAGTAAAAACAGGAATGGGAAGAGAAATCAAATGAAAATGGACTGTTACAAAAGACAGCTGGTGGTACCTGGGTGGCTGTCGGTTAAGTGACTGACTTCAGCTCAGGTCATGATCTCACGGTTTGTGGGTTCAAGCCCTGCATCGGGCTCTGTGCTGACAGCTCAGAGCCTGGAGCCTCCTTCAGATTCTTTGTCTCCTCTCTCTGCCCCTCTCCCACTTGTGCTCTGTCTTACTCTGTCTCTCAAAGATAAATACATGTAAAAAAAAAAAAAGACAACTGGAAATTTCAACTTAGGAACATCAGGAAAACAATCTCCCCTCCTTCCCTCCTCTCCCCTCCCCTGCCCTTCACCTTACACACACACACACACACACACACACACACACACACACTGGAAAATAAGTTCTCTTGGGCGTCATATTGGACTAAGTTGCTGGTGAGCCATTAAGAGGGCAGAGAAGTGAAATTTGGATCTAGAATATGGAGAGAAATGGAATCCAGATCATTTCTCTTTGGTGGGTTTCTACTTGGAAATAATAATTGGGCTTCTAATAACTGTCAAATGAAATATACTTCATTAATATATTAATGAAAACATTAATGCTTCTTTTAACTAACATAGTATGAAAAGCAACTTACACAAATAGAATGGATTTAGAGCTAAACCACAGTATCTGTGAACATCTGGCTTTCCTTTGAGCCAAGTTCACATCTCCAGAGTCATATTGATTACATAATATTGAAAGTTTGTTTTCAGCATTCATTTTAGCTCCATGATCTCTGTTACATTTTGAATAAACAAATTTTATCTGAGTGCTTCATAATATATATCATAAACATATGAACAGAAATGACATTGTTGTGTACAATAATATCAATACACTTTTGTGTATATTCCTTGATCAACCCAGGAAAAGCTGTGACATTTATGGGTCTTCTGTGTTCAGAGTTATGAAATCCCAAAGGCACATCATGTAAAAGAGATTAAAATAGAACTTTAGGCAGACTGACTTCAGGTCAGATGATCGCTCTTAGGAGTATTCATTGACACCTGGCAGACTTGTGGGTTGTAAATGGAACCGTGATAACATTTGGGTCTTAGCTCTTCCCTCGGAACTTGGAAGGACTGGACAGTGCGTCCAGTCTACACTCCAAGATATTTCAGTTTGGTGATGAAGTGGTAAATAACTTTTGCACACATAGGTGCCATATTTAGAGCTCTTAGGAGGGATGGCGTACATCGTCTCCTCAGGGGTGTGGTTAGCTGCAGGAAGTTTCCTGTGGGTGGGTTCCCATAACACCAGGTACCTTCCCATAGTTTGCAAATGTGGACAGTGAGCAGTTGGGGCTTTCCCTTTGGGTCCTGAGTTGCAGTATTTCATCTGAAGGGATCACAGGCAATTGGGATCCGTTTTCCATAATAGTTGAAAGACGTCACCAAAAACTCCATCTCGCTTCTCTACAGCGGATGGACTTGTTGTTTGCCCCATTGGTCCTTGTTAAACACACATGGCATCCCGCCTGAATCCGTCCTGCAGTAGCTGTGCCATCCATAACCTCCATCTGCGCCCCCACTTAGCGGGAAGGGTCTTGGCAGGCCATCTTTTTACAGATACGCTGTGTCTTCTTTCCCTGTTCCCCGCCAGCCCCTAGCACTGCCCCTGTAGGTGAATGCTGTTTGCCTACCGCCACCTAGTGGTTCTTAATCTCTCAACGTTCTTGTCCTCCACTACCTTAAGAGAAGTTTTCTGTCGTCAGATTTACGGGCAAACTGAAATGATACAACCGTGTTTACGATGGGTGATTAATGTGCCCAGGAGACAGGATGTTGTTGGTTTGTTTCGTTGGTTGCTTTGCATTTTGAAGCAGAAGACCTCAGAACTAGCAGTACCTGTGTGTGTGTGTGTGTGTGTGTGTGTGTGCGCGCGCGCATGCGTGCACCTGCGTGTGTCTTTCTCTCCCTCTCTCTTACACACACATACACACCAGAAATCAGATCTGTGATCGTTCTTCGTCTTTGGAGCTTAGAGAGGAAAGTCAGTCCTTATTGATGAGGCCATCAGTATAAACCAGAGGTTCTCGATCAGGGGCAAGTTTGCTCCCCTCCCCCACCCCATCCCCACTTCCCTCAGGGACATTTCCCAGTGTCTGGAGACATCTTTGTTTGTCACACACTGGGGAGAGGGTGCTACTAGATCTGGTGGGTAGAGGGCAGGCGTGCTGCGAAACACCCTACAATGCACAGGTCAAGTCCCTATAGGAAAGAATTATCCAGCCCAATATATCAAGTTTCAGGTTTAGAAGGCTAATATAAGCCAATCAGGACCCCTCCTTTTGCCCCGCTACGGCGTGTGCTCCCCGCCCCCACCCCATCACCTGACAAAATGCACACTCCCCTCCCTTTGTCGGCATCAGCACCACTGAAAATAAAGAATGGGTCCTTTGTCAGCCAGCCACCACCTCCCCTCTAGCCAACCTGGGCATCCCCAAGAACAGGCCCTGGGAAAACTCCTTGCACCCGCCTTACACCTCAGAGGAATATTTAAGCCACACCAAGCTACTCTCTCGAGATACTGCCGCCATCTTAGCGGAAGGCCAGGGGAGGCTGGGCCGCGGTGAGCAACAGGAGGCTCGGATGGGCCCTTTGCTACTACAGCTGCCCTTTTTCGGGGGTCTCGGTGTTCACTGCCACCTACTGGTCTGCTTGCCCCCACCCCCAGTGAGCTGGAAGACTTCGTTGAAGACTTGAAGAAGGACTCTACGTCGGCTACCCGAGTGGTCAGTCTAAAAGATGTGGAAGATGGGGCTTTCCTCCTGCGACAAGTGGGAGAAGCAGTAGCCACCCTGAAAGGTGAGCCTCCTCCTTGAAGGGGAGAAGTCCGAAGCGTGTCTCCAGGAGGAGAGCGGGGTGGAGGGGGGGAGGTTAAAACTCTGTCCGACAGTGACAGATCCGTTCGTTCGTGCATGTGTGCCTGCAAGTGTTCATCAAATACCCTGTGGGCGCTGTTCTAGGCACTGGCGATGCCTCACTGAACAAAATGGGCAGATGTCCCTGTCTTCTTGGAGCTTCTATTTTAGTGGGCGCCATAAGATTTAGGGCGAAATGATACCAATGACAGTTTCTCTCCACTGGCTCTTCCAGTGTGCCAGGGCACCAGTGCCAAATTCATTGAAAATGGCCCTCAGGGACAGTTGCCTTTATCCCACATAAGCAGACAGGAAGTGAGGCACAGAGGACCTCTGCCCTTGCCCGAGGTCACTTGGAACCCGGCTCTGTCGAACAGGCGTCTGCCTCCTGGAGATGCGTGCGGAGCGCTGCGGCCGATGAACCCCACACTCCTGACCCTACCCGGTGTGCGTGTGTGGGATGGGGGCTTGTTCCGCTTTTTCTCCAACTCACCCTCTGCTCTTGGCCTGCAGGAGAATTCCCCACCTTACAAAACAAGATGCGAGCCATCTTGCGCATAGAAGTCGAGGCCGTGCGGTTTCTGAAGGAGGAGCCCCACAGGCTGGACAGCCTCCTGCAGAGAGTACGGAGCATGACTGACACCCTGACCATGTTGCGGAGGTAACCGCCCCCCCCCCCCCCGGGGGGCCGGGAAACTCGTGAGGGAGGACGGCAGCAACTCCTTCCCACCTTAGACGTTCCATTGCAGTATGACTTGAGGTCCCGATCGTTCAGCACAAGCCTGCTGCGTTTGGCACATCCTAGAGCTTAACGTTAGGAAACATTAAGTAAACATTTTTTTCAAAAAATCATTTGAAGGTGGTCCTTTTTAATAACACTTTAAGATTAAAGAATGCGTCAAAATATTTTACTAGCCTCCTTCACTTCTGGAGCACAGATGACTTCAGTTAGAAGAAGAAATACACACTGAATGAAGTTCAAGAGACAGCGTTAGAGGCGTGGCCCTGCCAAACTGGAGAGAGGGAGGGCAGGAGGGAGGAGAGCTTGAGAACTGGAAGTTGCCTTCATGAAGATGACTACTGACAGTGGAAGAGAGGGCATGGAGGCAGGAGAGGGAAAGGCGGGGAACAGATCCTCGGGGGTCCCTTGGGGATTGGAGGAACAGGGTAGGTAAACAGCAAAAGAAACAAGTGAGTAGCAGAGGAGAGTCATCGAATGCAGTGTCTCTTTTCAAATCAAAAATAGACATTTTAATAAGAAGAAAGTAAGGGACTGATTAAAGATTATAGGTCAAGTACCGTGTATCATATCATCTGACATACCCTACATCGATCGTAACAACAGCTCCCGAGGAAGGCGCCAGAAGGCAGTCTCATCCTCCCTCCTCCTTATCATCATCACTACATTCTACAGAAAAATATCTGAGGCTCAGAAAGGTACAGTTCCCAGCATCCTAGAGCTAGAACCTGCCAGAACTGATGATATTCAAACACAGGCCTGTCTGACCCCAGAGCCGTGTTCTTTCCACTGCACCGTGGGTGGAAATGCACAGATAGCTTCACGTGACCCCAAAATGCAGAGGAGGATGAGGACCAACCGGGCTGTTAGATTTGGAGTCACTGTTGACCTCCCAGAAAGGCGAGGTCGAGTCCAGGTGGGGAAGGAAGCCTGATCCAAGCGACAGGAAGAGCAAGCACCAGGAATTAAGATACAGTTGACTCTTGGACAACTCGGGTTTGAACTGCACGGGTCCACTTATGTAAGGATTTTTTTTTTTTTTTTGATAAGTACAAGACAATGCTGTAAATGTATTTTCTTTGTGATCTTCCTAATCACGTTTTCCTTTCCCTAGCTTACTTTATTGTAAGAATCCAGTCATAGCATACAAAATGTATGTTAATCAGGTACTTATGATATAGGTAATCCTTCTGGTCAACAGTAGATAATTAGCAGTTAGGTTTTGGAGAGGAACAAGAGTTCCATGTGGATTTTCAAAGGAGGAGAATATGGAGGGCTCAGGAAGGTTTTGGGGTTAGAACAGAGCATCTCTGAGGGCTGTCCAGCGGGGACTGGGTGGAGGGGGTTAATGTTAGAATCATCTGTTCACTCCTGGCCGCCCCCACACCAATAGTGATGGAACCGTGTCTGGCTGGGCACAACGGTGCTGGTGGAAAGGCAGAGACAGACCATCTCGTGAGGGAAGGACTGAGCAGTCAGGTCCCAGAGACGGTCAGGAGGCAATTGGAGGGCATTAGGAAGTTGCTATGGAAACCTTCATCCCCAAGCTGCTACTCCAGGTTGTCAGATGTCTTAATTTTGCAACCTCTTGCCTGGCTTTGAGATGCCACGGCATTCAAGTGTGCCATACAAATAAAATGCAAGTTACCTACCTTAAGAGTTAATGCTGCTGTGCATGGTTTCTCCCAGACATGTCACCGATGGGCTCTTGAAAGGTACAGATGCAGCCCAGGCCGCACAGTACGTCGCTATGGAAAAGGCCACGGCCGCGGAAGTCCTGAAGAGCCAGGAGGAGGCACCCCACACCTCAGGCCAGCCCCTCCACGGCGCAGGAGTCCCCGGCGACGTGAAGTCAGAAGTGGTGCCCTTGACCGTTCACCATGCGCAGAGCTCCCCGGTGGTCATCCAGCCCTCCCAGCTCTCCGCCGCCCTGCTCAACCCCGCCCAGCACTTGCCGGGGGGCTCGGGTCCCCACCCCACCAGCCCTTCGGCCACCACACAGGAAGTGACCTCAGCTCTGCAGTCGGCACAGGCTCCTCAGTCCCCACAGATGCCCATGAACGGCTCTGCCATGCAGAGCTTGCTCATTGAGGAAATCCACAGCGCGAGCGCCAAGAACAGGGCAGTGTCCATTGAGGTAGGGTCCTACGTCCATTTCTCGTTAACCCTATAGAGGAATAACATCTGGTCCTTCCCTCAAGGAGTTTATAGTCTGGTTGTAAAGAGAATGCATATATGTGTCAAAGATACATTTAGGGGCGCCTGGGTGGCGCAGTCGGTTAAGCGTCCGAATTCAGCTCAGGTCACGATCTCGCGGTCCGTGAGTTCGAGCCCCGCGTCGGGCTCTGGGCTGATGGCTCAGAGCCTGGAGCCTGCTTCCGATTCTGTGTCTCCTTCTCTCTCTGCCCCTCCCCCCTTCATGCTCTGTCTCTCTCTGTCTCAAAAATAAATAAAAACGTTAAAAAAAAAATTTAAAAAAAAGATACATTTATATCAAATATATATAGATATATAGATATACTTATATCTATATATCTATATATCTATGTATCTATATATCTATATAGATATATCTATATATCTATACATATATATATACATAGATATATAGATATATCTATACATACATGTATGTATATATATTTGTCTCAAAGAGAGATTTTTTGAACTACAAATGGGTTTCGATGGCCAGATTAAGAGAACAGTCGGATTTCAGAGAAGGGTGAGACACCCCATCCTGTGGGAAGGTGAAACCATGGTGTTCTGGGAAGTGTTTACCAACCAGTTCTCTGGTGGGGGCAGGGGGAAGCCCTGATTCATAGAATCTGCCAGTTTCTAAGGCGTATTCTCCCACCGTCGCTGATTTCGAGTTTCAGCGGGACATCAGTGGGCATGCGGCTGGGGAGATGTGAGTCAGCTCTCCCTGCTCAAGCACATCACTGGTGAATGCGGGCCGGTGGAGGGTTTGCTACTGGCCTGGAAAAGTCAGTAGAATCTGGGTAAGTGGAGCAGGGTTGGTGAGGGCTAGCACAGAGGGGTTGCTGTAGCAAAGGGAACCACGAGTAAATTTATTTTATGGGAACAAGATAGAGGAGATGAGGCTGGCAAAACAGACTGGAACCGGATGTGTGGGAGCTGGCAAACCAGTCCAGGACGTCTCAAGGTCATGGGGTGGGTGTCCGAAAAAATGCGGCCCCTCAGAGCAGTGATAAAAAATCAGCATCTTCAGAAAATTGCTCTGAAACAATGTACAGAATCAATTAAGGTGGTGGGGTCTCGAATTAAGGTTGCTGGGTGGGAAGTCATTAGAGTAGTCTCAGGATGCAAGGTGGAGGCGGTCAAAATGGAAAGAGAAAACTGGGTCTTCGAGTCACACGACATAGAAAACACGCCATGGTTTTAAAGATTCTATCAAGAGCCGGTATCCACGCCTGAGTATCACATTTTGTCTCCCCAGCGTCGTTACCCCAGACCCTGCTCCTCACCGTGCCCGCCTCTCTTGCGTGTCAGCAGTGGATAACTCAGGTTTCAAGAAAAAAATAACCTCTTCAAATTGCCAAGGCCACGGTCAGGGCAACCGGGCCTCTGGACCCTAGGTAGCTTCTGCCTCTGCTCCAAAGTCAGCGGCTGTGCCTCTCCTCCAAGCCAGCCGTTTACGAAACGCAGCTCACGGGAGGGGTGAGATGTGATTGCCTGACGGTGATTCTGTCCCATCGTGCCCAGCAGGGCAGGGGCGAAAACTGAACAACACGTTTCCTCCTGAGAGTGAGTGGAATCTGCCATTTCCTACATCTCTGTATGGAAACCGTCTCAGTGGGACGACCCATCTATTTAACAAACGTCTCTTGAGAACCCACTGGGCGTGGCCTTCGTGGCCACGTGTGTATTCTCAGTTTCGACTCACGAGTCGTCTCTGAAAATGCCCCGATCTGCGGTAAGGAGGCCTGGGCCTCGCCGCCCGCTCCACTGCTGCTGCGTAAGGTGAGCTTCCTCCGCGGACCGTATCCCCGAGCCCTGCTGTGCACCAGCCCCCAGAGGCCCTGAGGCAGGCAGGGAACAGAAGGGACAGAGTCCGTGCCTTCAAGAAACATGCCTGCTTGTAGGGAGAGGCCGAGAACCAGCGTATGCCAGATGGTCGTAAATGCTAGGAAGAAACAGTGAAGGGAGGGGGTGGAAAGGACGGTGGCGGTGGAGGCTTGTTTACGCAGCGTGGATCTTGGACACATTCTTTGCCTCACTGGGCCTCGGCATTCTCACGTGTGAAGTGTGTTGGTGAAGTGATCCCCTCGGTCTTTTCCAGTTCTTACGTGTTGGGGTTCTCTGCCCTCCTGGAAGGATTACTGTGCCACCTCGAAATCACAGGAAAATGTTCCTTTAAAAAAAATGTGCAGGTATTTAAAAATGCATTTCATGTAATTCTCCCTATTGGGAGAACTTGATGGAACTTCGAGGGTACCCAGATAAACCCCATTTTACACGTAAGAAAGTTTGACCCGGAGGCCATATAGCAGTTCTTAGCCACGGGACTGGGATGTAGGATTCCTTGTTCCTGGTGAGTGTTTTTGGGCTTAGCTTCTGTTTGTCTGCACATCTCCTCCGCAGTGAAAACTCCGTTTCGAGAACAAAAACTTGGTGATGGGATACATACTTTTGAAAGCATATCCCTGCGTCCTTTTATTAGTATTGGTTGAAAGTAGCAGTAAGTGCTCAGTAATAATGGAAAGAATGCATTTGGGTTTCTGAGCTTGCTTCCGTGGGAGTGAAGACCACTCGGGCTTACACAGCAGAGAGCACAGGGGCACGTTTGTCTGTGCAAAAATGTCCCTCGGTGCGGAAACCGGAGCATTATTTTATCCACATTTAACCTGTGTTATGCTCTCCGCCACCCCGACACGAAATCTCTGATTAGCTTTCCCTCTGGTTTTTAAACCTTCTTCACTTGTTCTTTTCCTGCAGAAAGCAGAGAGGAAATGGGAAGAGAAAAGGCAAAATCTGGACCACTATAACGGGAAAGAGTTTGAGAAGCTACTGGAAGAAGCTCAGGCCAACATCATGAGGTCAATTCCAAACCTGGAGATGCCACCAGCCTTGGGCCCACAACCAAAGGGCGATGCTCCGGTAGACAAGCTAGAACTTTCAGGTGAGGTGCTCACAGGGCTATGCGGGCTGGCTACCCTCGGGTCAGGGCAGTGCTGCCCACGTAAGCACGTGCTGGCCAGCAGCACCAATCTCTCACTTCGTAAGACTCTTATAAATTGGAGCAAATCCTCAGGTATCACTACATTCTCACTACTGCCTCTTAACTATAACCGTAGCCTGGAAACGATGTTCTACTTGAGGATACTAGAACAATGCCCGGTAAGGTAAAATTTAGATTCCCGGCTTCCACATTTCCTGTGAATTTATGACACTTCACAGCACCAGCTGGGAGAATAAGAGGGCCGCATTTAGAGTGAGAGCTTTTCATATGCTGCAGGAAGAAAATGCCAGCCTTTATGAGGTCCCGAGGGGACATTAGATCATGAGGCAAAATTGCATTTTTTAAGTCAAAATTATTAGATTGTATATTGAACTAACTAAACTATGGAAGTGAAGCCTCAATGTGTCCCTAAGAACATAAAATAACCGTTAGAAAACTCAGCCTCCTAAATCTCCAACCAACAAGCCTCATGCCTTACTCTGATCTTAAAGTTGCGAACAGAGACACCATTCTACCTGCAGCCCAGTGTCTCAGAGCCACATTCAATGGTGCCTCCTCCAGTAGCTGAAATTAATTTGGAAAGGAATCGCCATCTTGACTTGCATGCATGTCCAGGAACATGAGCGTAGATACAATTTGTAACCACCGTAACCCTGTCTCGCTGTTCTCCTTCGCCAAAGCTGCTCTAAAATTCCCCTCACTGAAACTGCCCCCATCAGCCTGTGTGAGCCAAGTTTTTCACCCCTTTTCCCCACCTGCCCAGCTGGGTGAGGCCTGTTTAGGGACCAGAAGGGTCAGGCAGCAAGTACCTTAGGAGGAAGGGGCCCGGGAGGGGCAGCCCTGTTCTCACAAAGATGGCTTCTCTCCCAAAGTCCCCGTGAGGAATTTCTCATGGGTAAGAATCTACACCATTCCGTTTCCACCTGGCCTAATTTGGCTCTCCTTATTATTGCTTTTGTCAGGTAGTCCTTTGATGTTTTATAATCACAAATAAGTTATAAAAAATAGTTATAAATCGTAATTGTTCCTTCTCGTGATTGCACTTGTTATCTTACCACATCTGGGCTTTTTATTCCTTCAGATTAAAAAAAATTTGTATAAAGTGGGGCGCCTGGGTGGCTCAATCAGTGAAGCGTCTGACTTCAGCTCAGGTCACGATCTCTCGGTTCATGAGTTCGAGCCCCGCGTCGGGCTCTGTGCTGACAGCTCGGAGCCTGGAGCCTGCTTCGGATTCTGTGTCTCCCTCTCTCTCTGCTCCTCCCCCGCTTGCACTCTGTCTCCCTCTTTCTCAAAAATAAACAAACATTTAAAACCAAAGAAATAATTTGCATAAAGTGTTTTTTAAAAATTACTCCCCAAAGTATTTTTGCTCAATTAAATGTGTTACGTTATGTTATAAGTAAACTCTATACCCAGCATCGGACTTGAACTCACAACCCTGAGATCAAGAGTCACATGCTCGACCAGCTGAGTTTGTTTTGTTCTGTTTTGTTTTGTTTTGTCTTAACACATGGCCTGATTTCAGAGAGAGTCTGCTAATGTACCAGCCACCAGAAATGCGTAAGGATACAATCTGTTACCTGCAAACGTTGGTTTCTATCATTTTTACTTATTTGGCATGGATGTCACTGCTTTTACTGATTTTTGTTTACTAATGAGGTGAAATTCTACGCTCAGGGTTTTTAAAAGCTATTTGTATTTCCTCTTGTATAAATTGTCTGACTACTTAGAAAACGGGAACGGATGGTAGCTCCTAAAAAAATCAGTGGAAAATTTTAGAGACGGTAGCCTCAGTCAGTGTTAAAGAAAAATTATTCACAGAGATATTTGTTAAAAAGAGCAAGCAAGACTTTATTCAAGACCACGGCAGCAGGGGAGAGAAACTGAACCCAGCTCTGAATACAATACATCAAGGGTAGGGGGAGTCTCGCTAAAAGGCAGGCCAAGGGCCTGGACGTGCAGAGGGAGTGAAGAACCAGCTCAGATGTCAAGAATGGGGGATTCTTGCTAAACGGACTTCACGGAATTCTTTGCTAAAACTGGGCTGAGCACACAGAGCAAGGGCAAGGCTTCGCGGAGAGGAGAGCTCGGAGGAGCCCTGACCAAAGCCGGGCAAAGAGGCAGTCATGGTCATGACCCAGGAGAGGAGACCTGGGCCCACTTCCAGGGCCCGTCAGCCTGTGCCAGTCCCTGGGGGGACCCACAAAGCTGATGAGGCTGTCCCCTGGCCAGGCCGCTGGCTCAGGAACCAGCCGGGTGGCCCACTGCTGCTGGGGCCTCGTCACCCACACTCTCCTGCAGGAGACCAGAACTGTCGGCTACACGTAACCACTGGCCTTTCACCCTGATGAGCACCCACACCCTTACTACAGCTTTAAGTAGAAACTTCTCAAGCATGTCCCTCAAACAGCTCTGACTAGGTTGCTCAGAAAGGACAAACATATTCCCGAGAGGGCAGGCCGTGTTCCTAGAGAGAGCTGGGGCAAAGCCCGGTTGGAAGGTCCAACCCCGAGTTTCTGCTTCTGCTGCTTTAGTGCGCACTTGGGTTCAGGCTGGTAAAAGGCAGAGGTGAGGAATGATGATAAAGGACAGAAATGAGGAGGTTTGAATTTGGTTAAGTGCCTTTTCTGGACATTTTTCTGGAGAAAGCTAAGTAGATACCTGTATTTCCTAACCTTTGGTGTCAATGCCAACTTCTCCTTCTGCATTTCTGTGTTTACTGCCTCCTTTCATTAGCAGAGAACCCTTTCCAACCACATAACCAGGACCAAAAGTCCATTTTGTCCCTGACTTTGTTTTCTGTTCATCTGCCTTGCATTTCCTCCTGGCCCTTCATCGGCCAGATTCTATTCTAACATCCCCTGCACAAACTTCTCCTGCTAATAACACTGTCTCTCACGTCCTTCCTTTAGCAGCCATGCGAGGGGCTCTGGATTTGTCTCTAAGCTCTAATATTTCATCTCTCCAAGGAATACCCAGAAGTTTTACTTAATGATGATAGCTCTTGGGGCACCTGGATGGCTCAGTCGGTTGAACATCTGACTTTTTTTTTTTTTTTAATGTTTATTTTTGAGAGAGAATGAGAGAGTGAGCAGGGGAGGGGCAGAGAGAGAGGAAGGCAGAGGAAGGCAGAGGATCTGAAGTGGGCTTTGCACTGACAGCGGAGAGCCTGAGGCGGGGCTCGAACTCACCAACTGTGTGATCATGACATGAGCCGCAGTCGGACGCTTCACCATCTGAGCCACTCAGGCGCCCTGAGCATCTGACTCTTAATCTCAGCTCAGGTCTTGATCTCAGAGCCCTGAGTTCAAGCCCTATGTTGGGCTCCACACTGGGCATGAAGCCTACTTAAAATATATCTATATATGTATATATGCTACATATATATATATATATATATATATATATATATATATATATACATATATATGCACATATTTTTTTAATAATGATAGCTCATACTTGCATTGCATTTACAGTAAGTCACTAAGCACTGTTCTAAGTGCTTCGCGTATATTAAGGTATTTAATCTCCACAGCATCCCAGTGGAGAGGATTATTATGATACCCATTTAATAGATGATACAACTGAGGCAGAGAGAAGTTAATTAACTTGTACAGGGTCTTTTTGGGATTTCAAGTCAGTTGGGCTATAGGGTCTATGCCTTTAATCCTGACACTATGGAAAGAACAGAGAGATGTTTACATCAGATTGCATCAAGTTTATAGAAATACACTGTTCTGGAAGTTCTCTTGCAAAGAGGTTATTTTGCAATGACACACTGTTTTCCAGAAGACTCTCCAAATTCAGAACAAGACTTGGACAAGCTGGGGGGTAAGTCCCCACCTCCTCCTCCCCCACCCCCTCGGCGGAGCTACCTGCCAGGATCAGGGCTCACCACCACGAGGTCCGGCGATGTGGTCTACACCAGCAGGAAGGAGAACATCACCGCTAAGGTCTGATGGGTTCAGCTCTGGTGAACTGGTCTCTGAGTTCAAATGATACCCTTAGACAAGGTTCTCTCTATTCTCATGTAGAACACAGAAAGCAGTAAGGCAGAGGAGAGAATTGATTAAGCTACATCACAGGAAGCCCCACAGATGGGAAAATGTCAGCCAGTGTTATTGGACTAGACTCAGCACCACCAGCTCTATCCTTACTTGACTTGTAGCTGCAACAATGTAAAATGCAAATCACAAGCTACTTCTCCAGCAAGGGCCTCATAAGATTGAAAACGGAGTAGAAGGGGACGCAAAGGAAAGTCCACCTTACAAAAGCTAAGTGAGACTAGCTCACACGGTTGTAAGAGTCTGTACAGAAAGGTGTTCAGTGGGTTTTAGCTTGCACTTAACTTGGCAAGTTTGGTCTTTTGTGTTAAATGTAAAATACAATTTCCAAGGAGATGTAGTACGGGCAGGCCTTTCTTAAAGGCACCAAATGTTGAGTAGTTATAACTTCATTTAAAATCTTCAACCCATTCACCAAAATGGCAGCTTGTACAAAAAAAAACCCAAACTAAAAGCAAGGGATATTAATAGTCTTTCGACTCGATTTGAAGAGGTAGGAAGCCGACATGCCAGGCAGTAAGGGAACGTGTGTTGCTGTAATCTGTGCCTCTTTTTGCCAGCCCCTAGAGGCGTTGAGCTAATATCTGTGATTTGAATCTTCCACAGGCAAGCAGTGAAGATGCTGGGCCAAGCCCCCAGGCTAGAGCCTCTAAGTGTCCGACCGAGGAGCTGGCTTCCACCTGGACCCCATCCCCACCGCCAGTCGCTACCTCGTCCTCAAAGGACGAGGAGGAAGAAGAAGAAGGAGACAAAATAATGGCGGAACTCCAGGTATGTGGATGAGGTAACTGGTTGTGGCTCCTTGCCTTCCTACCTAGGCCGCTCTGGCTATGTCTCTCACAGATCCATTACCTAGAGAGGGCTGGCAAGGAGCCTTTGGACCTAGGCCTCGTAAGCAGCATCTTCTGGCCTTGGCCTCCAGTTTTCCAAGATGGCCCTGAACTACCCTCAGGGTACTTCATGACGTGTGTAAGGAATGACTGTTTCACAAAACAACTCAGGAAGTTTATACGGGAAATGAATTGCGAGTTTTCCTAGCTCCGGCCAAGAGGATTTACTTTCCTTGCTTTTAATAGTCCATTCATTTCAAAAGCAATTCAGACAGGGATCCGAAATATCAGCCATCGTCTTGTCTTCATAAGGACTGATTAAGGCCTCCTTCACGTGGGTCTCATAAAAACTTTGGTTTTAATACTTAGAATGGCTGCCCTTAGGTCTTCTGTCCTTCATACCAAGTTCCCATTCGGTGTCAGCATCATCTTTTCAAATATGCAGAAAAACGGAACGATTTCATTTCCCATTTTCTTTGCCCTGTTTGCGAAATGATTATTTATTAGTTTTCGATTTTTATTTTTTAATTAATTGACACAGTCCATTCTTAGGATTAAGGATGGGGTACAGAAACGGTACTCAAAGTTTACCCCACATTCAAATCATGGATGTGAACCTACCCTGGGTGTATGTTCTAAGAACTTTTCTAATCAGAGGCATGCACAATTTCCAGACCAAAGTCTGTTCATAGAATATTTCATTTTGACCCATACTCATTGTAGCATTTTTTCCCCTCTCTGGATGGTCAGATCACATGGTCAGATCACACACTTAGGGCTCCAAAATACATTGCCTCTTCACCAGTGCACGCACCATGGGTGTGCATTCTTCGTGTGGAGTAAGGAGAACTTTTAAGCCATGTCATTTCTACCACGGCTGTTCCACTCTGCTTTCCGTGGTAATAACTACCAAAATTGGGCTGTTTGGATTTACAGGGCTGCTGGTTGATTTGTCCCAGGGCTGAGCCCTTCTGAGCTTCTCTCAGACTGGCCTAGGACATCCCCTCCACCAATCAGATCGGTGACAGATTTTTAGGACGTTTAAAGAATGTCATACATAGGAACCATAGATGTATACGGTTAGCGATGCATGAAACAGTTGAGAGGGTGGAGGCGTCCGTCACTCAGTGATCCAGGGAGGACCCTCTGGCTGATGACACTGGCATGGCCGGGCTGCTTGTCGTCGGGAGATTGGTGCTCGTCCTGAGATGTGTAGGCAGATTCTGGGACCGTTCGTTGTAGCCTCTGCCCCAAAGCGTGGTTTAAATTGATCGCGGCCCAGTTTGGTTCAAATGGATGACGAAGAACTAGGTAATTTTACATCTGTGCAAGGTGAACAGTCACTCCTAATCCAAGAAGTAGAAACTTTTAGGCTCATGGATAGTCCTGCACTAGCCCCCAAAGAGAAGTCATTTACTTGTTCCAGCTACGCTTTAGAGCTCATCACTTGGGAATATTTCCCACCACTGACGTCTAAATATCTCTGATGGTTTCTTTGAAAGTTTTCAAAGCCTGGAGTATGTGGTTTCTTGTTGTGTTATTGGTGGTTAGGTAATACTGGTGAATCAAGTGCTCTAAGCCTGACTTAACCAAAGCCAAGAGCCCTCCTTCTGGGGTAGGGACCCTACCCGCTGCATCAGGAGGTCAGCCGCGCACTTGGGCTCTGCACTTAGGTGCCCCCGAGGCAGGACAAGGAGCAGATGCGGCCTCCTGAGTGTGACTGTGGAACAGTTTCCTGCTGTGTGTTACCAGGCGTCAGAAAAAACCAGAGGCTCCAAAGTCCAGGGTCTGACAGCCCAGCGGAGATGGCAGGTGGCCTCAATGGGCATCTCCAGGGCCCGCTAGGACTGGGGTGTCTGAGAGACCCCAAGGGGGGAGCCAGCACACCGGCTTCAGGAAGAAGGAACAAGCAGAGAAACAGAAGAGCAGGCCGGGGAAGTTCCCAGGCATCGGCTCAAGTCGTATTTTAGGACCCGTGCTGAAACAGTCAACTTGGCACGGGCCTGGATATTCTTTCTGCCCACGGAGTTATTTCCAAAGGGCCATATTCGGCAGTAAGAAAATATTGAGGCAGTTATTTGGGATTTTTCATCGAAATAGCTGATCTTTAATCCTGACTGCAAATTTGAATTATTTGGGGGAGTTTAAAAAAAAAAAAGGCCTGTGAATTAATTCTGAATTAATTATTCTCTGTGTGAGGCCTGGGTAACAAAAATTTTTTTTAACTAGGTGACATGTAGTTGAATTGAGAGCCACTGATTTCAAGAAGCTTGGGTGCTGGGTTCTTCATCTTTCCTGCTTTCGTGACCGTATTGTCACTCCCTCTCTGCCCCGCAGACACAGCCTGTGCTTTCTGTTTGTCTGAGGACTGGCCTCCCTCACCCACTGTTCACCCAAACTGGGGTGGACTCCTAGAACTAAAATTGATAGTTTTCTAGGACAGATCTAGAAGCTCAGGCAGAAAGGAGGCAGCTCAGAACCCCATGGGCACTCAGGAGCATCACTTTATTCTAAATGCACCTCAGAGCACCTTAGAATGTGGGAGTACCTGTTACTATGTTACTACTGTATTCTTTTTTGTTGTTGTTGTTTAAAGTTTATTTTGCACGAGAGAGTAGTGTAAGCAGGGGAAGAAGGGCAGAGAGAGAGAGAGAGAGAGAGAGAGAGAGAGAATCCCAATCGGGCTCTGCGCACTTTGGACGAGAGAGTAGTGCAAGCAGGGGAGGGGCAGAGAGAGAGGGGGAGGGAGAGAGGATCCCAAGCAGGCTCCACGCTTTCAGCGCTGAGTCCAGTGCGGGGCTCAGTCCCACAAACTGTGAGATCACCACCTGAGCTGAGGTCAAGAATCCGTTGCTTAACCGACCGAGGCACCCAGACACCCCACAAAGGGCATGCGTTCCAAGGGTTCTGTCCATTTATCACGCCGTGGCACAGCCAGTGAGGAAGCCTCTGCCTCTGGCTCAGAGCCTAGCTTTGCTGCTCTGAGGCCAAATGCCAAACCAGGTTTCGTGGCGCCGCCTCCCCGTCCCTGGTGTGACGGCCCGGCAGGACTAGGCTGGGGTCTCCACGCCTCCAGACTCCCTGTCTGTTCCCTCCTCCCTCGTCACTACGCCGGCATCCCTGTTAACCTCAGTATTTTAATCCCTTAGGCATTCCAGAAGTGTTCCTTTATGGATGTAAATTCAAACAGTCACGCTGAGCAGTCCCGGGCTGACAGTCACGTTAAAGACACTAGGCCGGGGGCCACAGTCCCACCCAAGGAGAAGAAGGTAACGTGGCAGTTACACGTTTGCCACACAGTCAAATGGTCCTTCTTTCCTTGCTCTGACACTAACACCACTCCTGCGTTTGTCCTTCTTTCTGTGCCCTCTTTTTCCCTCTCACCTGGTTTGTTTTGTTTTTTTTTAAACTAACGGAGACACAGCCTTAGGTAATCAGAGATACCTGGTTCGGGTTCCCAGCGTGCGCTGTGTGTTCCTGTAACAGTCTATGCAGAACTTGGGCATTATCTTCCCAAACTAAAGAGTATCCCCGTTGCAAGATTTTCTAGAACTCTAGAAGAAAATGGAAACACCAGTCAAGCGTGTAGCACTTTTTCTAATTCTTAACGTGTCTTCTAGATCCAACACGCCTGTGTCAGAAGTAGCTGCAAGCCTTAGAGGGTAGGGACAAAACACACCGCAGAGCTACATGCTCACCATCCCTGGGTGTATCCTCGTAGAAACGACGCAGATGTGTTTGCACACGTGTTCAGGAACGCCAGACAGAATTTGCGTTAAGTAGGACAAATTCTCAAACTATACCTTGCAAGACAATAAATTCGGTGTAAGCTCAGTGCTCATACACATTGTGGCGTCCTAATGGCTTCAGGTCAGCTGTCCGGGCTCTAAAACAAAGTTCACCGTCATTACATAAGTACTTTAGGGAAAGGACATTGGCCTGAATGTGTGAGCTTCAACTTTCTGAGTTGGCTTTAGAGCTTTTAGGATTCTTGGGCATAAAGCCATCTTATCTGAATGAATTTCAGGATTAAAAGCTTATCGTGACCCACTCCGGTCCTAGCACTTTTCGCAAGGACTAGGTTCGAGCTTCCCCTAAATAAAGTCAAACAAATCAGCCGTAGCATAGCCTAATAGCTACTCCCGGTGGGCACCTCAGTCCCCGTGAAAGAAGCCTCAGTGAGGGAGATGAAGGATCATGAATCAGAGGGCTATTCTAGCATAATCCTTCAAGAGATACGGTCCTGGGGCTGACAGCCCCCGGCCGTGAGGCCCTGACAAGGAGACCGGCCTCCTCCTCCCTGCCTTACAACCATCCTAGGGCCTCCTGCAAACTAGGTCTGCCGAGGTGGGGGGGAGGGGGGGTTGAGGGCATCTCCGTGCAGCAGGAGAGGTTATGAGATTATTGCTGTTAAATCTTTCTCATGAAGAGAATCTCCTGTTACTTTCAAGTGAACCCATGACATCCTATTTGAAATATACTCCTCTTTCAGTCTGTGGGATTGCCCTACAGTGGCCCTAAGTAAAACCACCTCATGAAAGGCCCTGGCATATCCTGAGTCACAGGGCATACCTGGGCCGATGTCTGTCTGAAACACTGGGAACTGGGAACTTCCGGAAGATCCCTCTAGAGATCATCGTTGTCTCGTAGAACTTTGCTCATTGGCTGAAAAGTTGCATAAGATTTCTCGCCTTGCAATTAGAAAGCCATAGCCTTGAGATACCCTTCACCTCAATCAGGAGTCCGTCGGATAATAGGCCAAGTCTGTAGTGAGAGCCATATAGGCACTTAAGTGCTTGTGTTAGATACTTCTATGCAGCAGACTGACCTGTCTCATAATAACCATGAGTATCAGACTTCTCCCCACATTTTTGTCAGCACTCCTCCTGGGCTATTCGTCTACTCTTCTATAAATCAAGTATTTCTTTAAAATTTTCTCCTTATCATCATGAGGTGTCAGCCTAGTGCTTCACTTGTGTACAATTTTCCTATAACTGTGTCTCTGATTTTGCTTGATTGCCATATGCATTTAGAGCCTGCCACACAGTTTTCTGAACGATCCAAACCTCAGGACCTACCTATAAACAGACATTAAGAGGTTTAACCACATTTTACGCAGTCTTGACCCTCTAAGATTACCTCTGAGATATCATTATGAGATTACATGACAATTGTGACCGAGCTACCCTGGATACAGTGAATGCACTTGTTGTGATAATTTCGTTCTTTTTTTCTAGCCCAGTAACAAAAGTAACAGGTCTTGTGAAACCTACCCTTGACATCTTTATCTTAGTGGCTTTCATCGGAGTATTCCTGCTACCTCACCCCTTTTAAAATACGTGTGTCTCTGGGTGACATTTGAAATACTTAGCAGTGGGTATGGCATGGGCCCTGACCAGTCAGAACAGATGCCAGCGCTGACCCCGGGCACTGGGCCAGAAGAACGTCAGCTGTGCACGTGTCATGCCTAGATTACATGTCGACTCCTTCTCCAATTCAGGGGTAAATTCTCACTCAAGTCCTAGCATGCTCTGCTGCCTCCGTGTTTGGGGTGGAAACCTTAGTCCGAAACCTCTCTTGCTTTTCTTCTTAAACCTTTTATTGGATGTGTGAGTTGTTTAATGATCCAAATTTAAAATCCCACAAAAGACCTCATGTTGTTCGTCTGTACCGGCCGAATTGTTGCACTGGTTTGGGGCCTTACCGGGAGGAGGGGAGGTTTAACAGGAGGCATCCCGTGGCTGATGCACCTCGTATGCTGTACGATGTTTCCATGTGATTAATACTGACTCTGTTGTTTGTGTGTTATTCCTTGAATGTGTATGGACATCCTTTCCATTTGTAACAGGGCGGTGGGGTTGCTGTGGGTTGACTTGGGCGGGGCCCGGTTATTATGCTTTGTTATGTTGTCATTACTTTAGCCAGACAACCTTCTCGGGATTGTGTCCCTTCCCCCTGTAACCACCTCTTCCTTTCGGGCTTTGGCAGCAAGAAGAAGGGGCAGCAGTGCCTTGGAAGCGACAAGGCACAGCTAGTGTTAGTGTCGTGGCAGAGCCCAAGGGAGCCAGACAAGGCCACGCTTCCCGGTGAAGCACTGTCCGGACCTGAGCCTCACTGCTGGGTCCTCACGTCCTGAATCTCGGTGACACCCGCAGAAATGGACCTTCGCTCTGTATCCGAGAATACAGAGACTAGAAGCTGACTTACGATGTCAAAGTCACCGCTGTAGCCTCCAATATCTGCTTTGGAGGTGTTTCGAGGGTATTTTGGCAGCATTATCATTCTGAATTTGGATTTGACCGCCTTGGGTATTACTAGGTTGAAGGTTACTGTGACACTTGACTTGGCCAAGTCCAAGTGCAAACTGCAGATACACTGTCAGTCTGTCATTTGACCAGGGAAAAATAAGGTTTTCGTTTCATCTCCAAGTACTACACCCAAGTGGGCCAGAGTCCTTATAGGACAGTTTCCAGAAAAGCAGCAGAGATAGTACCGAAATAACTAGCTGGAAGGGTTCTGGTCTAGTTCCCCAGTCTATACACAAGAAAACGGAGGCCCAGGAAAGTGAAGGTGGCACAGTTAAGGGGCAGAGCTGGATTAGAACCACAAAGCTTCTGCCTGCCGAGATACTGTGCTTTCTACTGCGCTACACCTCTCTTCCCGTTTTCGATTCTGCTAAGCTCACAATCAGATGCTGGAGAGAGAACGTGTGGATACAGAATCGATCCTTTTATTCTCTTAACTGCTCCCTCACCAATTTTGCAAATCCCTAAACTATTTTGCTAATTGAGATTTTCGTCTCGTGCGAACACAGGGTGTGTTTGGAAGCTGGAGAACCACAAAGCCAGCCAAAGTAGAGCCGTCTAGGCTTTGGCAGATGTGCTTGGCCCGCAGGTTCTGGAAGTGTGATTAAAGGAACGATTTAGTTATAGTCCACTTTGGGGGGGGGATGTGGTTTTGTGCAGTAACATGTCCTACACTATTCTACCAGAATTTGGAATTTTTCCATGAAGACGTTCGGAAATCTGATGTCGAATATGAAAACGGCCCCCAAATGGAATCCCGAAAGGTGAGTTTAGCAAATCTGCGTTCCGACGGATACCATGCAGATTCATGGCCCCCTTTCGCGGATCCTGTTCTGATTAATGTGTGTGGTTTCCCTCCTCCACTTCCCTCTCAGGTTCCCACAGGGGCTCTCACACCCCTTGACCATCCTAAATGGGAAATAGCAATGGAGAATAGTGTTTCTGATGCATCAAGAACATCAGAGTATAAAACAGACATCCTAAAGAAGGAAAATTCCATACCCGGCAAACGTTTATTTAAAGACAGTAGAAACTATACCCAGAAAAATGTGTCTAAGGTCAATGCCAGTTACTCTGGCCTTTGTTCATTAGATGAAATAAACAAAGGACCTAAGAGCTCAGGACCGCAGTACCCTGTGCCTGACGCTGAGAATCAGAAGATGAATTATGGAAAGACGAAGGAGATGAGACTAGAAAGACAGGAAAACGCAGATAGGTGTGACCTTCCCTCTCCCGCTAGGTCAACTGAATTGAGCACGTGTGATGTCAGAACTCAAGATCAAGAGGTTCACATGACAGAGTTCGGCCAGGTTGCTCTAAGACCCAAGGGGGCACGGCATGCTAGCGTGAACCCCAGCGAGGACGGAGAATCGACACCAAGTTCTCCCACTGAAGAAAATGCGACCACCGACAACATCGCCTTCATGATCACCAAAACTGCCGTCCAGGTGCTCTCCAGTGGGGAGGTCCGCGACATAGTGAGCCAAAAGGGGGAAGATGTACAGACGGTTAACATTGACGCCAAGAAAGAAGCAACGTCCCCACAAGAAGGAGCTGAAAACGAAGAGCCAGTCGTGTGCCTAGACAAGAAACCAGTTATCATCATTTTTGACGAGCCCATGGACATCCGGTCTGCGTATAAGAGACTTTCAACCATATTCGAGGAATGCGACGAGGAATTAGAGAGGATGATGACAGAGGAAAAGATAGAGGAGGAGGAAGAGGAGGAAAACGGAGACCCTGTACTCCAGAATAACACTTCCCAAAAGTTGCATAAGAAGGTTGCATCCGGCAGCCCCGGATCAGGGCAGCAGGCTGATGGTAAATTCCAGCCACACTGCCTTTCACCAGAGGCTGAACCCCCGGGACAGGAAACGAGTAAGAACGAGCTGAGCAGGTTCGGCCACGCAGACTCTCCAAGTGCAGAAAGCAAGGGTGACGTGACGGATGACCAGTTTGAAAGCCCCAAGAAAAAGTTTAAATTCAAATTCCCTAAAAAGCAACTGGCTGCTCTCACTCAGGCAATTCGCACGGGAACCAAAACGGGGAAGAAGACGCTGCAGGTGGTGGTCTACGAGGAGGAGGAGGAGGACGGCACTTTGAAGCAGCACAAGGAAGCTAAACGATTTGAAATCACTAGGTCCCAACCTGAAGACGCCCCCAAAAGTACGCTTAGGAGACCAGAGCCGCCCAGTGCAGAGAACGCACCTGTGATTTCCAGAACTGACGAAATCAGAAAAAATACCTACAGGACGCTGGACAGCCTGGAGCAGACCATCAAACAGCTTGAAACCACAATCAGTGAAATGAGTCCAAAAGCCCTGGTGGACGCTTCATGCTCTTCCAACAGAGATTCTGTTGCAAGCTCAGCCCACATAGCCCAAGAGGCCTCTCCCCGCTCCCTGCTAGTTCTGGACGAAGCTCCCACTGCCCTAGAGCCCCCCTCGTCCGTACCTTCAGCCTCACGTAAGGTATCTTGGTCTGATGGAAAACGAAAAGACCCAGCTGCTTTCTTACATCTGCCATAATCACCATTAGCAACAGGTGTCTTGTGATTTACTTGCTTCCTTTCAGGTGGCTCATTGTGGTTTTATTTTTGTCTGTTCGCCACGATCCCTTTCTCTCACACTTTCTCCCTCACCTTCAAAACAACAACAACTAGGTGTCTAACAGCTAATTGATTCTCTTTTTACCTCTGTTGCTGATTGGTGTTGGGTAAACGCAGAGGACGCTGGGTCAGTCATGTGCTGTTGAAATGATTGCTCTGATACTCACATTAAAATCCGTTTGATCAGTAGTGGAGCAGATTCATTCTGTTTGATTCTTCAAATTAACCCCAGTGGTGTCTCCTGATGTCCGTCTCCTAGATCTGTCCTGCATGTAGGGCTGTGGCTTCTCACGTTGAGCTTCTGCACACAGTGGGAGAGCTTGCGTGACAATCCGCTCACGTGCTTCTCCTTCTCTTCCCCTCCCACTGCTCCTTCCCACAGGGCGCCGCCGGGACCCCACAGACGAGCAGGATGCCGGTCCCCATGAGTTCCAAGAACAGACCCGGAAGCCTGGACAAGCCTGGCAAGCAGTCCAAACTGCAGGACCCTCGCCAATACCGTCAGGTAGTTTTACCTTAAACCCAATTTTGGATGGACACTGTTGCGTTTAAGAAGCAAGTCACTGACTTAGTTTATACCAAATATCATGCTTTCTTTGTAAGATACGGTTTACGTAGACACCCTGGATCTGGGGCATGAAGAAAGTCTAAAAACCTTCGTTAAACTTTTCACCACGCTTCTGCATGCTTGCAATAAAACATCTTTTACTTTGTGACTCCAAAGTTTAACTGTTAACACAAGGTGCCGGGCCCGTCGGCTTTTCTTTGGGTGAATGTAGTGGTTCATCAGAACACCTCGGGAAACCGAGTCAGACCTGTCCTTGAGCTGCCCTGAAAGTCACCAGTACTAACGTATATGCTGACTGCGTTGCATTAGAGGCACATTAACTGTCCATCACGATGCCCCCGCCCCACCCCAGTAATCACCCCAGACGCATGGCCGACCTAGCACCCGGGAACGGTAGCGGGATGGTGTGCCTCTTCTCACCTACGCCGTTCTTCCTTTCCTCCCGTTCTACACATCTCTGCTCTTGTACTTTGGGGGGTCTCTACCAGGTCCAGTGCAGCACAACAAGAACTTAGCTCAGGCCTTGAACTGGTTCGGTTTGATTTGGTTTCTTTTATTTAGTCATTCTCAGAAGGGCTGTGTTGCCAGACCCTGTGGTTTGATCGTGTTACCAGCTTTCTGACAAACTGTCTCCCGCCATCTTTGTTTGCAGGCTAATGGAAGTGCTAAGAAAGCTGGTGGGGACTGTAAGCCTACTTTCCCCTCCTTACCTGCTTCTAAGATTCCAGCCCTTTCTCCCAGCTCTGGGAAAAGCAGTTCTCTGCCCTCTTCTAGTGGTGACAGCTCTAACTTGCCTATTCCACCTGCTACTAAACCACCGGTTACTTCTAACCCTCTCAGCCCCCAAACAGGACGATCTGCTCCCTCTGCCTCCCTCATCCCCTCTGTCTCTAATGGCTCCTTAAAGTTTCAGAGCCCCACTCATACAGGGAAAGGCCACCATCTCTCATTCTCACTGCAGACTCAAAACGGCCGAGCAGCCCCTTCCCCCTCCTCTTCCTCCTCCTCCCCGCCCTCCCCCGCCTCCCCCACTTCACTGAATCAAGGTGCCAAGAGCATCAGGACCATCCACACTCCCGGCCTCACCAGCTACAAGGCACAGAACGGAAGTTCAAGCAAAGCCACCCCATCCACAGCCAAGGAAACCTCTTAAAGGCCAAATCCTGTTAGGTGAAAGTCGGAGTTACCGTTAAAAAAATACACAAAAAATGTTTTTCGACAGTCTTCCACAACTGTTTTCCCAAGCGAATGTAACATATTGCCGTACTGTTTGAGGCTTAATGCTAAGTATGTGCTAAATACTGGATTAATAGATGTCAGTGAAGCTTGTTTGTTTTCTTCGTTGCTATTGTAATTACATAGTGTTCACTGTCTATAGCCGATACCCGTCAAATGAAGTAAGCATGTGTTACGAAAAGAGTGGCTGGCAGGAGAGAAGGGTGTGTGAGAGACGGGGAGGAAAATGTACTCAGCATGTAAAACATGTATGATTCCAGAATTTTAGTATGTTTTGTACAAAAATATTTTTCATTACGGAGACTAGACGTGAAACCGAGAAATACACAAGCGTGACTATCTATACAAATTGTAAAACAGATACTATAATATTTCCTTTTATTTTGGTGTTATTTAGCTTTATTACAGATTTCTATTTTTGTCAGAACGTCATGGTTCCTTTCAAGATCTTTTTTGCCAAAAACATTTTGATACTATAGCATTGTACATTTGAAAGTAGCGTGCTAGACAAAAAGCCAGTGAACTTCTACATGAGCCGACACGAGGCATATGTAGAAGGCAGTTTATCAAACCTATTGCACTGCCGTGAGAATTATGTATAATAATTTGCAGCCCAAGCAAGCTAGTTTTCTTTGCTTTTCTTTCTTTCTTTCTTTCTTTCTTTCTTTCTTTCTTTCTTTCTCTTGTTTCTTTCTCTTAACATATTGGGATTCTCTAGTTGTTTCCTTTCCAGTATCTAAACCCTTCCTTTGTTTCCTGAGACCTGGTGACCCACACTCTTGCATTGTGGATTTTAACATGTACACTTCTGTACGGTTCTGTAAACTGACCAACTTTTGTACATATATAAATAGACATAATAAAAAATACCGTATGTGGCAGCACAGAGTAGTTTTCGCACACCAAAGTTAATTTTTATGCATGCTTTAAAAATATATCTTGGGATGGGCAGAAATGGGGATACCCGTACATTTTTAAAAAGCAACAAGTTTGCACAGATAGAGTGTTTTTGTAAATAAATGTATTTGTATAACACAGTCATGTAATATACAGAACGATAAGCAGAGACTTTGCAAAACTAAATAAAGGGCTGCATGCTTATTATTTTTTGTACCTTGTCACTCGAACTGCTTCCTAGTCAAAGAACAAACATAACTATTACCAAGTTAATTGGTTTGGGTTTTGAGGACGTTATAAGTAACGTGTAACGGGACACGAGCTGGCTTTCAGAAAGCTCTACTTCTCTGATCATGATGAGTTCCTGATCAATTCATTGCAAGTGCGGTGCCTTCTGATGTAACCTGCTGACTCTCTCCTCTGTGGCTTTACCAAGGTTTGGCTAACAGAAAGCAAACCTGGGTCCAGAGTTTCCACCCTCGTTTACAAGAGGGGCTCTTACTACCTTTTCTTTTTAAATGTCTGGTAGAAGTCAAGTAGAAATAAAGCATCTTTATCACTATGATTTTTTTCGAGTTCTCAGTGTCAAAAAATATTGTTGGTGTAGAAAGACATACGCTAGCTAACATTACACTGTGGGTAACAGTCGGTGAAAATACCACCAGGAGTATGGAATCGACAAGAACAGTCTCAGGAATATCCTTTTTGGCCTCCAAAATATTTACCTTGGTTCGATATAAAGGGAAAATGAGTATTACCTGAGCACCTGGTTGTCGGTGTCCGTAAGCTTCAAGTTTACAGATCTGGGATGCCTTTATCAGATCTAGTATGTTACAGGTCCACTCATTGTGTAAATTACGTGTTAACATTATATGAATCACGTGTTTGGGGGAGGGCTCCGGAAAGTCGTCATCTTACAGCTTTTAGGTATAAAATGTTCTGACATTTCAATCACGTCCTACAACAACTCAACAAGTGCATTATGTTAAAATCCACAGGGTAGTGGCGCCTGGGTGGCTCAGTCGGTTAAGCGACCGACGTCGGCCCAGGTCATGATCTCGCGGTCCGTGGGTTCGAGCCCCGCGTCGGGCTCTGTGCTGACAGCTCGGAGCCCGGAGCCTGTTTCAGATTCTGTGTCTCCCTCTCTCTGACCCTCCCCCGTTCATGCTCTGTCTCTCTCTCTGTCAAAACTAAATAAACATTAAAAAATAAATAAATAAAAGGTGATACATGCAGAACACTTAGCATGATACCTGGCCCTCGATAGGCAACGGACGGCAGTTATTGTGGATACGTTGACAGACACAAGGATCAAGGACTTGGCCACCAACGCTAGGCACTTCGACAAATGAAGCATTTGGTGTAAGTCTGCCGCATGTGATCCGCTGCCTTCTAGGTGGAGTGTGCCGAGCATAACTTGATCTTCTTGCCTTCAGGTCATCAGGATGAGCTTTTGTTTCCAGCTGGACGGCCACGAGCCCTGGCAGATCTGACGTTCTCTCCTCAAAAGGGCTCGTGCAATCACTTTATTATCTTTGGACACGATCTTCTCAGGAGCAGAGATCACGGCACAGGGGCCTGTGGTCCGTGGGGCGTTTCCCCAACAACGTCACCTGGTTGCTTCTGCGATACCACCTTTTGAGTTTTTGGTTGAAGCAGTCTTTCTTCCTCCGCTCCCCCTCCAAAGAAAATTTCTTGGTCGCTCTCAAATGCTTTTGCATCTTCAGAGCCATGGAGAGGGGAAGAAGCTAGTTCAAATTGCAGAGGGGGGCCCTCGGGAAGCAGTCTGGGGGACAGGCATGGCCAGAACTGCTCTGGGAGCCCAGCGGATGTGTCTGCTTCTCTTCACGGGTCTTGCCCTGGGTGCTCAGCTCAGGGATGGACACCAACTCCTCCCGCCATCTGAGGAGTCTGGGCAGGGTGATTTGGGGTGCACCTTCTCCTGACCCTGAAAATGCAACCTCACAAAAGGACCAGTCTTTAGTAGCCATGATTCTAGGGCCCTGGCTTTTCTCCTGTGCAAATGTCTTTGTTTTGCTTGGCTTTGGAAGGAGTTGCAGTCACGACACCGAAAGAAAAGCAACCTCTGTAACGCTGCAACACTGTTAAAAGTTGTGTGTCATGCCAGAGAGGGCCACATGCCATCACCTCTGTGAAAGGCCTCTCCTCTGGACTCCCGCAGTCTGACTTCTTCTCTGCAACCAGATGGAAGCCTTTGGGAGAGTGGATGAGTGTCCGGTTATCCGTGATAAAGACAACAACCCTAACCTTTTTTTTTTTATTTTTTTATTTTTTTATTTTTTTTTTTTTTATTTTTTATTTTTGGGACAGAGAGAGACAGAGCATGAACAGGGGAGGGGCAGAGAGAGAGGGAGACACAGAATCGGAAACAGGCTCCAGGCTCCGAGCCATCAGCCCAGAGCCTGACGCGGGGCTCGAACTCACGGACCGCGAGATCGTGACCTGGGTGAAGTCGGACGCTTAACCGACTGCGCCACCCAGGCGCCCCAACCCTAACCTTTATTGAAGGTGCAACGTGTGTCTGGCTCTGTCTTAAGAATTTTCTATATGTCGCATTTAATCTTCTCAACCGTCCTCTGAGGGAGGTTCCGTTATTCTCCAGGCACAGAGGAGAACCCGAGACGTGCCCATGCTTGTGCATCCAGCCCATGGCACCGACTTGATGGACGGTCGCACGAATCTGAGGAGCCCCTAGGGTTTATCTTGGAGAATATTTTTTTTAGATGCAACACTCTGTTGAGTGAAAAAAAAATTGTTTTTGCATCTTTCCAAGAATGCCTAAAAGCTTATTTTTAAAGCAGAATCGGCCTGCAGGTGCAGATCGTTGTAAATAGGTTTTTCACTCGCATGAATGTTGGGCGGGGCGTTACCAGGTCCTGCCGCAGGGGACAGTTCCTGGCAGCCCATTGCAGGACGCCTGGCGTCCCTGGCCCGCACCCGCACGATGCCAGTGTTGCCTCATCATGGTGACAGCTACAGAGCTCTCCACAAATACCTGCACTTGTCTCTAATGAGCAGAACCGCTTTGGCTGAGACTCACTGGCATAGAATACTGAACACACACTTCGTTGTTGGAAAAAGTCAGGGCCAACCTGGACGGCATAAGGATCCGGCCTCGAGAGCCCTTCTCCACAAGACAGCATTAGGGGCCAAACCCAGAGCTCGGGGCACCTGAATGGCCTGCCATTTCTCGAACTTTTGCGTGACACTTCTATCCATATCAGCATGTGTGCAGTCTCCATGCATGCCTGCAAGAGCAAGTGATTAAGGACGAAAGAAAACCAAGCTCTAAGCATTTAGTTTAAGGAGGAAAGAGACAGGGGCACTTCTGTGGCTCGGTGGGTTAAGCATCTGACTCTGGATTTCTGCTCAGGTCATGATCTCTTGGTTTTTGAGTTTCAGCCCAGCGTCAGGCTGTGTACTGACAGTACTGCTTGGGATTCTCTCCCACCACCACCCCCCCCCCCCCCGCCCTCTCCTCCCCCAATCGTGCACTATCTCTCAAAATAAACATTTAAAAAAAAAAAAAAAAAAAGGAAAGGGACAGGAAATCTTGAGCAGATGGGTGGGAACAGACTTCTCTCTTCTAACTGTTGAAGCTCTGGGATTAGCAAGGTGCTGAATCATTTAGAACGAGGGCTCTCACCCGCCACGGTCTCCTCTCTGACTAGGGACAGGATGGGGAAAACAGGGATGGCCAGTGGGATCCACCCTGGTGACAGAAGAACCCAAGGAAGCCGGATCTGGCATTTGGAATAAATGGGGACTCGTGGCCCAGATTCTCAAACTTGGCTGCACCTGTAATCACATGGGAACCCTTAAAGATGCAGAGGCCTGGGTCACACCCTCAGAGATTCTAAACGAGGGGGACAGAGGCTCTCCCCGTGCAGCAGATTGTCAGACCTTTCCGGGCGATTCTAATGGGAAGCCAGGGCTGGGAACTACAGTCTAGCACTAGGACAGCAGGGGCCCGGGAGTAATGAGAGGATGGGGTGTCTTTTTTTTTTTTTCTTCTTATGTTTATTTATTTTGAGAGAGAGAGGGAGAGGGAGAGTATGCACAGGAGGAGCAGAGAGAGGGAGAGAGAGAGAGAGAGAGAGAGAGTCCCAAGCGGGCTGTCCGCTGTTGGTCACTAACCGTGAGCTCATGACCCGAGCCGAGATCAAGAGCTGGATGCGTAACCAGCCACCCAGGAGCCCTGAAGATGGTGTATCTTAAAAACAAAAGGTGACTATTACCCCATGAGAGCGGATTCAGACTTGGAAAATATTTTATTTCTTTGTCAAGTTTTCCAACCATTTTAAAAAACATAGTTGGAATGGAGGGACATTGTTTCTCACTCCCAGCTGATAGTGTCGCCCCCCCGGGGCATCTGAAGCTGTCCTTGTGTTTTGACTCTTCCGGTGCTGCCCCGGGGTCTCCCAACACTGGCTACATGTAGGGCTCGTTGCGTTTGCAGGTAGCTAACAATTACAACACTCAAGTGCCTTTGGGGTTGGAGTAATTCAAGGATCTGACATCTGACGCCAAGAAAGTACAGGTGTAACCCCCCCCACCCCCACCCCCCCGTAGTTTCTGGAGAAGCCGGGCGTCCTCACGATGGTTCCCAGTAGTCGGTTACAACGAGACGTTGCAGGTGCCCTTTTACGCTTGTTACGGAGGTTCCACTGGCTGGTCAATACCAAGCTGCGATGTGTTTCAAATGGTGCATCTAGGTCTCTGTGTGAAATATGCATGTGTAAAGCCAAAAAAGCAAAGTGCAGAAGCACTCCTTTTGTGGGGAGGGGCAGCAGGGAGGAGGGCAGCCCGTGAAGATATGAAAACTATTCGGGCGACACGGGATCTGAGGATGGGGCAGAGAATCTAGAAGCCCACGGCGAGCGGAGGGGGACCAGGCGGGAGAAGCCTATCTCCGCCTTCACCCCTGTCCAGTAAGAAGGTCGGAGGGTGGTGGGTAGGCTCCCAGATTCGGGCTAGAAATGTTCGCAGAGCCTCTCCCCACCAAGAGCCCTCGGTCCATGCCTGATTGGTGACCCCGGGGCCTTTCCCCAGCTCCCAGAAGCGGGCCCTGTCTTGGGCGTCACCCCCCACGAGGACCCTCCACCAAGCCCACCAGCTTCCGCTCCCACTGCGCCCTGAAATGGCTCCCTCGAGGGTCAGCCGTGCCTCCGTGTTGCGACACCCAGTGCACCGTTTTCAGCCCCAGCTTTGGCTTTAGTTAGAGGATTTACCTACAAATATCCCGCATGAAACGAATGAGATTGAGTCCCCTCTTCTATTGATAAAGGGCGGTAGGGACCAACCCCGCGCCCCGGCCAGCCAGCATACCTCTGCAGGGCAGAAGGAACACGGATGATCACACTGGTGAGCCACAGACCTGTGGTTCTGTCCGGGGAAGGCATATGACACGCTTCTCTGCAGCCGACTTCCTCAGTCACGCTCTGAGCTAGCCCTAGAACTGGTTGCAGTGCAGCCCGTCAGGCTGATTAGACGGGAGATTCCAGACGCGTTAGAGGTACAAGATTCCTTAGACCTGGAAGGAAGGCAAGGCTCGTCTGCGACCCACTCGGTCTCCTTTCTCGGGTGTCATTCCCCACCTGATTTCGTGCTCGTTGGTCCACACGCGCCAGTGCCGGAGTCTGGGGCCTCAGCGCCTCTCGCCTCCACATTCCTGGTCTCCTCCAAGGCAGAAAGGGCCTCCCAGGCATGGTCTCTGCTCAGAGGGCCCTACCTCCTGTACCTAGAGAAGTGGTTTTTGCCCCGATGTCTACAGTAAACCAGGCCAAGAGGGCATATTTTACTCACAGGAGAGAGTTCACTCGCCTGGAAATGGAGTCAGGGAATGAAACTTTCAGGAATAAATAGATCATGGCACAGCGATTGCAATCTGATGCTCTTTGTTTCCACAGAGGAACAGAATCACACAGTGGAAGGGCTTTGTCAGGTCGGACACACGTTCCACATCCTGGAAAAAACGTTCTTTCACAGGGGGAGGTGGGGGGGGGGGTGGATTCCAGAGGAAGAGGCCACGCCCTCCTTTGCCCTTCTGCCACTTCTAACATTCCTTAAAGGAGACACTCCAGGGTGAAGCAAGGCCTTCCCGCCCCACAGGGTCTGGCTGCTACCGTCCTCCCTGTCAGCTCCAACCCCATCCCCATCACTCCCCTGTTCTTGCTTCCCTGCTGTCCGCTCTGCTGCTCGGACAAGCCTGAGCCACTAGTTCTCCTCTGCCCGGAATATTCTCTCCAGGAAGCCTGGATCAGGGCCCCTGCTATGAACGCCCTCTCCTTAGCATTTATGGGAGTCAGAGGTATATGGTAGTGTGAGCCATCAGTGAAAACCAGTAAGTACAGGAATTAGCGTCTGTACATATACACAGAGGGGCCCAGAGCACCTGCCAAAACCCACGAAGGACCATGTTCTTCTGTGGTGACACAAGCTGGTGGAGAGCGCACGCCAGGCTCATGCTGTTCCTGCCATTCTGGTCCCCCAGAGCTAGGACATAGTCTTAGGAAATTTCTGTTCACTTGCTGCCACCTGGTGGTCCTTTCTGGAACTTCCTCGCAGAGACGGAAGCGCTCTGCTTCTCTCTGAATCTCTCAACTTCGTTCATGTGTTTTGGCCACAGTTCTACCAATGCACAACCCACCAGCAGTATGCAGCTGTGGCCCTGGATGACAGTGGCCCTTGTGGCCACCTCAGCGTCTCTCTTTCCGAACCGCTCACTACCTCTCATTACTCCTACTGTGGGGGAGAGTGATGATAAACTGAGGAAGGAGAAAATTAACATTCCCTTCCTTCCAAGTACTGTAGGGGCAGAGGAAGAAGGGCCACATGTAAGCCAAGAGTCCAGCATCCAGGAGTGGCCTCCCAAGCATCAGAGGGCAGAACCCATGGACTGAAAGTTGGTGTCCCCCACAATTCAGATGTGGAAACCAGAACGCCCAAAATGATGGAGGCAGGGCCCGTGGGAGATAATGAAGGTTAGATGAGGTCACCAGGGTGAGGGCCCCAAAGGTACATCAAAACAGATTTACATTTCCACCTGTTCAAGTCAGCAGATCATTCCAGGGACCCCGAAATAAAACTCCAGACTCTGTACGAGGGCCTGGCGGGCGTGAAGGCAAAGACAACCCGTGTGTATCAGTCACTCTCAGCTTGGCCACCTTTATTGTATCCCAAAGCCACATAGGGACGCTGGGGGAGGGACGTGGAATCTCCATCTGTAACAAGGGTCACGTGCTACCAAAAATGGCGGAGAAATTCTGCCCTGACGTCTCTTGGAGGTGCTGCTGTCGCTGCTTCCCACGTCCAGGCCCTCAGCGTCAGCACTGTGTGGAAGCCAGGACCACTCAGAGCCCTGGGTGTTCTTGGATGGGGATGTGCTCATGCCCCTGTTGTCTCCATCCACTTCCGGGTCACAGCACAGGGCTCCTTCGGCCGGCGACCAAGATGTCTACCTCGGGGGTTCTCAGCGAGAGGCCATTTTGTCCCCAAGAGACACGCAGAGATGTCAGGAGACGCTTTGGGTTCTCACAAGGGGGTAGTGGGGGTGCTTCTAGCATCTGGTAGGGGTCAGGGGCGCTCCTAAACACCCCACGACGCACAGGGCACCCCCCCACCCCAGCCACAGCAAAGGCTGGCCCAGTCCCATGTCAGCAGTGCCGAAGGCCGAGAAGCCCAGCTTCACCCCTGCGCTCACTTTGGTTGGGTATTTATGTCTGTCTCATGGCTGAGAGGTCCAAGAGGACGGGGTCTGGCCCACGGAAGGTGCCAGTGAGAGTGGGTCGTATCACATTTTGTACCCAATGCCGTTCCCTTTGAGGGAAACCCCTATGTGCGCAGCTTGACTGGGACTCGGGGTGGCAGAAGAAAGAAGAGGTGCCTGCCACTCCCCATGTGCGCCTGCCCTCCTTCCTCCCGCTCTCACCCCCTGCTCCCTCTCCCCCCGACCCTCACAGTTTAGCCCTTTTAGACTCTTGCCCTTTCCTGTTTGTTTTAACGTGAGTTCCCCTGTTCTGAAGGGGTTTGAAGGGAGCAAGCAGGCCGAGAAAATTCCTCCAGTGCCGCAGGGACGAGTCCTGTCCGGCTCAGCAGGGGAGCACCAGGCGAGGTGAACGCTGGGGCTTGAAAACCTCAGGGGCCTGGGGAGGCCCAGCACTTGCGGCCGGAAGGCTGGCGGCTGAGGGAACATGGGGCAGCTCTACCTGGAAGGTCCACCAGGTGGCGCTGCGCTCCTCTGCAGGGCTATAAGCGGCCGCCTGGGGACAAAGGCGAGGGTTGTTTTTTTGTTTTCTTTTTTCCGGATTTTTATTTAAACTTTAGTTACCATACCGTGCAATATTGGTTTCGGGAGTAGAATTCAGTGATTCATCACCTACATACAACGGCCGTTTCTCACCATAAAAAGTACCCAAAGAGGGAGAGTCTTTGGAACCTCTGGCCTCCCTCACCGACCTGGGGTGTTCTGTGACCTGCCCTTCTGAGTCATGTGTGGCTGGGATTTGAAGGGCAGTTGACCTGAGACTATTCCCTTAGCAGCAGGGCGGAGGCTGAAGGCAGCGCTGAGCAGTGAGGGATAGTTAGCCTCCTAGTTGGCCTGGAGACAGCTGCATTTGGGAGGGGCAGGGGGCGGGGAGAGAGGAAGGAAACAGATGTGCCCAGGGAAGCCAGGGGTCATTGGAACCCCAGGAAAAGAGAGATGGAGATGTGTCCCAGACGCTGTCTCCATTCCAGGCAGCTTTTGAGGCCCGGTGCCAGTTCTGAGGCATCATCAACTTTTTTCTTGAATGATCAAGGGGTTTTAGTTTCTGAATAGAACATGCTATATCCCAGCATGCTCTGAGGGCCCCTAGGAAGTCCTGCCCGAGGTGTGAGCTACACACGTGTGAGCTACATGCATGACTTCCAGAGACCGTGTTCCCTGGGAAGGGAGGGGTCATCTAGAAGAGAATCATCTCTTCTCAGAGTGACCTGGGGGTCTTGAGATGCTGTAGGAACCCCAAGATCCAGAAGCTGTGCTCCGTGGAGAGGGGCAGTAAGGAACACCTCCCAGGGGAGCTGTCATTTGAGCTGAGTCTTGAGGGGTGAGCAGGAAGTAATGAAGCAAAGAAGTGGATAAAGTATCACATGCTACATGTGTGGCCGCAGGGCGCCAAGCCACCTGCCATCTTGGGAGGACTAGTATGTAGAAGTATGGAGAGCAGCCAGTGGGGTGCAAGGGGAGACTGGCTCCTGGAATCTTTGCTGGGGGGGGCACACGGGTTGTCTCATGATTAGTCCATCTCAACCAGCCCCTCATTACTCTGGCTCCTTGCCCTTGAGGAGGCCTTAAATCACCCTGCAGCTTTTAGAGTGTGGCCTCCCTCCTTGCTGACAGGCCCCAAGGGCACAAAACCTGCCAAGTCTCCCATTCTATTGTGTACCTCATTATTGGGCAATTGTGTGAGGTCCCCTGGGGGGAAAACTCAACAGCTGTCCTCAGGGACCTCAGAATCTGGCAGGAAAGGCAGGACAAGAAATAGACACAAACCACTGAGGTGTGGGTACAGTGCTGAGGACGGGTGGGAGCACCGAGCCGTGTGGCCCTCACGGCCTTACTGGGCAGGGCAAGAAAAGTCCACTCAGAGAAACAACTCAAGGAAAAACTGTATTTGGCTGGGCCAGTGCCTCAGGGAGGAAGCAGAGGCGATGCCATAAAATTAGTGGAACCAAAACAAGAAAAGTCTTGCATTCTAAGCCACAAAAGTAGTAATTTGCTTCGCAGGCAAGAGGAAAGTGTGAGTGGATTTTAAACAAGAAAGTGACACGATTTGCATCTTGGAAAGCCTTCCGGAAGTGGGGTGGAGATTGACGGGAGGAGGGTAGGGGCTCAGCATCGAGAGGGCTCACAAGTGTGCCCCGAGACTGGACAGCAGCTAAGGGGACAGATCGCAGAGATTAATAGGAAGAAGGACTGCATCAGTGCCTAATCGGATGTGTGGGGACCATGGGTGGCTCCGAGTCTCACCTCCCCTACCCCTTCGTTCTACCTCTGCCTTCTGCAAAATTAAAATATCCTGCTTGCCCATGGATGGTATTCGGAAGAGGATAATCTCTGAATTCCATCGATATTATGCACCAAGCACCGGTTCCTCGCTCTGTTGCCATGGCAATACCAGAGGCTTCTGGCAAGACGGTGGCCCTGAGAAAAACTGACAATATTAAAAATCAAAACAAAGCCACAACAAGCAAAATCTTTGTTTTTAAACTGTACACTAAGGTTTTGAAAAATGAACTCAATTATTACCTTCTCAAGTCCTGTCACGCCAAAGCCTACAGGAGGACAGACAGGAAATGCCTTGACACTTTCCCAGCTGTCTCAAGGAACCGCCCTTCTGGGGGTAACCACCCCCTCTACCACCCCTGAGGTCTGGCTGCCCCCTTTCCGTCACGGCCAGAACTGTCCTGCCTCTCCTATTTCCAGAGAGAATGTCACCGCCCCCCCCTCCTGGGAAGCCCCACAAGGGCGACAGCCAGCCGGTTCTGGGAAGAAAAGCACAGAGCCTCAGGTACAGACCCATGTGGCCTGCAGCCCAGCTGGCCAGCAAGCTTAGGGGCACATGAGGGGGGCTGCAGGCCGACCTGGTGCACAGGCCGTCCCTCCTGCCTCTCGGTGACAGCCACGGAAGCATGGGAATAGCAACGGCTCCCTGCTAGGCCGTCTTCCTGCCACAGGACTGGGAAAGACCAGGCATTGCTTTGACTGAGGGACCGGATCAGCTCACCTCCCCCTCGACCTTTCCTTGTATCTTTCCCAGAGGGAAAAGGGCTGGAAAATGGCGCCTTAGGAGAAGTGACTATTACTCCAGGGATCAGGTGGGAGAGGAAGGAGGGAAGGGTGCTGAGGGGAACAGAGACGCTGGGGGTGTTGTGATGGGCAGCGTGGCCCTGAAGTCAGGAAGAGTGGCAGCAATTCGGTGGTGGCTTCCAGAAGCTGAGAAGCGCCAAAGGGGAAAGAGGCCGAGTCCAAGAATCCAGGCAACGTCCTGAAAGCCAGAGGGTTGCATCAATGGAAAGGAGTTGAGGAAACAGACTTGAGAGATGGTCCTAGAATGTGGCAATGGAACAATGGCCCTGGGCTCACTTCTAATCTCTGCAGATCTGGCATATTCTGTCTGTCTGCCTTGTTTCTGAGAAACTGTGCCCCAAGCAATCATTTGGGTTTTAAATAGGGATGGGACTTGGCGGCATCCTTTAGTTTGAAAACTTGTAACTACAGTGGTAACTAAAGGTGCAAGTAACTAAAATAATGTTTCAATAATGTTTGTTTAAATGTGTTTAAACAATTGAAAGTTGTGTTCTGTATGTCCTCTATATTTTCTTGACATACTTCATCCGGTAAATTTTCTCACTTTGGAAAATCCTAGAGGCACCTGGGTGGCTCAGCTGGTTAAGTGTCTGACCCTTGATTTTGGCTCAGGTCGTGATCTCAGGGTCACAGGATTGAGCCCTGTGTTGGGCTCTACACTAAGTGTGGAGCCTGCTTAAACTAAAACAACAACAACAACAACCCAGAACCACTGGGGTCAATTTGATAGATTCAAATACCGCTGCTAGATATTCGAGCACTCTGCAGGGGAATTTCACCTGGGTGGAACACCATTTGCCATTCTTAGCTGTATAATCTTAGACAAATCACGGAATGTCTCTGCCTCAGTTTCCTCATCTGTACCAGAGGGATGTAATACTTCTGTATCATCTAGGAGTAGGTTCAGCTGCACATAATAAGCCCCAAATAATATGGCTTAAACTAGAGAGAAGTCTATCCGTATTGCGTCCATGCTGCCCAGAGGTAGAGTCCGCGGCTGGTGTGGCAGTCCACGGAGTCACGTGGGCAGGCTCCACCACGCCAGGCTTGCTTTCCTGGGTTACCTCATGGTGTAAGGGGCCTTCTAGAGCTCAGACTCTGACAGCGGAAAGAGGAAAGCTTGTAGAAGCGCCCGCCCCTCCCTTTAAACACACTTGCTGGAAGTCGCAAAAACCGCATTTTCTGGACAGGGGGTGAGAACTGAGTCATGTGGCCACGCCTGGCCGGGAGAGGGGCTGGGAAGCGTAGTCTGTGCACACGGATAGCGGGAAATAAGCAAGTCTGTGCCCTGATCTGTTTCACCGGGCAACTGTGAGAATCATCGTGCAGATGAACAGAAAACATGCAGAACAGCGGTCGCCTGGCACCCAGGCTCTGCTCCCTTCGTGTGAGCTGCCAGCCTCACACCCGGGTGGTGGAGACGGGCCGTCTGGTGTCAAGGAAACGCACGTCGTCCAAAGAGCTCCCTCTTCAATTGTCCTTTTCTATTCTTTCTTACCCCTGATAAGACTCTGGGATGGAACCGGAGAGAGAAGCCAAAGGGTTCTAGCTTCTTTATTCGGGACATCTAATTTCCCCGAGTCTGGTGGTGACTCTTCTGGGCTTCAAGCAGATACTGCAGTACCGACTGTGGACCCGGGCAGGAGGGGGGAGCCGGCATGGGGCCCTGGATGCGCTCCAGAGCACAAGGTCCGTCTATAGGGGGTACCCCATCCCTGCTCTGCAGGAATGCAGGACTAGTGGGGCCTTCCAGTTTTAAAAAAAAAAATCAGGATTTTTAGGTGACATCTCCTTTTGTTCACCTTGGCAATTATTATGGCTTCAGGCGAGCAATCAGTCCGTTAAGACCACATGAGATGAAAATAATGAGGTAAGGGGCAGGCTGGAGAAAGCAATCGGCAGCTGCGGCTGGAGGGCATGCTCTTCAAATGTTGGGAGGGAAGGCTGCATGGGAGGAGGGCTCAGGGGCAGGGGGGCTGAGCAAGGTTGGCCTACTGCCTGGTTCCTCAGTCTGCAGACCCTTCCCAGCGGGCTAAGGAACCCAAGGAAGTTGGAACGCTTAATGCTTAACCAACAATCTCAGGGCTTAAGTTTTGTTTGCATGATGTCTGCTCGGGTGGGCTGGAGGGATGAGAAGATTACTGTTTTCCAATATTAAAAATGTTATCTATCCTAGAAACACAATAGAGCATTCATTAAAAAAAAAAAAGTCACATTTCTGTTTTTGTGTTTTGAGTCTTTGCGAAGCTACCGGGTTTGAGTTTTCATTCTCTTGCCCCCGGGTGAGAAATCTACATGCACAAGATTACTTTGCTGATTCCTTCTTTGGGGATGAAGCCTTCCGTGTTTGAGTGATGTTTTCCTGGGGTGGGGACAGGAAATGCTGCTAACCGGTAATAATCAACCACAGGCCCCACTAGCGTCTTGAATCAAAGCCCTCGTTTCTCTCATTTTTCCACAGCAAGAGGGTCCTGCGGGGCTCTATTTCAGTTTCCAGATCAGGTCATCTTGGTAAAAGGAAAGAAAATAATTGGATATTTCCCCTAAGAATTTCTGAGAAGGAAGAATTTGGAATGTTAAGACATAAAAATGTCAACACAGCCTAAGGGAAACTTTAGTAGGTTTCTTCAAATCTATCACGTTGGCCAAAATGAACAGAGATGATGAACAACTTACAAATTTAAAGCTCTCTCTGGCTGCTTGAACTTAGGTATACTGAACTGTACACACTTCAACAAACGCTTACCTTTTTGGCATGAAGATGATAATGATAAAATTATAAATCTATTATTCTGATATTTTAAAACCTTTAATGTTTATTTTTGAGAGAGACAGAGAGACAGAGTGCGAGCAGGGGAGGGGCAGAGAGAGAGGGAGACAGAATCTGAAGCAGGCTGCAGGCTCTGAGCTGTCAGCACAGAGCCCGACACGGTGCTTGAACTCACAAACCACAAGATCAGACCTGAGCCGAAGTCAGACGCTCAACCGACTGAGCCACCCAGAAGCCCCTATTCTGACTTGGATGAATCGAAACCACAAACATGCTTTATCATATGGAAAAAACAATCACCATAGGCAAGAGTCTGTAGAAATATCAGATTAAAGAATCAGACCTCAAGTTGCTGAGAGTAGATCTTAAAAGTTCTCATCACAAGAAAAAAAATCATAACTATGTGGTGATAGATGTTAACTGGACTTATTGTGATTATTTCACAATATAAACAAATATCAAATCATTATGTTGTACATCTGAAGCTAATGCTATATGTCCATTATATTTCAAGAAGGGAGAGGAAAAGGAAGAAGAAAAAGAGGAGTAGAAAAGGAAAAGGGAGAGGATCAGACCTGAGAAAACTGAAGTTATGGCGATTATTGGATCTGAAATATAAATTTTTTTTTTTCAACGTTTTTTATTTTTATTTTTGGGACAGAGAGAGACAGAGCATGAACGGGGGAGGGGCAGAGAGAGAGGGAGACACAGAATCGGAAACAGGCTCCAGGCTCCGAGCCATCAGCCCAGAGCCTGTCGTGGGGCTCGAACTCACGGACCGTGAGATCGTGACCTGGCTGAAGTCGGACGCTTAACCGACTGCGCCACCCAGGCGCCCCATGGATCTGAAATATAATAATAACAACAGCAAACGCATGCAACAGTATCTATGAGATGGACATTATTATTTCCTTCATTCCACATGTGAGGAAACTGAGGCGCAGAGAAGTTAAGTTACATGGCTTGTTCAAATTCATTCAGATTTGAAGCTAGGGAGCCTGGTCCAAAATTCATGCTAAAAGAAATGTGCTTAACATTTTATAGAAATAAAAGAAATAATGAAATGTGATGCAAACAAAAAGAGCTCTCAGGTTGTTTTGGTAAAAAGACACAGCAGAACTTCTAAAAATGAGAGAAAAGTGAAATTAAAAGCTCCGTGGACAGACGAATGCATAGGTTAGACATTGCCAAAAGTAAAATGATCAGCTGGCAAGTAGTCCCGCAGAACCATTCTGGTTGCAACAAAGAGAGAAAGTGAGACATAAAAAAGGAGCAAGAAGGGAAGGGACAGGGAAGATCGAGTGAGTTCACCCAACAGACATTTAATAGGAGCTCCTGGAGGAGATAATAGAGCAAAGGGGAGAACAAATATTAAGAAAGGACTGAGAGGGGCGCCTGGGTGGCTCAGTCGGTTGAGCATCCGACTTCGGCTCAGGTCGTGATCTCACAGTTTGTGGGTCTGAGTCCCGCGTCGGGCTCTGTGCTGACGGCTCGGAGCCTGCAGCCTGCTTCGATTCTGTGTCTGCCTCTCGCCTGTTCACACTCTGTCTCTCTCTCTCAAAAATAAATAAACATAAAAAATTTTTTAAAAAAAGGACTGAGACATTTTCTAGAATGGATGAAAGAGATCAATTCTGTTTCAGAAATCCAAATTCTAAGTAAGAAGATAAAAAGAAATCCATACCTAGACACACTGTAGCAAAGTGTCAGAACACCAAACACAAAGGGACGATCTTAGTAAAAATAACAGGTTACTTACACAGACCCAGACTGACTGCTGATTCACAACAGCAACACCAAGGCCCAAAAAGAGAATGGATTAATATCTCATGATACTGAGGGAAAATACCGCTGGGAGCCTATGGGTGCGTATCCAGCAAAACGATCTTTCCTGAGTAAGGTTAGGATAGGACAATTGGAGGGGTTCCTGGGTGGCTCAGTTGGTTAAGCGTCAGACTTCAGCCAGGTCATGATCTTGCGGTTCATGAGTTCAAGCCCCGCGTGGGGCTCTGTGCTGACAGCTCAGAGCCTGGAGCCTGCTTCCGATTCTGTATCTCCCTCTCTCTCTGCCCCTCCCCCACTCACGTTCTGTCTCTTTCTCTCAAAAAATGAATAAACATTAAAAAAATTTTTTTAAAAAGGATAGGACAACTGGAAATCAAGTATACCTAGATCTTTGAATAGCTTGGGAAGAAGGTACAGCTGTTGATTCTATTTATTTCGTATGCATATTAAAGTTTCTGGGGTATCCACTAAGAGGACAGAAATTAGGTAGCGAAAAATGGAAAGAGAAGAAAATATCACTCAATTCAAGTTAAGGTGAAGATATAAAGGTAAAAAACAAACAAAAAATAAGAGAAAACAAGGAGTTCAACAGCTGATATAAGCAAATCAAAACCAACAGATGATGGAAACAAATCAATAAGCACCATCAGTGTAAAAAGAAGAATCATGGAAGTGAAATGATAGAGCTCATCAGACTAATTTGAAAACAAGAAAAAGGGAAGGAAATGTACCATGTATTCATTATAAGGACTTCACTGTGAATTCATATAATGGAGAGAGACATAGAAAGGTTAAAGGTAAAAGGATGGGAAAAATATACCAATAAAAGAAAGAAAAAATGAAAGAGAACATCACATCGAATTATAAAACTCATGCGGAACCTCATAGTACCTCGAATAGCCTGACTAAGAAGAATCAGGAAGCAAAATGTTCCCATCGAGTTTTATAAAGCATGTAGTCTTCAGGACCTATGGACTGGAGTAGATCAGCGTTTGGGGATAGCAAGCCCCAAACAGACCGGCACACACATGGGAACATGATATATGGCAGAACTGGTGTTGCTCACCAGTGCGGAAATGGGGCTCTGGTCACGACACGGTACGGAGACCATAGGATGCGCCGAACCTAAGACACGTGTTGTGTGTGAGGAACTGACTTCTTTTCTCCGAACCTAGAATGGTACTGGGCATGTAGCATCCACTCTTGAGAGAATCGCTGCTCAAACCATTTTCTGTGTGGTGTGTTTCGGATGAGAACTTCTGGCTGGGAAAGGCTGCAACGATGATCTCACGGGCCAAGAGATGCGGGGGGAAAAGCGCCGAGCTGAAGGCGCCCTGAGCGGCATTCCGATGCTGCCCGTTGAGTTCTCCCCTCAAGGGTTGCAATCCTTGCTGCCATATTGTAGTAGCTGACAGAGATTTAGGTTCGTAAGCATAATGGAGAGAATAAGCATGAGCCTAGCTCTTGGCCCCTGCCTCCTTATGTTGAGTACATTTAGGGTTAGCGTATACTTAAAAAAAAAAAAGTTATGTCGTTAGAATACAGTCATTTCAAACCTTCTGGTAGACCACCCTTGTGGTAGGCTGGATAATGGCCTCCAGAGACACACAGGTCCTAGAACCTGTGAACATCACCTTATAGGGCAGAAGAGACTTTTGCCAATGTATTACGTTACCCAAGTGTAGGAGAGTATCCTGGATTTTTGGCAGCTCTTAAATGTAACCACAAGGGTTTTTATAAGAGAGAGGGAGCGAGGGGCTACAGGAGAAAGTAGTATGGGAACCGAAGCAAGGTACTATGCCACCAGCTTGGAAGGTGGAGGGAGGGGCCACCCGCCCCCAGGTGCCGGGACAACAGCTCCAGACGCTAGAAAGGGACAAAGGCAGCCTCTCCCCTCGAGCCTTCAGGGGGCACAGCCTCACCGTGATTTCCAACCAGCGAAGGTGGTTTTGAACCTCTGACTTCCAGAAGCGGGGGAGAGTAAATGCGTGCAGTCCTAAGCCACTGATTTGCTACAGCTATGGTAAGAAATGAAGACTGCGGTTATTTCTACTGAAAGGACGTTAAGCTCAAGACCGCACTCCCCTTTCCGAAAACTCCGGCTCTCACAGGGCGGTGGGGGTGGAGGAGCTAAGGAAGACGAGGGCGGAGAAGCGTGCCATCCCTCCCCCCGCCCCCCCAACTCTCGTTCAATGCCCTCGGGGGAGGAGCCGGGACGCCGCTGCCCCGCAGAGCCCCGGAGCGAGCGCTTCTAGCGGTGACCGGCGAGAGGCAGGGGCTGTGCAGCCGGGCACCGTTTGCCACGTTCTCTTGTCCGTGGATGCGGTGGCTGGCAACGCCCAGCCCAGCGTGGGGGAGACGCGGAACGGGGCTGCCGCTGGTCCACAGCCGCCGAACACGGGGGAGGAACAGACCTTGCTAGTCGTGAGCCAGCGCGGCCTGACCTAGCTCACCCCGCGCGACCCAGCGGGCAAACAGCCCCGCCGCCCGGCCGCGCACCTGCCAGGAGATGGGAACACCGAGGGCAGCTGCCGAAGGGGTACGTTGGCGGCTTTCAGTTTTTGAGGCAGGGGCCCGCGGCACTAAAACAGAGCCGACGGGGCTTATGGTGTTCAAAGTGTTGGAACGCCTGGGTGGCTCAGTGAAGTGTCCGACTTCAGCTCAAGTCATGACCTCAGGGTTTGTGAGTTGGAGCCGCGTGTCCCGGCTCTGTGCTGACAGCTCGGAGCCTGGAGCCTGCTTCGGAGTCTGTGTCTCCCTCTCTCTCAAAAGTAAGCATTAAAAATTAAAAAGAAAAAAAAAAGTGTAAGTGGGAAGAGGAAAGGCCTGGGAAGAGCATTCTGGAAACTGTGGCTGTCCATTCTGCTGCTTAGAGAAAATACCTTTTGAGGGCGCTTGAAAATACAAATACTGATACTAAGAGGCAACGCCCTAAGCCAGAGATAAAAGAATTAACACAGAGAAGTGTACACTGGGTTAAAGAAAGCCACAGATCCTGCACCGTCCTTTGCCTCGAGAGGTAGAGTCTGATCTGCCTCCCTTTGAATCTGGTCTGGGCTTGGTGCCTTGCTTGACCAATGGAATGCAGAAGTGATGTTCTGGCTCTCCCAGGCTAGGTCCCAAGTAGCCTTGTGGCTTCTAGTCTATCGCCCTTAGAGCAGCTTGTTGTTGGGACGCTCCCTCTGGGCACCCAGCCTCCATGCTGTGTGAAGCCCAAGCTGCTTGGAGAGGCCACGTGTTCATGGTTCATGAGTTCGAGGCCCGTGTTGGGCTCTGTGATGATGGCATGGAGCCTGCTTGATATTCTCTCTCCCCCTCTCTCTGTCCCTACCCTGCTCTCTCCCGCTCTCTCTCCCTCTCAAAATAAATAAACTTAAAAAAAAAATCAGATTGGAATCAGATGTCTTTGTGTCAGGTTAAATTACTTCCTGTGGATGGAAAACACCCTAATAGACTAAAGGCAGTAGATGTGATTTTTTTAGGGACATTAGAATTTGCTTATTTCTTCAAATGAACATTCTTGGTAATGGCCACTAAGGTATGCTTCCCAAGATGCTTAGGTAGTATTTAAACAGAAAGGGGTGGGGGTGGGGGGAAGATCCTGGATTCTCCATAAATAACATTCAGTAAGGAGGATACAGCTTTTGTGAGAGTCTACACAAAACTTCATTTCCAGGGCACCTGGGTGGCTCAGTGGGTTACGCATCCAACTTCCGTTCAGGTCATGATCTCACAGTTCACAAGTTCGAGTCCTGTGTCGGGTGAGCACGAGCTTCTTGTCAGGTGAGCTCGAGCCCCTGCTTCGGGCTCCGCACTATCAGGTGGGATTCTCTCTCTCCCTGCCGGTCTCTCCCCCTCTCTGCCCCTTGCTACTTGCACCCTCTCTCTCTCAAAAACTAAAATAAATAAATAAGTCAATAAATAAATAAAATAGTTAAAAAAAATTTTTTTTTGCAAAATCTACTTTCTGTCAGTCCAACAACCAGAACTGAATGAGCCACAATCGAGAGCAATCTAGCAGAGCAAATGCACACTGATGTCAGCTTTCTACTTCCAAAGGTCAACTCAATTCACTAAACAGTGGGACCTGGTTAGAATTCTCTTCCTCATATGGAGATAATATCCACCTCCTGTTAACTTTCAACCACTCTTCCGTGTTCAGCAGTTAGGATGCTTAAAATGGAAAAAGATAAGATTTGGGAGACATGATAAAGGTCTTTAAATACTTGTTGTGAGAGTAATTCTGTAGAAAATCAAGACTGACTTCAATATATGTATTTAAAAACCCACCAGGAAACTATGAACATCATTGTAAGGTGACCCACACATCTGTATTTACGTAGCGCAGTCGAGAACTGGGAGAATAGTAATTCTGCCTACTGGAAAAATGTATCCGTATCTTGCAATCTAACACTGACTACTAATCTATGTGAATTTCAGCATATGGCATGTGAGCACCCTGGTGTTTTGCTCAATTCTGCTGGTAGGTTCTCATAACCATCATCTTTATCCTAGTCTCAAAAGTAAAGGTTTCACGGTCTTCTTTTTTTTTCTATGTCCGGAAGAAAGCATCTGTAGAAACCCCATAGTCGGGGCACCTGGGTGGCTCAGTCGGTTAAGCAGCCGACTCTTGGTTTTGGCTCAGGTCATAATCTCACGGTTTCTGAGTTGGAGCCCCACATCCGGCTCTGTGCTGACAGTGTACTGCTGGGATTCTCTCTCTACCGCTCTCTCTGCCCCTCCCCTGCTCTCTCTCTCTCTCTCTCAGAAATAAACTTAAAACATTTTTTTTTTTTTAAAAAGTAAGAAACCCCACAGTCAAGTGGACAATTGATAAGTCTCTATCTGCGTTTCCCAATAGTTTCCTTTTGTAGCTGCTTTACGATTGGAAGGTTGGGACATATAGAGTCTCAATCCTCTCCTTGGCTGGAGAGAACTAAGCTTTCTCCTGTTTGTGTATTTCATCACTGCTCCAGCTCTCACTTTAGTTTGCACTGCAGGGATGCCATGAGGCCGGGTGGCAGGTGTCCCCTCGCCCCCGCAGTACAGCCCTACTTCCTTTTGAGCAGCCAGCTGACCTGCCTGTGTTACAACCAGGGCCTGCTGTTCTCTGTTGGCACAAAACAGTCTGCTAAAGCATCCTCGCTGCTGGGGTAGAATTTCTCCACCTTCCAACAGTGAAGTGGCAAGAAGGGACACTTGGTTGTCCTGTTTAAGAATTCCTGGATCCAATGTAATATTATGTGTCTGAAACTAATGTAACATTGTCAACTATACTAAAAAAGAAGAAAGGAAGAGGAAGGAGGGAGGAGGGAGAAGAAGGAGAAGAAAAAAGAATAAGGAGAAGGAGACAGAGACGGAGACGGAGACAAAGACGAAGAATAACATTATTATTATTATTATTATTATTATTATTATTATTAATATTCCTAGATCTGTAGTTGTGTAGCAAAAACATCCACAATAACTACCATAGGAGAAAAAAAATGTTGTCATACCACCTCACATCATTTATAAAAAAAGTCCCAGACACCTAAACACCTAACAGTGAAAAACACTCCTTCCCTCCCCTTCTTTCCTCTCCCCTCCCCTCCCCTCCCTCCCTTCCTTTCCCTTTCCCTTTCCCTTTTCCTTTTCCTTTCCTTTCTGCTTCATGCCCAGTGTGGAGCCCAATGTGGGGCTTGAACTCACGACCCTGAGATCAAGACCTGAGCTGAGATCAAGAGTCAGACTCTTAACCGATGGAGCCACCCAGGCTCCCAAAGAAGTATTTCTTAAATGGGACTCAACAAGTACATGTAAAAGCTAGTAACTCTGATTTAAAAAGACAAATTTAAAATATACAGTTAAATACCTTAAAAACTACAAACTGAAAGATGATATTTGAAATCTACACAACAGGTAAAGGATTAGTATCCAGCTTATATAAAGATCTCTGAGAAAAAGCCAGCAACAGAAAACACTGTCTTGACTATGCACAACAGTCAGACATTACCTCACATGCGTCAACTTTCCAAACAAAACATTAAGAACCCCAAAATATCTAGCATCCAAGAGGATGTGAAGAAATGAGAAAACTCATACACGGCTGATGGTGTCTAAGTGGACACCACTTTGGAGATTATTTTGGCAAAACCTAGTCAAGTTGAAAAGGTGCACAGTATCGACCCAGAAGCTTTTAAGACACTCTGTATGTGTGTGCACAGAGGCAAGTACAAAGACACCCCTTCGAACACCACGCCCACCCCAAGAAAAATGGGAAAATAGAATACAGCTACATGGTTCAATAAAGGCAGATCTCGAAGACATATGAAGTGACAACAGCAAGTTAGATAGATACTATGCTATGATTTATGTAAATTAAAAATATTACACGTTATAATTATGGTTATATACATAATAAAAGTAAAATGTGACTGGAGCGATATACTCATGATGTCTGTGTTGGGAGGAGGGAAGGGAATAGGAATGGGAAGGGTAACAAAGTGGAGTAAAAACAGAAATATTTATCCTGTTAAAAAAGAGCTGATGCCAATATTACAAAAATGTTAATATTTGTTCATCCTGGGCAATATAAACAGAGTGTCATATTCTTCTTCTCTGTGTTTTCAGTATTTTTCTCTACTTTTTCGTAAGAAAAGATAAAGCAATGTTGCCATATGTGGAAGACGCTAGAAGATGCTAGAATGCATTATAGTCTACAGAAGAATCAAATGGTGGGCCTGAAGCTACTTTAGGATCATCTGTTCCAACCTGTTTTTACAGATGGGAAAACTGAGGCCCAGAGAAGTAACTTTCTGCCGAAAGTCACACAGCTGGTCAGCAGCAGGTCATGACTATAGTCCAGGGCTTTGAGCGTTCAATGCAGCGTTCCAGGTGGATGTGAAGTAAGGCTTAGAGAATATGATCTCAAGGGGTTCCTGAGTGGCTCAGTCGGTTAAGTGTCCCAACTCTTGATTTCGGCTCAGGTCTGATCTCAGTTTGTGAATTCAAGCCCTGTGTCGGGTTCTGCGCTGTGCTGACGTGCGAAGACTGCCTGGGATTCTCTCTCTCTACCTCTCTCTCTGCCCTTCCTTCACTCATGCTCTCTCTCCCAAAATAAATAAACTTCTGAGAAAAAAAAAAAAGAATATGATTTCAATTTAAGAACCGAGAAGTAGGAATCTTTGGCACCTCCACGTAATTACATATTTCCACCTGTCAGCTCCTTCAGAGAGCGGAAACTGCATTTCAGCGTGCACTTTATAAATCTGAATAAAGGAACCCCCAAACAAATGCTGGGTCCCTTCTTTCACTAAAGAAGCAGTATAAACCACTTTTAAAATGAGACCCCAAAATTTCTTAAAACCTTTTCATTAAAAGGTAGACACAAAACAAAACAAAACTTAGACACAAGACCTGCAGGATAAGCTAGTCTAACCATTACATTTTTATTGAAATGAGACCAGAATAACTTAGGCTGGGGACAATTTGAATAACTGTAAATCACTGAACTATGCACATAAAATCATACTACTTAACAGGAGATCCCTGGCTATCTGGGTGTTTTTAGAGAATTCACTATTTCTAAGATTTTTTAAGTTTATTTTTGAGAGTGTGGGGGGGAAGGGGCAAAGAGAGAGGGAGACACAGGATCCCAGCTGTTAGCACAGAGCGCGACGTGGGGCTTGAACCCATGAACCATGAGATCATGACCTGAGCCAAAGTTAGATGCCTGAGCCTAGCCAACTGAGCCACCCAGGCGACCCTATAATGAGAGTTCTTTAGGAAGAGAAAGACTGCAGATAAAACACAAAAATAAGGAAAGAATAAAGAGCAGTAGAAATGGTTATTGTTGGTAAATGCAGATGAATATTCAAGTATATAAAACAAAAATAATGTCTTACAAGGTATGGAGATATGTATATATATAATCAACTGTAATAAGCAGCATGTCAAAGTAGTAAATGTTTCTTTTAAATTAGGTCCTATTAGATGAAAAATGTCTCTAAAATAATAGTAAAAGAATAAATAACATGCTAATAGAAGGGGAAAAGGGTATAATAATAACATTTGAGTAATTCAGAAGAGGCAAGAAACAAGAGAAAAAGGTACATAAAACTTGTAAGACAAGTAGAAAACAAATAAGACAGCACATATGAATCCAAATACATCAGTAATTTCATTAAATGTAACTGAATTACGTACTTCGGTTAAAAGACAAAGATTATCAGACTACATTTAAAAAAGAATAATATGCTGCTACAAGAGATAAAAACCAAATATAAACACACAAGGGTTGAAAGTAAAAGGATGAGAAAGATTACTATGCAAACACTAGCCAAAAGTAACTGAGACAGTCACACCAGTATCATATAAAATTAAACTTTAACACAAACAGCTTTGGTAGACAGAATGAAGGGCATTCCATAACAATAAAGCGGCCAATTCGCCATGAAGATAAAATAATTCTAAATCTATGTCCACTTAGTATAAACTAGCTTCAAAATGTGTAAGGAAAAAATGGACAGAAATAAGAGACCAAAAAAATTTGTAAACATAAGACTTCATCACCTCTCAGGAAATGATACGAGCTAGGTAAGATATCAGTAAGGATATAAAAGATCTGAAAAACTAAAATTAAGAAACCTGACCCAGTTAACATAATAAAGCACCAGTTATATTGTTTTATTTCTTAAAAAAATTTTTTTTAAATGTTTATTCATTTTTGAGAAAGAGAGACAGACAGAGCGTGAGCAGGGCAGGAACAGAGAGAAAGAATCTGAAGCAGGCTACAGGCTCTGAGTGGTCAGCACAGAGCCCGATGTGGGGCTTGAACTCATGAACCACGAGATCATGACCTGAGCCGAAGTCAGAGGCTTACCTGACTGAACCACACAGGCGCCCCTGGTTATATTCTTTTCAAGTGGACATGGAACATTTATAGAAATCTGCCACATGCTGGTTTATGTAATGGAAATCTCCATTAATTTCAAACAGCTTGAAACTATCAGAATATGTTTAATGATCATGTGAATTATACTAGAAGTAATTTTTTTACAAGACAAACTAGAAAGCCTCCAAATGTTTAGAAAGTAAGCAATATACATCTAAATAACTCACAATAGAAATCACAATAAAAAATCACAACAGAAATTAGAAAATGTTTTGAAACAAATGAAAATAAAACAAATAGCCTTTTAAACAGCAAATATCAAAAAACAAAAAGTGGCTGAAAATCAATGATCTAGCAAACATCTCAAGATCCAAAGAAAAGTGAAGATAATAAATATAAGAACCGAAATGAATAGAAAATCATTATTTGAGCCTTGAACCAGCTTCTTGTTTTTACATATAAAAAGTACTTTTGATGATTTTAAGAATACACTGGCTTTTCCAGTAATATGCCTACTGTGTACAGTAGGAAAGAGCGTACTTATATTTTGTTCAGAATTTTATCATCGTTTAAGAGTATCATGTCACCAATAGCAAAACTACTCACGGTACATAAAGTTATTGCACTGTTAGTGACTCTGTATATTGGTGCAAATATCTGACTGCTTCTCATATTGAATTATTACTTTATTATAAATCATTTTCTTTCCTTTCTATAAGAAAATTATAGACATTCCATAATATATGGAATAAGATATATATTACATATATAGATTTGTTATACAGGTAGTTTATATTATCTGTGCATTTCTCTTCAGAATAGTAAAGGAGAAATTTAAAAATATTCTTTACAGAATGAGAATATGGGGTCTGGCAGGGTTGAAAACAACTCGATTTGGTGATTTTTAAGGCCCTTCCAGTCTTACCATTCTGAGACTTTAAGTACCCATTATTTCTTAGAATAGGTTTGACATATTTTGCAAGTTGTGAGTGGCAGGCACTATATCTGGAACAGTATGGCATTTAAATCTAATAACCCTTATAATGGATACTATTATCATTATTTATCTGAGGGGATAAATTCAGAGGAGTTACATAATTTGTCCAAGTTTACATATCTAGGAAGTACAGAGTTGGTCTGATTCCCAAACACATGCCCTTTTCATTCATTATCTCCAACAAAAGGTAAACACAACATGTTACTTTAGCTAGAAAAGCTAAATATTATCTGTGTGCAGAAGGGAGGTTAGGCCAATGTAAACATTTATAAGAGATCCCTGTCCAACACAGCAGAGAGATGGGACTATATAAAGAGAGCAGTGATTTTCTTAAAGTCAGGACCAATTAAGGCAGTTATAAATGGAAGACATTTAAAAATATATTAGAATAAGTTTCAAGCCGTGCAAAGTTCACCAAAACAATTTTTATTTCCAGTGTTTAATTGGGTATGCACACAGGCATGACACAGGTTTGGATTCATTAAGTCCTCATGCAGAATTATATTCTTCTCGATAAAGAAGCCAGTTCCGTCCAGGTCACTATCTACACACCTATGTTACAACATTTATATCAAATCTGGTATCTGAAGAAAAGATACACATATAATATGTTCATTTAAGTTACGTATTTTACAGAAAGATTAAAAATTCAAGTCACACAAAACTCAAAAACTGTATTAAAAGTTTGAATATAAAACTCAGAGATCCACCTGGAATGACTAAAGAATGGAAGTTCCGTATCCACCTGTGTTAAAACTGGTAAATGTAATGAACTTTGTTACCAATAAAATGCGTTCATTTATTCAATGTAAGTTATCTAATTTTAACAATATGGCACCCTAATAACCAAATGGATTTTTATGATGAGGCACTTTTGTTAGTGATGAAACCAAAAGAACAAATTTGCTGCATACTAATAATGCCAGCTATTTTCTTCAGTAATCTTGGGTATACACTATGTAGTAAGTTGCAACAAATACCTTGCTCATTTGTATACAACTATCCTATATATATATATATATATATATATATATATATATATATATATATATATATATATGTTCTTCTGGCTGTAGTAATGCACTGTAAAGCTATTCCACAGTGCAAAATGATGAAACCAGCCCAAATGAAGGCTGCATAATAACAATTCTGGTACAAGAAAATATTTACAGAGTTACTGGAACGTGTAACAGTAGCTTTTTTTATTTGCTATGGAGGACATACCCCAGTTTAAAGACAGGGATGCAACTGTGCTTTATCGCCGGGGTTTCAGACAGTCGAGGAGGCTGGGCATTATAATGCTGCAGAACTAGCGTGTTGGCTCATGTTCTGGAAGCTTTCTCCATTTATTTGGTCAGGTGACTGGGGTGGGCTGGAAAGAAGGGGCCTGTTGGTTGAAGCCAAGGTACCGGGAGAGCCGCCCGCGTCGGCCTGGGAGGACAAAGGTGCGTGGGCCGTGGCTCCTTCCAAGGCGCGCGAGCTCTCCGGCTGGGGGCCCCCGGTCTCCCCTCTGCTGAGGTCGGAGGCGCTGGTGCGCAGGCGCTCCCTGGCCAGCCAGTCTGAGATGGAGAGGTCCTGGGCTGAGCACTTGGGCTTTAACCGATTCACAGCTGAAAGTTCGGATTCCCTCTCCGCACCCTGCTCGTGCGCCTTCCAAAAATTCAAAACACTGATCTCGGCGGCATCTCTGTGCCCTCCTAGCGTGTGCCGCCGTTTGATGTTTTTCCTCTTGGCCGCCTCGGCGCTCGCTTTTTGGGTTCCTACTCCGAACATGTCGTCGGCCGGCGCCCGGGGTCTCAGTTTTAACCGATCTGCTATCTTGGTCTTCCAAGTGGGCTCCTGTTTTTCGGATTCACTTCGGGTCGGTGTCAGTAAACTGCCCGTCGACTTTCCTTTCTTCATGACGTCAAACACCCGGGTTATGGCAGGGGCTTCTCGGTCGCTCTTGGCATCCCCGAGGCTGCCGCTGTCGGACTTGAACCGCGCCGATTTCTTCCTGGACAGGGTGTCGCACTCGATCAGCTTGTGGGAGCTGAAGAGCTGCCTTCGGCTGTCCAGGCTCGGTGTCAGACTTCCCTCCGTGCAACTGACCTCGCTGCCTTCCGAGTTCCTCCGGCTCGCCTTCCCGGCCTCCTGCAGCTTTCCCCGGAAGAGCCTGTCCGGGGCCAGGGCCGCGGGGAACACGGGGAAGTCACTCTCGCTGTCCGTCTCGACCGGCCGCCCCTCGCTGATGAGCTCGCTGCGCTCGTCGTCCGCCTCGTCCCCCTTGCTCTCGGCCACGGAGCGCACGTCGGGGCTCAGCCGGCTGCAGTCCAGGCTGGCCGGGTACACGGTGGGTGGCGCGGCGGAACAGTCGGAGGTGGCGGTGCCCACGGTGGCCAGAACCTCGCCGCGTTTGCTTTCCGGGCTGGTGGACGTCTTGGTGGGAGGCCTGGCCGGAGAAGCCTGCGAGGAAGTGCTGGGCAGAGGGCCAGAGTCGGACCCCGGCTCTTCCAAGTGGGAGGACGACTTGTGCGCGGCCGGGGATCTGGAGCTGTCTCTCAGCAAGGGGAAGCGGCCGCTCAGCGTCGGAGACTTGCTGTGCCTCGAGCTGTGCGGGGGTGAGGGTTCTTCCGACGGCGCGCTCTCCTGCCGCGGGGGCGTCTTTTCATCTTTTGGGGCACCGCTGTCCTTCTTGGCGCTGTTTTCTTTGGAAAGGACGAGCCTTTGCTTTCTGCACAATGCCTCACTCTCTTTTTTGGACTCCTCTTTAAGGTCATTGTGACACTGTTCTGTGCTCTCTTTCTTAAAAAACACACTGTCCAGTTCGTCTTCTGAGCTGCTGGGCTGCGCCTTTTCTTTGGGCTTTTTCCTCTTGCGACTAGCGGCCGCGAATATGGAGGACACGAGCAGTTCCCTGCTGTACTGGTCTCTTCCAGATCCCCACGAGCCCTGAGAGGCAATCAGAGAAACGAGGCTTTCAACACAAGGACGCCACGGAGCTCGCCTGAAGAGGCCTTCCCCCAAACGTTTCTTACCGAGTTAGCTCTACGGAAGCTCTACGCACACTACAGAGTGTGGGGTTTTGTGCCTCCGTGTGACCTGGTCCCAAGAGACATTTTTCTTTCTTTATGACCAGTTCCATGTCTTGGTAACTGGTGGTATTTATCTGGCAAGTCACAGCGCACATACATCCGTCTTTCACAGGGAAATAGTTCGTGCTTAGAGCTACCTAGAGCTCCTATTCTTGTTAGTTTCCCTGCACCTACCGACTGCCCCTGCTTGTGCAATGCTGGACCTACTTCAGGTTCCTTAATCTGGAACACAGGTTTGAGAGTTAATATTTTGACAGAGTTGCATACAATATTCTGCCATGGGTTACTAACATTGTATGACTGACTTCCGTGTTCTAATTACAGACGCCATATGATACACATCTGGTATCAGATAAGCTCATTAAGGGAACCCTTTGGTCTTGCATTAGTTCAGCCAGACTGGGTCTTCAGACTTGCCTGGGCAAATCAGGTAGGGAAGGTCTCATTTATCTCAAGGTAACAACAAAACCAGACAATTCAAATAATGTAAGGTCAGTTAAAGATCTTAAATCCTTACCATAGAAGCACCATCATTGCTAAAGCTGTAGTGCAGGCTACTGGTTTCCTTAGCTATGCTCAATAGGGTCTTGACGACAACTATTTAATTAGTTTCTTCATAATGCCTATCTGCTAAGTCACGGGTAGTGGTGGGCGAGGGGGTCAAGAAACATTTGATCACAGACCGTGGAAGACAAGCAGGAAAGCAGGAAGTATGCTGAGTAATAGAAGCAGAAAGTGTGTTTCTCTATTGTCATAAAGATCTGACACAAACTAAAACTACCGTATCAAAGTCGTAAAAAAAAAAAAAAAAAAAAAGGAAACATTTAGGCTGTTGTATGAAAAAGCATTCACCACAATAAAATCACAGATTAAGAGAACTTTGTTTTTATGGGCTGGAAAGGAACGCCCGGTTATCCAGTATCCTTCTAATTGGTTATCTACATTTTAACGCCTTCTGCTGAAGATTGTAGTGGAGAATGGTTGCGGTTGGACTCTGAATCAAGCCTGACCTTCCTTCCTCTGGCTTGCCACACAGAACACTGAGCAAGTGATTTACTTTCCAACATCTCAATTTCATTTATTTAACCAAGACAAAATTAGATTACATTAAGATTTCCTAGGGTCCCCTACAAAATCCTATGATTCTGTGATCATATACGTGTTGGAGCAAATAATTTGGCTGTGGTTATTTTACAATTGAAAAATTGCTACAAAGAATTATACTACTTGTATATCCACCGTATTACAGGCAGAATACAACTACCACCATTGTTAACATGGAAAAGCTGTTATAACAACAGATTAAGAAATATGCACCTAGTAAGAGGGAAGGAGAGATTTCAAGTAACTCTGAAATCTCAAATATAACATCCAAATCTAAATCTGAAATCCTCTGGCAAAAAAACCCAACAAAACAAAACAAACAAACAAAAAGGAAACTGTCCTAGATCAAAGAAGCCTAAAGAAACATGACAATAAAATGCAAGGAGTGATCCTTCATTGCATCCTGTATAGGGAAATAAAAAACAATTTACATCATTGGGACAACATGGAAAATTTGTATAAAAACTCTACATTAGAAATAATAATGCTGTGTACTCATGCTAAGTACCTGGGTATTACGATTACCCTGTAATTTTATAGGACAATGCCCTGTTGTTTGGGGGTGGATGCTGAAGCATTTAGGGATAAAGTGTTATCGTGTCTATATGTAACTCTCAAATGATCGACCCCCACATGTATATCAAGATTTACCAAATGATGAATCTAAGGCAAAAGGTGTGGGCGCTATTTTTCTGGTAACTTTTCTCTAGGTTTAAAATTTTTCAAAATAAAAAGCTGGGGCCAAAAGCCAGTAAAAATCACAACATAAGTTATAGCAAATGGTGTGATGTGACTGGAATATTTTGTAAAATTTCTGGCAAGAATTATAATTTAATCATACACAGCCCCGTTATGGAATTTAAACACGATATATAAATCTCTCGTCTCATTTCTGAATAGAACAATGTTTTAGGAAGTTTCTTGACAATTCTAGTTGCTACTGTCTCAGCAGAGCAAAGTTTGGACAAAGTGAACTAATAAAAAACTTCCCAAAACTACTCAAAATGTTGTATAGTTTGGCAGTGTTGTCAATGGCATACAAATTATGCAAAAATACTGAGTTTGCTGAAAGGAACCGAGAATATATATTTTGTTATGAAATATGTATCATTCAGAAGAATGTGTAATAGTCACAAAACCTATATTACTACTGAAATATTTACAGATGAAATACGATGCTTGAACTTACTTCAGAGTAGTCCAGGAGGAGGGAAGTGGGTGAAATGCACATGAAACAAGATGGCCAGCCACGTGTTAATTGTTGAGAATGGATAATGGTTCCATGGGGACTCGTTATACTATCCTCTCTGCTTTTGTGTGTGTTAGAAAATTGTCATGTTTAAAAATGAAAAAGTGTCTACTCCTCTGGTTTAGGCTAAACTATGCTGAGAGAAACCCAACATTCCAACTCAAAATCCAGTATTCTACCATATTCTAAGAATCCATTCTTCCCTTTAAAAGACTTTGTCGGTCTGTGTCCGGAAACGCAGAAAGGGATGCATTTGTATACTCATCACAATAATCAGCCACAAGGCAACTCTCCCCGCCCCCTCCCCGCCCCCCGCCCCCGACCAAAAATCAGCCACAAGGCAACTCTCCCCGCCCCCTCCCCGCCCCCCCGACCAAAAATCAGCCACAAGGCAACTCCTCCCCAAAACTGTACGAAACAATTTACCTTAGATTTTGTTGAGTCACTAGTAGCTGAATCTGTGAGAAGTTAAATAAAACACGGTCAGTATCAGCCAATGTGTACTGCTTTCAACGGACAATGCAAAACTTATGGAAAGACAGGCACAGAACAAAATGTGAAAGCAGAACTCAAACAGAACAAGAGAACACAGTGGATAGTCAGAGCTCACAAAGATGCAAGCTGCACCACAGAAAGCCACCGCCATGAAAGGATGCTGTGAATTGAAGGCAGAGTCAGCTCGATGATAGGAATGGCAAAGGAGCCCTGGACTAGACAAGAACAGAAGCGCTAGTGTTTAATCGAATTTCTAACGAGTAAATCTAGCAATAAAGAAGCTGGAAGACCTTTGTAAGAATTGTACTATGTACCACATCCTGTATCTGAAACTGATACACAATGTAGAACTTTCAAGACTGTCAGCTGGCCTCGCTGCGAATTGAGACACTCATACTCGGTGTGCTTATGTTGATTTTTGTCAGACCGTCAGACTTCAATTTTGTAAGCACGTACTGCATGCATACGGATGCATTAGGTAACCCTGCTTCCAGGTCACTTTGGTTTGTAAATAATGCTGATCTTTGTGCTTTAGACCCCAGGGTCACATCTGTGCAGTCAGGGATCCTTTTGACTAGTTTGGTCAAATTGCTACCAGTTTTGTAATTATCTATCACAAATGCTATTATGGAAATGGAAAAATGGAGACCATAATTTTCACTGTCTGGCAAAAACTCAGATTATACAATTAGAAAGAGGGTAGGAAGGGGCTAGCGCTATTCAGGAGAGTACCAATTGTGCAATTTTTGTCTTTCAACTTGAGGGAAATTGATTTTCAAAATTAATGAGCTGAGCCCCATGCCACGCCCCTTTGAACACATGGCTAAATGCTTTATGACTTTAAGAACTGGTGGACCATACCATGCTATTTCTCCTCACGGTCTGCTTCAGAAATAACAAGAAACAGCAGAAAAACTTTTAAGAGAGTAGTATTGATCTGTTTACAATAATCTTGAAGAGAAAATTTACACCACAGATCAACCAGGTTTGCATTTACAAGAATCGGGGGTTTCTGCAGACAAGGCAGCTACAGTGTGGACAGCAATCCTCCTTCTTCCTACAGCTCCAGCTGTCCATCAGGGCCACCACAGAATCCACTAGCGACATTACCGTGTGATAGACTCCTCCCACTTCGCCTGTTCAACATCAGTATAGATTTGCCTGTGTCAGTAAGTGCTGAAAAAACCCTTTAGGACTCAAACAAGAACTAGAGACAAAGGGAGAACAGCGTGTGAAACAACATGCTAGATTTAGTGCAACAGTTTGGCAGGCGAAAATTGTCAGCAAAAGAGCCTAGGAAAACCACTACTTAACCAGACATTAGGGCGGCAAGAGAAAAACAGAAGAAAACGTCAAATAGATTGACTTTTTTACTGTGACATCTCTAGTGACAAATAATATACTGCATTTATGAAAATGGTGCCCACTTAGCAGTTCAACATATTTCGCTGGCTGCTTTCAAACAGAATGTCTAGCTCAAGAATAAGAACTACTTATATACAGTCCAGATCATACTTTCTGCCATCACAGCAACCACATATTCAGTAGCATATATCTGTTTTACCTTGTGATGACTATTACATGGAAACTGTGAATTAAAAAAAAAAGAACAAAACAGTGGTTTGCATGCTCATTTCCCTCCTATTTCCATTCGGACAAGCATTACAATTCCATGCACTGCCAATGGCATTATAGTCACTGGAAGATAATTAAGATCAATCAGAAAAGGAAGATTACGTTTTTTTATTAGTAGAAAGGAAAGAAAAATAAAGTAGAAGAAGAAGAAGAGGAAAAGGAAAAAAAAAATCACAGTGAATTGTTACTTGTGACTGATTTGTTCTTTCATGTTATTAAGAATTTAGCTTTTAACCTAGAGATCAACACTACCCAGGCAAAAGTTACCTGATACATCTCCAGGGGAGACTCCTGTCCTTCCAATGTTGGTGAGTAAATGATCTATGTTTGGCACTGGCTGGGACTCTACTGTGTTTTCCTCCTGCACTGTTGTCTATGGTTAATAAACAAACATCTCTTCATCATCTCTTCAAAGATACTTTAAAAGTCAAACAACATTTAGCAAAAGACACATTACTGAGTGGAGCACATGTGCTTAACTTTTTACACCGTTTACACATAGTTGATTAACTACAAAATAAGCATCATACTTGTATTTTCATTAGACCAGAAACTGAGGAGCTATAGACCTGCTTCCGGGGTGCAAAGCAGACAATAGCATACAAAGCAGGAAGGTGACACTGTTGTGTGGCATCAGGATCTGGTGTCCCAAATGAGAACAAGTCAGTACAAATGCTGACGGACAATACTTACAAGAGGCTCTTCAGCACCTTCTTCTGTGAAAAACCAGTCATGCTGAAAGTTAAAATAAAAAAGGTGAAAAGAGAAATGAAATAACCCCCTACATAGATCTATATTTTGGAGAATAATATAGGAAAAGAAAAAGGTAATTTTCTCAGTAAAAAAAAAAAAAAATTATAATCAAATTCTGTCCTACCAAACATCAGCTGCTTACAACAAAAGGATTTTCTTGAGGAGACGAAGCCTGAACTTACGTGCTGGATAAGCGTCTCTACGATCTTGTACTGGTCTGGCATGTGAGTGACCATGTGGGTCATGTTATCTTCAGATGTTCTCACAAGAGTTGGGCCAAACACTATTGCTAGGTTTCTGGGTTCCATCTGGAACAAAGGATGTTATTGAAAGATATCAGAATGTCTCTTAAGAAAGTAGGCTTAAATTCCCATTGCGTGTTTGGCATTTTATTTCTGAAAGGTTCTTTTGATGAAAAAGAATTCAAAGAAGAATGGTTGGTTGATTGTGTGTAAAAAAAAAAAAAAAAAAAAAAAAATGCTTCCTAGTTAGGCTTTCTATAAGCTCATCTACACCTAACTTCTTTTTCCTGCTTTAATGACACGTACTATGCTTAACTGGCATTCGTTTTTTTCAATGAAGTCTTTGATTGCAAGCGACTGATCTGGTTCAAAACTAGTATTATGACAGCTACATTAACTGACAAAAATATGAAAATCAAAGGAAAAAAACATTCACGAAAGAAGAGGGCAACCCTCTCCCCTCAAAAATGAAAAACTGGAAAAGGTGCTCAGAGACACGTAACGTTTTCCAAATTTGTCCCTGTAGTACATTAAAAATGCAAATATTTAAAAACCTAAAGTCCAGAAATACTCTTTTCTGACCAATTTTTACTTCAACGAAAACAAAGCTGTCCACTTATCCTTGTGCCAATCTGAATGCCTCGATAGGGCATGCTTTTATGTTTGAACATTCATTTCCACGATATTTTGTATTCCTTGTTTAATTACATAGTTATCTAATGTATAGATCCTTTGTTTCCCTTTGTTATATCTTACAGTGTCTGGTGTCATATTTTGAATTTAGGATTTGATTAAAATGTCAAATAGCTTTAACCAACCCTGGAAACGTACCAGGAGGCTAAAAAAAATCACTGCAGTACTCAAAGAGTCAAACTGGTTCAGGGGGCCCCACTGCTATACTATTTTGGGAGAGCCAGGCGCATGCCCACACGCGTGCATACACACATTTTAGGTATGGTGCAAAGTGGAAAACGCACAGACTTCCTGTTCTGAAGTAATTTTTATGCATCAAATATGTTAACTACCGTAATACATGCATTATTACACTGTGCTCACTGCAGAGATATAAGTAGAAATTGCGATCAAAGTCAGTATTTTCATAGAAAGCTGACTTGGTGGAAAGAAAATCTGACAACAGGAAAGGCTGACTTGAACTGGGCTCACAGGCCTGTTTCTTATTTTCCCTCCGGGAGATGTTGTCCTCTTATTCCTCCATCTGTACTGGTGAAAGTGGCTCACAAAATAAAGTCCATCTCAAAGGTCTCATGCAAAATTTTTGCTAGATTCATTTACATTTGTAGACTAATGGTAACGCACATTATTATTTCTGGTATACAGTCGTATTTATTATGCGGGTATATACTTGTAGCTGGCTCCTCCATAAGACTAATAACACAGGTAGTTCGCAGTTTATTTAGTCGTTCATTATTTAAGGCAGATTCTGTATTTTTTGAAAGATGTTCCAGAAGTGTCATCAAATAAGTCAGGGAAATGAAATGCCTTAGCCACTTCTTCAAGAGTCACAGTGTTAGTTAACATATTAAAACCACTAAAAAAAATCTACAGTAAAGAAAGTTAAATGTTGTTAAGTGTTGTTTAATTCAGTGCTTTCTACACTGATTAGACCATCAACCGCTACTTTTCCAGTGCTTCTAATACCAGCAAAAGTGATGAACTGATCAATGATGTAATGCACTTTGGGGAATGCTGAAATAATTAGAAAATACTTCAGCTATAATTGTATCGAGAACTCTTTGGATTCTACTGGATGAACTTCTGGAAACAGTACAGTCAATCTCTCTCTTGTTTTTTCCTTTTTCCTTTTATAGCCCTATCACTACTGAGGAAATTGAGAGCCTGAAGGATATTATAACACTGCTTGTAAACTGCTCAATCTGCAGGGAAAGGGCTTGACACTGTTCTCACACTCCAGCCTTACTACAGCTGTGAGCAACTGTCTTCCAGAACACCACAGACACTAAACTGACTGAATCGATGCTTTTCTCTACCTTAAGCAGGCATAACCCTTAGAAAAGGGGGACAGGGGGCGCCTGGGTGGCGCAGTCGGTTAAGCGTCCGACTTCAGCCAGGTCACGATCTCGCGGTCCGTGAGTTCGAGCCCCGCGTCAGGCTCTGGGCTGATGGCTCGGAGCCTGGAGCTTGCTTCCGATTCTGTGTCTCCCTCTCTCTCTGCCCCTCCCCCGTTCATGCTCTGTCTCTCTCTGTCCCAAAAATAAATAAAAAACGTTGAAAAAAAAATTTAAAAAAAAAAAAAAAAAAAAAAAAAGAAAAGGGGGACAGCAGTGTCCTGAGCTTGTGGTATTCTGTGTTTTTCTTCTCCAGAAGCCAAAATGACTTCGTTTAAATATTTGTCAGTAATGCTGAGCTTCAGAAAACCATCATTTTGCAACCTCTAATGATATAATGGGTTTAGGCAACAATCACCAGTGACGGATAAAAATGATGAATGAAGACTACAACGGTATCAACCAAACACAATGTGTGGAACTTCAGATAATGATTTAAACAAACAGGTGTACAAAGACATTTCTTGAAACCAATCAGGAAAAACTGAACACAAACTGAGTATCAGATCATTTCGAAGGGTAACTAATCTTGGTGTGTTTGTTTGATAAAGGGAATGCGATGGTGTTGTTTAAACAAGCAAACAGGAAGGTCTTATCTGCTTAACACAAAACAAACCAAGAACAGGTCAGTTTTGCTGTATACACCACTTGGTACATCTGGATCACTGTAGCACGCAAAAGTGTCACAAATGGTGCCTATCCAAAATACTGATACACAGCTGAAAAATAAAAGAAGGTTTTGACTTTTTTAAAATTTTTCTTGCTGGATAAATGTGAAAAGAAATGTGTTTTTCAAATGGTGACAACTGATATTTTGGGATCTTTTCCTTTTAAGGGTGATCTTTACGGGGGCTCACCGGCCAACAGGATTTCAGAGCCTTTGCTGAATTGTAACCCCGTTTTTGATAGACGTGAAGCAATGAAACTTATCTTTTCAACTAAAGCCACTGAAAGTATACCTCTTCCATATGTACTTTACTCACCTTATTTTTTTCTGAATTTTCTGCCACTGTCTTCAGATGAGCAGAAAGGAACTTAAGAGTTTCGTAATGATGTTCGGGCAAGTCGTGGATCTGAAACATATTAGTTTCATGGTGGATTTAAAGGCTGAATTTCAGTTGTATCTCCAAAAATAGAAAATAATACCTACTAGTCTTTTTAATGTTTTCAGACGGTCTAGAGGATCTTCTTTACGGTTGGCCTCAATGAAGTCGGCATATTTATCTGACAACAATAAGAACAATAAAAAGAAATTTATCTTAAATTGCTTAGGTGGGTTATAATCTGGATTTCCTCTGAGGTTCAACTTCAAAACACCACACACACATTTAAAATGTAGGAATGACCCCAAATAGCCTTTGAAATGTAAGTCTCCAAACCTGCTACTGTTTTTAACGATCCTCTAAGATTTATCATCAAATAAAATTCCCTAAAATGTGAGTTCTCTGAGGGTACTGTCCTCTATTTGTAGTCTGTCCATTCTTTTCTCCCCCCAACCACAACATTGAGAACAGTGTCTTAATAAGTCAAATATTTGGCTCGACTGAAAAAATGTTTTTCTACTAATTGTACCGTAGTATGTCTGAAAATTTTGACAGAGGACAATAACACATTTTTAATCTGACAAGTAAACATGCATGAACGGGATAAGATATGTTTTATTGAACCTACATAATTTTATAAACTTTTTCACTGAAATTTATCAGGAGGAAAAACCAATCTGAATGACAAAAAATAGCTATAATTTTAAAGAAAATAGCCATAATTATGGTTTACACAGAAGTAACAAGTAAATAAAATCTCCTGCTTCCTTTAACAAAATATTTTCTCCAGGTTCAATTTAATATTCTCTGGCTTTCCAACAATGTCATTTTAAACTATTTCAACTGGTATCTTTTGTGTGGGAGTTCACTCACCATTCGTGAAGAGAGGCTCAGGGAGTTTTCTGAAGAAGGATTTTAGTAGACTGCTTATCACATTCAAATCTCGCCATTTCTGGGGGTGCAAAAATAGAAATGTGGCATTTTTGTTGTCAGTGCTACTACCAAAGGGGAAAAAAAAACACAGATCAGGTATTCAAACAGATATAAACACACTTACATCGTCTTGTATATCAATATCCGCCATTCCCTTGTTGAGCTCCTCCTGCATACTTGAGATGGCTGCATTATTTCCAGGAACTCTGTAAATACCTGTATATTCAAGACCTCTTTCTTCAACTAATTTGCAACATATGTCAACTATTAATGGAATATACTGCAAAACAAGAAATAAATATTTTATTTAATACAGCACAAATGTTCATATTTGTTAGTAGATGTATATCGTAGCTAAAAGGCCCTTTCCATCCAAGAGGAAAAACATCAATCACTGTTGTTTGATAGAGAGAAAATGAAGAATGCAGACATGGCAGAACCAGGAATAGATCAAAGCAGCAAGAGAGATTTGGGACAGTGGGAGGAGAACAATTAGGTCAAGACAGAGAGAGGAGGGTCCCCAGGGAGATGAAGGTCTGAAGAGGAAACGAGGAAAGTCTGCAGTAATGAGAATGTGGGCATGACTCAGGTGGATAAAGGGGAACAAGGTCAAAAAAAGAAGAGGGGGAGAGAACAACATCAGTCAACTCATGACACAAATCCTAACATGGATGCTGTATACACACACGCACGTGCACACATACACACACACACACACACACACGCACATTTACATTTATTATTACTTTCTTAATCAGGTTCTTGTTCTCATCCTTCTTTTAAGATGCTAAAAGCAGAAACACACAGGATTTGAAAATGAACTCTTACCATTTCAGATACATTTCAGATATATTCCTAATGGATGAATCATGATTCGATTTCAGAGTGAATACGTTAGAAAAAAATGCGTTTATAGATAAAATTACTCAGCACACCCTGACAGGTCAGCAATGCTCAGGGAAGCTGGGTCTGCTAGGAGGAGGAACATGCTGGGCAGACTGACACACACTCTCTGTTATCTGACTGGCTGTGTACTCAGGTCCTACAATGATTATAATTGAACTAGTGACTGTAGGAAATCCAGGTGGCTGGGATCTCATACCCGATTGGTGTGTGCGGGTGGGCAGTCATCTAGTCTGACACCGAACGTTCCTGTAGCAGTAGGCTTTTTTTCAAACGTCTTTCTCATAATACTTGGAATGCCTTTTCTCCACGTGCCTTTGTCTTTTGGGGGACTGGTATCGTCTTTTGTTATGCAAGAAAAAGACATAAGAAAAAAATGAAAACAAGCACAGTTAAATCATGTCCTTTATCAATATTTCTATAAATCAGAGTCCTGTCTTATAAATAATATCTCCTATATTTATCAAAAATATTATATTCTCTTCTCTTCCTAACATAGCACTCCTTCTAACCTTCTATGTAATTTAATCAGAATCTGTTCCGCTTCTCCACCCTTTTACAACCTGCAGTTTTCTTTAAAACAGTCAGGAAATTAGGATCAATGTGACTTCTTGATAGTGAGATTTTAGCAAAAGGAAACATGATGGTTTTATCTGACAATGACAGTGCCTGTGTCCTCTGCATTAATCACATTTGCAGTGTCTTTTACGTAGATGTATGTGTTATATTTTCCTTCACTTCATCTACTACAAGACAAAGACTCATCTTAAGGGAAAGGGCCCATTAGCCTAGACCAGGTCCAAGGTGACCTTTGAGCTAGCTCACACTGGGCTGAGGTCAGCAGAAATGGTACAGAGAAACATGAAATACCTTTAAAATCCCAATCTTAAACCACTGTATTTGTCAAATTTCTCCAGAAATGCTAACATCAGTACCTTTACTGAGAAGTTTCCTTTCTGACTCTTCCTTGGGAGAGTGTGGACTTTGAGTCTTTGGCTCTGATTTAGCACCAAGCAGAGTCTGCCGGATGCTGAGACTCTGGCGAGGTGTTTTTGGCAACTGTTCTGCTTTGCTGCTGAAAGAAACGAACATTTCTTAACAATTATGTATTTTACATCCAAAATAACTTGTAGGCATGATGGGATTCTCACCTCATCAGACTGTTATATTCTTTTATTCTTCGACTAATTAGATCCCTGTTAGTCACTCCAGTGTCCTACAGAATGAACAGGAGGTAAGATTAGAAAATCAATTCTAAACTTAAGTGGGGATCTCTACTTATTTTTTGAAGCTCTTTATTGTACTACATTGCTTAGTAAATACAAACCCTATATTCTCAGTGCGCTTGTTTTGAAACCTCTGTTCAACATCACCCAACATCACTCTGCAATAAATGATCCAAATACTTCCCATCCACTGCCAAAAGAGCTTTCTGTTTCTTTTCTGTACTCCTACGATACCTAGACTAAAGCCAGCAAGCAGCAGGTGTTCAAACTTATCCATCTGACATTTTTTATCAATGGCAGAAAGCAGAGAGTCATTTTTTTCCCCTCTAACACCAGAAATGATCAGCATTTCAAAATAATACAGTTGTGGGGGCGCCTGGTGGCTCGGTTGGTTGAGCGTCCAACGTCGGCTCAGGTCATGATCTCATGGTTTGTGGGTTCAAGTCCCGTGTCGGGCTCTGTGCTGACAGCTCAGAGCCTGGAGCCTGTTTCAGATTCTGTATCTCCCTCCCTCTCTGCCCCTCCCCGCTCCCTTTCTCTCTCAAAAATAAATAAACATTAAAAAAACCCCAGTTGGATAAAGGATAGAAAAATACTGTCAAAATTTGTTAATGATGAATCATAGAAACATTGAGATTGGGGGTGACTTAGTGTCAGAAATGGTACTTAGATTATCCGAAGAGAAAAGCACAAAACTGGGCTTTTCAAGTTCAACAGATTAACTTTTATAATATGCTATACGGTAAACTCAGATTTGACCATGAAGTGATGATTGTTTTCTACTGATTCCAATTATACTTCGACATGTATCCCCATTTTTTTTATTAGTCTCATTTTGATTAGAATGAACAATTCAATTTACAAATATACTTTGGAGTCAAACAATCTCGAGTTCAAATACTCTTCCTACCAAGCAGCTGAGAGATCACACAGTTAAGATCGACAGTAAGATCGCCTGGGTTTAAATTCTGGCCCTGACACTTACCAGCTGTGTAACCTGGAGGAAATTACTTAACCTCTCTTTGCCAGTGTCCTTGTTTATAAAACGGTGATGACACATTCATATGGTTGCTGAAATTTATTCATGTAAAAAGTTCTTACTCTCCCTGTTTACTCTGAAAAACTTCAAGTCTGAAGCTTTACAGTGGTGGTGTAAAACAAAGGTTGTATTGAAATGGATCTGGTGTTAATTTTTAACTACAAAGACGGTAGGGTGTAAACTATCAGAGAGAAAAGCACAGACTTTTTCCTAAGACCTAAGACCTTTTTTCATAATCTGAATTGACGTAATGGAAATGACGACATTAGAGAACATAACTTTACAGTTAATCTGGGTGTCCCTGTGCACCGTGAGTTAAGGGAAAAGAGTGTTGTGCTTTCTTTGTGTGTGCCCTAACAATGAGCACAAAAGGTGAGAACAATGTGTAAGAAACACTGTGTTAATGATATGAGAAGATACTCTTGAGCAAAAGTTACAGACTTAATCACCACCGAATGTGCACTGTCAGGTTTATAATTATGTACCCTGAAAACACTACCTTTATGAATGAAATTCCTGTTGTAAAAAATATCTTGCTGCTTGTGAGCCAGAAACCCTCAAGTCCCTACATATTTCTTATTGAAAAGAAAAACAAGCTTATCCCGTGATTTCTGACAATGCAAGTTTTCTTGAAAACCAATGACTAAATTCTAGCAGGCTCTATTATATTCTTGACTGAATTTATATTTCCATTAACAAAAATCCTCCTATCAGTATCGCTTTGCATTTATACAGTAATTTGTTTTGACAAGTATTTTCACTATAACTTAAGCCTCACAGTAATCCTGTTTTTGAGATAAGGAGCCAGAGCTGGAATTACTTAGTAATGACCAGGACTAGGACCTAGGATTTCCTGACCCTGCTTCTAAGAAAGTAGGCAAAATATAGGAATTATCTCTTTTTGTAGTTCAGTAATGGAGATTTTCAAAATAATATTGAGTAGGGACATGTGAGTTTTCCTTTTGATCAATTTTTCAAGCAAAAATAGCATATAACTTGTTTTTAATGTTTATTTTTGAGAGACAGAGCAAGAGGGGGAGAGGGGCAGACCGAGACAGAGACACACACAGAATCCGAAACAGGCTCCAAGCGGTCAGCACAGAGTCCAATGTGGGGCTCGAACTCACAAACCACGAGATCGTGACCTGAGCTGAAGCTGGCGCTCAACCAGCTGAACCACTCAGCGCCCCCCTTATAACTTCTTTTTAAATGATGTATCAGATCCTTTCAGTCTTCCTAAGAAAAATGTCACAAAAGAATCTGGTTTTACAAGCACCACTCTGAACACACACCTCCTCATTGAGGTTGCTGCTCTCCTGGATGGTCTTGATCCACGCTAGCATGTCGTCTCTGTCCTCGGCCTGGAAAAGGCACTCGCAGTCTGATGTGGTGAGTCGAAACACATTTTTCCTCTTGGTCTCGCTGTACGAGATGTCTATTAAGCAAGCATTGACGCTGATGGGCTGTTCTTCTTCAGATGGAGTCATCTGTTCCCTTTTATCTTTGTACAAGTACAGCGAATGGCCCCGAAGCACAACATACATCTGTTTCCACGGCCGAATACTTCCACCAACTCGCTGGAAAACATGGAACAGTTCAGGAATACTTAATGCGTGGCACAGTCTTAGTGACAGGATAAACACACCAAGCAATACTGTTAACACACAAATGGACACCAAGTCTAGCAGGTGTCTGATTCACGATCGTATGCGTTGGCCAGGAGAGGATTGGCAAATTGTGCGGAGGGTAAACCAAGCTAGGCAAGGTATTCATGACAAAATCAAGGACAGTGAAATGTCAACTTTAATTTTGGTCGGAGAAAAAAAACTATTTTACCGTTCATGAACAAAGTAATTAAGATAAATTGAACAAAGCAAGGTAAAACAAGAGTAGCAAAATACGTAAAATATATAAAAATGGTAAGAGAACAAAAAGTAAGAAAAAAATCAGTCAGAAAAGTCTTTTGAGTGAAAGTAAGGCTGACGACAAAGTCCCAGCTCATGCAAATGACAAATAATGCTTAAAAACAGCATGTACAAGGAATGAATTAAGTTAACAAGACTGATCAACTTTATGCGGTCAAGCAACAATATCCATACCCAAGGTGGGTTTTTCTTAAAAATTAAACTCTTTTGACAGTATTAAAATTTTTTTATAAATAATCTGCCCAAATATTGTAAGAAATTTATGGCAAAGGTTTTATTGTATTGAAATCTACTTAATGAAGCATATAGATATTGTGATACTCATTTATATAACTCAATATTTATAAAATAAAGTGAAACAAGGAAATTATAAAAGCAATTTAAAAGAATAAAATGGGAAAGCTAAATAAAATATTTAAAATTATTAATATGGAGAATTGTCACTCCCTAAAGGAGGACTCCGAAAATCTCTGGCTAATAAACTGATAAGAAAAGCTGAGTTCCTTCCTGAATAACTTCATTTCTCTTTTATGCTGGCAAAATATAAGACAGTATACTCCATTTGCAGTTGATACACAGGACAAAAATATACAAAATTAAATCAATGATTAGAATTTTTTTAAGTAACTTTTTCCTTTACGTAAAAAACTATTTTTTATAAAAAAGTGACAGAATTTTATTTATTTTTTTTAAATGTTTATTTATTTATTTTTGCGAGATCATAGATGAGTGGGTGCAGGACAGAGAGAGACAGAGAGAAAGAGAGACACAGAGAGAGAGACAGAGAATCCCATGAACTTCGAGATCATGCCCTGAGCTCGAATCAAGAGTCGGATGCTTAACTGGCTGAGCCGCCCAGGCACCTGGAAAAAGATATTTATATGTGATGTTTTCTACTCTTAATTCTGGATAATTTGCCGTCTCATCTGTACAGACTTTATGTGTTACTTCACAGGGGCTGCCTTCCATACACTCGCAGTAGCTGAGAAAACATACTACCTTGCCCTTATCGGTGACAAGTGGTCGGAAATGGAGCCATCCTTCCTTTGCAGCATCACTGAAAACCTCTGAGGAAGAATCTTTCCTGGACCCAGAGTCTTCTGATGACTTCTGGCTGTCTATGATCTACAGAGAAGGTCAAAAAAATATAGTAAAATATCCTTTTCCTTTATAAATATTTGCACATGGAAATTGCTTTACTGAAAACAACTCTTTTTTATTGTTTATTTTTGGGAGAAAGAGAGAGAGGGAGAGCCAGCCGTGTGAGTGGGGAAGGGGCAGAGAGAGAAAGAGATCTGAAGCAGGGTCTATGCTGACAGCACAGAGCCCGATGCAGGGCTTGAACTCATGAACCATGAGATCATGGCCTTGAGCCTAAGTCAGAAACTTAACTGACTGAGCCACCCAGGCGCCCCTGAAAAAAATCTTTAACGTTCCAAAATGAATGGTTATTTTTGAAGAATACCAACTTTATCAATTCTGTTAGAAAATGTTCTGGTCTTGTTGAAAAAAAAAAAAAAACCAAAACACGTGAATTGTGAGTTGACTGCCATCATTTTTTAAAGGTCATCTGTAGGAAGTTTTTCATCTTTAAAAAAATAACAGAAATAGTATAATGTTCCTGCTCTCGAGAGCTCACATTTTCGTGAGCAAAGACAAATCAGAATAAAAAATAAAAACAAGAAAATGATCAGATTGTGATTAGTACCATTTGGGAAAGGAAAACTGAGATGTTGTAACAAATGACTGAGTAGCGGCTGTAAGTTCAAGGCCTACTGAAGGAAGAATATTTAAGATGAAATATGGAGGAAAGGGGCCATCCATGATAGGTCAGGAAAAAGAACAGTTCAGGGAGAATGTATAGCTAATGAATGTACATTCATCATTATCGCTTCAGGGCGTGTTCTGGAGGTACAGTGAATAACACTTGATATGGGGGAGGGTGAAAAAGAAGCAACAAGGCTAACTCCCAGTGTGGGGGCTTGAAAACTGGGTGAAGTGGACCTAGTGGGATGGGGAAAACTGGATAAGCATGTCTGGGGTATAACCCAGATCTATTTGGCCACTAAACCTTGATTGCTTATTAAACAGCCAAATAAAGATGTCAAAAGGGTAGCAGCCTACATGAGCTGCAGCTTGGGGAAGAGGCCATCGCTAGCAGTATAAACTGTGGGGGATCTCTGGAAAAGATCATGTTGGCAACGAGGGCAGATAGAGATGAAAGAGGGGTCAGAACCAGTTCTAGACATTCCAACATTTGAAATGTTAGAATGGCAGAGGCAGAAATGGAAACCAGCAGAAGAAAGCGTTTTAGAAAGGCAGTGGGAAATGGTGTTGGATACTACTGGAAGGTCAAAGAAGTTAAAAATCGAAAATAACCGTTAGTTTGGGGACCTTGAACATCACTGGTAATCTTGGCATGAGCAGGGTCATTCTGGTACGTGTGGGGTGAGAAAGATGTGACGTGAGGAAGTGGACCGACTGGCCATTTTTTTCAAGCAGTTTTGCTGTGAACAGTGGAAGAGAAAATATGAGGAGGAAATAGAGGGGGATATAGATTCAAGGAAGGTTTGTTTGTTTGTCTTTTAAATATAGCAAATAGTAGAACGCGCCCATATGATGGTGAATGAGCCACTGGCGAGAGCGATTCTGCAGAGGGGAGAACGATCTCGAGAAAGCGAAAAGTGATAGAATCCAAAGAAATGTGGACGTAGCCTTTTAACCGGATCATGTTCCCGGTAAACGGATACTTAAGAGTAAAGGAGGCAGAAACCGTGGGTGCAAATGAAGATGGCTGAGATTTCTGGAGAATGTGAAACAAGGAAATTCCTGTCTAACAGCCTTCTGTGTGTGTTGTCAACAAAGTAGGAAGGGAGAGTAGACGAGAGAGGACGGGGTGAACTGTACGGAGGAAAGCGGAGGGTAGGAGTGAAACGATAATTTTGAGGAAAGAAAAATATGCATACGGCAAGATACAGGGCGGCTGGGTAGTTCGATTTTTGGCCGTAAACTGAAAGAGTGAGAAAAATCGGCACAATGTGTGTGAAGTATATATACTGATGAATACGTTTAGAAATTAGAAAAGAACACCTTATAAATAATATTTTCCAAATGCACCTGAAAGGGACAGAATATAGGATAATAGCAGTAATTCCCTGTGAAGAGCCAAAGTAAGCTAAGGTAAATAGAAACATTTATCATTTGCTGATATTTAAAAAATATTGAATACCAACCTTGATTCCCTTCAGGCTAGAAACGTGCTTAAAGGACCTGTCGGAAAGAAACGTATAAATATTTGCCATAAATGCATAAAACACCTTAGAGATGTAAAAACAAATTGAGTGTCACAAGTTAGTTTTCGATAATAAGCTGATGTTTCATCATTACCATGTTGAATGCTCACTGTTCAATGCAAATGAGACAAACAGCTAATTTTCTAAATACTTACACTTTTGATTCCATGCTAGAAGCTTTCTTAGTGGATCTGGTCAATTAAAATGGTTTCTGCATAAAGTTTGAGAGTTTATCCTTCTTTTTAGATGAAAGAAAAAAACCACTCGGGCTGAACACTGGGCTTTAGAATAAATTATCAGTTAACCATAGTTGCAATGCTCTGTTAAGGGTTCCCACAATGTTACAATGATTGATAATGTGGCAGGGAGGCCATTCTTCCTGCCAACCGCATTCGGGATGCTTTGATATGGAGACCAGTGGCTGCCAGTGAAAAGGCTTAGGGCTTCCAAAGATAGGTGTGCTTTAACTACTCAAAATAATTTCACTTTAGGGGACAAAGTTGTTTTGCTGGTTTTTTTTTAATTCAAAATTAATTTTAAGAAATTTAGGATTCTAAACAACAGCGGTGAGAGTGGACATCCCTGTCGTGTTCCTGATCTCAGGGGGAAAGCTCTCAGTTTTTCCTCATTGAGGATGATATTAGTTGTGGGCTTTTTATAAATGGCTTTTATGATGTTTAAGTATGTTCCTTCTATCCCAACTTTCTCAAGGGTTTTATTAAGAAAGGATGCTGAATTTGGTCAAATGCTTTCTCTGCATCGATTGACAGGATCATATGGTTCTTATCTTTTCTTTTATTAATGTGATATATCACATTGATGGATTTGCGAATATTGAACCAGCCTTGCAGCCCAGGAATGAATCCCACTTGATCATGGTGAATAATTCTTTTTATATGCTGTTGAATTGATTTGCTAGTATCTTGTTGAGAATTTCTGCATCCATATTCATCAGGGATATTGGCCTGTAGTTCTCTTTTTTTGCTGGGTCTCTGTCTAGTTTGGGAATCAAAGTAATGCTGGCTTCATAGAATGAGTCTGGAAGTTTTCTTTCCCTTTCTATTTTTTGGAACAGCTTGAGAAGGATAGGTATTATCTCTGCTTTAAATGTCTGGTAGAATTCCCCAAGGAAGCTATCTGGTCCTGGACTCTTATTTGTTGGGAGATTTTTGATAACTGATTCAATTTCTTCACTGGTTATGGATCTGTTCAAATTTTCTATTTCTTCCTGTTTGAGTTTTGGAAGTGTGTGGGTGCTTAAGAATTTGTCCATTTCTTCCAGGTTGTCCAGTTTGTTGGCATATAATTTTTCATAGTATTCCCTGATAATTGCTTGCATTTCTGAGGGATTGGTTGTAAGAATTCCATTTTCATTCATGATTTTTATCTATTTGGGTCCTCTCCCTTTTCTTTTTGAGAAGCCTGGCTAGAGGTTTATCAATTTTGTTTATTTTTTCAAAAAAACAACTCTTGGTTTCATTGATCTGCTCTACAGTTTTTTTAGATTCTATATTGTTCATTTCTGCTCTGATCTTTATTATTTCTCTTCTTCTGCTGGGCTTGGGGTATCTTTGCTGTTCTGCTTCTATTTCCTTTAGGTGTGCTGTTAGATTTTGTATTTGGGATTTTTCCTGTTTCTTGAGATAGGCCTGGATTGCAATGTATTTTCCTCTCAGGACTGCCTTCGCTGCATCCCAAAGCGAAGGATGTTGGATTGTTGTATTTTCATTTTCATTTGTTTCCATATATTTTTAAATTTCTTCTCTAACTGCCTGGTTGACCCATTCATTCTTTAGTAGGGTGTTCTTTAACCTCCATGCTTTTGGAGGTTTTCCAGACAATAGCCAAATTATGGAAAGAGCCTAAATGTCCATCAACTGATGAATGGATAAAGGAGATGTGGTTTATATACACAATGGAATACTACTTGGCAATGAGAAAGAATGAAATATGGCCTTTTGTAGCAATGTGGATGGAACTGGAGAATGTTATGCTAAGTGAAATAAGTCACACAGAGAAAGACAGATACCATATGTTTTCACTCATATGTGGGTCCTGAGAAACTTAACAGAAGACCGAGGGGAGAGAAAGTGGGAAAAAAAAAGTTACAGAGAGGGAAGGAGGCAAACCATGAGAGACTCTTAAGAACTGAGAATAAACTGAGGGTTGATGGGGGGTGAGAGGGAGGGGAAAGTGGGTGATGGGCATTGAGGAGGGCACCTGTTGGGATGAGCACTGGGTGTTGTATGGAAACCAATTTGATAACAAATTTCATATTAAAAACATAAAAATAAATTTAAAAAATCATAAATGAGAGACAACAGCATCTGCTTTAAAGAGCTGTTACAAAGATCAGTGATAATATATGTAATATGCCCCAGAACATTGCTTAGCAGGTAATAAATGTTCAAAAAGCAAAAAAAAAAAAAAAAAGGATTTGATTGTAAGATGGGACTGAAGATGGCACTCCCGTTCCTTTTCAAACCGCCCTGAACAAGATCGCTAGAAACAGATACGCAAACTTCATCTACCAGTAGTATCAGGAGACACGTGTAACTCTGAACTACAATATATACATACATGAAGATAGGGGGTTAAACACAGGGAAGAAAAGAATGGATACCGGAAGAGAGGACACCCCTAGCGGCGTATTTCAGACAACACTGCAGTGCGCTGCTCACTGAGAGATCAAAACCTTCCCTTGTTTGGAACGTGGGAAACCGGGTGCCAGAGCTGGTGACAGGAGCCTCGCTCGTCACCACGGATATCAGGGTTTATGAAAACGAAGGAGGAAACACACAGTCTGGCCATCTCTGCAGGGAACAGTGTGTAGTTGGTGCAGGGTATCTTTTGGGGAGGAAGAAGTGAAGGCAAAAATAGGTCACGAATTCAACTCTGCATCATTAGAAAACTTCCTGTTAGCCCGGACCACTGCCATGGCCACACCTCACACAAACTTCCCCCATGTGGTTGGTCCAGGAAGAACTGACTTTATTGGAATATAAGTAATAATCAAATGGAAGCCTCAGAGAATCTTTCCAAAAATACCATGATAAAAAATGACAAATTGTTCTTTGACCGAAGGTTCAATATCATAAAAATGTCAATGTTCCTTAAGTTAATCTTAGAAATTAAACACTGTGCCATTAAAAATATCCATAAAAATTTAAGAACTAGAAAATTGACTTTAAACTTCAAATAGTAAAATAAAAATAGCCAGGAGAATTTGGAAAAACATAATGTAATGAGAGAATGGCCTTACCAGATGATAAATACATTATAAAACCACCACAAAAAACCACCACAAGTAACAGAATCTGGTGTACACGAGTAGATAGATAAATCAACTGAACAGAAAGGAGGCTAAAAATAAAACTAAATATACATAATAATTTAATATATAATAAAGATGAAATATCAGTGGGAAAAATATTGTTCTGGGGACAACTGAGAGACACTGGAAAATATAAAGTTGGCCCTTTATCTCATTAATTGGAATAAAATAAATTCCAGATGAATCAAAGTTGTAAATACACAAAAGAAAAAGAGGAACATAAATCTGAGAGGCAAACATGGAAGAATTTTGTTGTAATTCTGGAGGAGAGAAAGGCTTTTTCAGTATGACCTCAAATCCGAAGGCCATAAAAAAGAAAAAATCCTAAGTGTGACTGCAAGGAAAAAGTTTAACAGTTTTGCAGAGTTTAAATAAAAAGAACTTAAGAAAATCAGATGAAAAACACTGAATTGGGAAAAGACTTAACAACACTTATCTCAGAAGAGAGCTCGTTTCCTTTATATAAAGAGCCTCCAGAAGCCAATCAGGAAAACCAGTAGGAAGATGGGCAGAGGATATGAAGAAGCAGTTCACAGGAAAATATAAATATCTCTTAAATATATACGAAGTGATGTTGAATTAATTTAATAGAAATTTTCAAATAAAAACTACAATATGATACCATCAGATTTAGAAAAATCAGAAGTGAAGTAACATGTTGTGCTGGTGAGGAGAAGGAGGGACTTCTATGCTCTGTTGGTGGAATTGTGATTTGGTACAAGCTTTATGGAGAGCAGCAGACGATGCATGATGCATATTAATATAAAAAAAAATACACACCCCTTGATGTAACAATCTCTCTTCCAACCATATTCACTTATACACTAAATGAACTGTGTACAAATATAGTCACTGAAGTATTGTTTGCAGTAGCAGAAGGCTCAATCAATCTAAATGTCTATTAATAGAATGTAGAATACCAGTTAGATAGATTTTGGTACAGCCATTCAATGGAAAATGAAACAATCATGAAGAAGTGAGCCAGGATTGTATGCACTGGATGATCTCCATGGTCAGTGTGTATAGCATCTATCACTTGTTTTTATAAGTGATTAGGATACGTGCACACACACATAGGAGCCTATGTAAACATGTGTATGTGATTCGATGCATAGAATAGCTCTGAAATAATACAAAAGAAAATAGTAACATAGTCATGTCTGAGAAGAGAACTGGGTGGCTAGCGGCCTAGAGTAGCAGTGATTGTTTAATACATATCTTGTTTGTATTATGTTTGTGTATTACTGATTTTTAAACATTAATTTTAAAAACTCAACTGAATATATTACTGAATAACAACTTTGCTTTATTTTTTATTTGTATTTCTAATGTTATATAAAGTTAGAAAGTATAAAGGAAATCATTAAAATTCAGTATTTATATGTCACAATCATGCTGAACACCCACAAACAGATACTTAAAATGATATGCTTGAGACTTACAATTTTGCATCTTCTCTGTAATCATCCAGGCCCTCATCATAGGATTTTGATCTTTCGGTCTTTGAGCTGGGCTGGGCATCTAGGCTGGGAGGGCCGACAGATTCTGTAATTAAAATCCAACATTTAGACATCTGTAAGTGGTTTCCAGATCCTCTTATTAGAGAAGAGATCACAGATCACAGTATGCCATAGCATTCTAAGCAAAAAACTGAGAAAGCAGAGATGGTTTGCACAGCCACTCACTGAAACATACCCTGATCATGGGAGAGCTGGCGGCGAATTAAAGGAGCCGACGTGGTGAGACTGGGCGGGACCGTTGCTATGGAGGGTGCCTGGGGCGCCTGGGGTGCCTGGGGAGTGGAGGCTGAGATGACAGCCGAAGCAGGGATGTGTGCAAGGTCATGATCAATGCTGGGGCTCGTTGGTTCATCTAGAAGACAAAATGAAAATAAATATTGGAGGGGAGCCTGGCTGGCTCAGTCGGTGGAGCATGTTACTACTGAACTCAGGGTTGTGAGTTCGAGCCCCACGCCGGGCTTAGAGCTTACTTTAAAAAAAAAATTTAAGAAAATAAAAAGAAAGGAAATATTGGAATGTTAAATGACTTAATGATCAATAATCAGCATTTATTATTAAAGAAAAACCAGATACAGATTTTAACACTTAACCACTAAATCACCAATAAATGACATACTTGGTCTGATAAAAATCTTATAATTACTCTAGTAATTCCAAATAATTCTGAGAGTGTGGTCCAAAAAATTAAATAAGTTGCTTCTTCTACCAACCAATTAATACTTTCATTAACTGGCAATCAAGATACCAAAGTTCAACGGTATTCAGAACCTGAACCTATAAAAGCAGAATGATAATCATACACTACCCTAAAAGAATTACTTTCCCATTTTAAATGTATTACCCATCATTTCAGGAAGTTAAGCAAGGTGATGTGGCCAAGGCTTAACTCTCAGAGTATCAATACCTAAAATTTTCCTGTGCACAAACACACAGGTATACCTTCAATTTTTGAGAAAAATGAGAAAGGACAGTTACAGTCTTAGAAAATCTTAACAAAACCCTCTATAAAGAATATATTATAGGGGCGCCTTGGTGGCTCAGTTGGTTAAGGGTCTGACTTTGGCTCAGGTCATGATTTCACTGCTTGTGAGTTCAAGCCCTGCATCAGGCCCTGTGCTGACAGCTCAGAGCCTGGAACCTGCTTCAGATTCTGTGTCTCCCTCTCTCTCTGCCCTTCCCCTGCTCATGCTCTGTCTCTCTCTCTTTCCAAAATAAATAAACATTAAAAAAAATATTTAAAAAAGAATATAATGATGAAAGAGGGTTTTTGATTTTTTGATTTAAAAGATCGAACTATTTTAATTTTGACCAAATTCTAAAAATGCTCTATCATTTTAATGATTGGCATTTTAATCAAGATGACTAATGATACAAAATTATAACATGTATACCTACAGTCTATAAATTCTGACTACCTTGAGCTCAGTTTCTGTTTTTACAATGTCTTTAAAAGCAGCTCTTTATATCTTTGCAATAGAGAACATTTAAAAAATTTCTCTATGAATCAAGCTTACTAAGTATTTGATGATTTAATATCTTATGTTAGTGGGCATACAATTTTCTTTTTTCAAAAGGAAGGCGATAACAGGTTTTTACATCAATTGAATAAAGATAAAATTTAATTTTACTACAGATTATAGTATTCTTTAAAACTGTCATTATGACTTAAATTACCACAAATTAACCAACCTTTTCAAATGATACATATCTATACAGTAAGTTAGTCTTATGGGGTCTGCTTAGGTCACCAATCTGTTATAGATTCAGAAACATGGTTATAAATGGGAAAATACTGTATTCTTTAGAAATGATCAGGCATATGTAGGACTGATAAGTACTAATAGTCTGAAGAGATTTCTGTGCAAAAACATCGACAAGAGTGGTGTGAAATATAGGTGTCTAAGAGTGTCTAGGAGATGCCGTGGGATAAATCTTTCAAGACCATTTCATGCCTTGCAAAGTAACTTAAAACATTTTTATATTTGTTTAAAACTAAATTACATGAAATGAAATTCAAAATGTTCATGGATTAAGCATTCAACAAAATTTCAAAGGTGATTTTTTTTTTTTTTTTATGACTCTGGACTTCCTAGAGGTATGCATTCAATCTGTTTTGACTGACTACACTTTGGAGGAAATTTCTGCATTACACTGGGTTGAAATAATCTCTGTTTTAAGCATGTTGTGCAAAAAGGGTTGGGACAGACCCCTGCCAGTCTGGGAGCAAGGGTGAGTGGAGGAGGCCCAGCTGGAAGGTTAGAACGCTGTGCTCACGCATTTTAGTCTTTGCATTCTTTAGAATAAACAGATCTACTATGTTAAAGATAGACAAAGAAAAGCCAGATATACTTTTAAAATACACAAAATTACATTACCCCACATTTATGAATTATACTAATAAATCCAATTCCTTATTCTCTGTAAAAATGTGAGAACTTTTTCTACCGTTTTAAAAATACCACTGTAATGATTAATTGGAATTATTTTATTTTATTTTTAATGTTTATTTACTTATTTTGAGAGAGAGGGAGAGAGCGTGAGCAGGGTTAGGGCAGAGAGAGCGAATCCCGAGGAGGCTCCAGGCTGTCAGCGTGGAGCCTGACATAGAGCTCAATCCCAGGAACCGCGAGATCACGACCTGAGCGAAAACCAAGGGTTGGACGCTTAACCAACTGAGCCACCCCTAATTTTAATATCTGCTTTCACTATTACCGACGTATAGATTACATAAAAACAAAAATAATTCATGCTCATCTCATTTTCCAATGTAAGAAAATGGGCACTGTTTAGTTGTCCAAAGAGAAAACCAGTGTGCTGTCAGATTTTCAACTAATTCCTATATTTTTAATAATCAAACTGATTCTGTCAGGTGAAAATAACGGATCATCTCTGTCCTAAGCATATCACATACAACATTAAGATGTTAAGCAAGGCATACAAAACATACTTCTGACCTATCAAGGCTGCAGACTTGCTATTACCGGGCGGCATAACCCCTCAGGGTAACCTAAACTGCATAAAGAACTCACTTAACATATGAGGCCCTAATTGACTTTATTCACTACAGGGCCCATAGCTCTTCACAATAAAGAAAAGGTGGAGGACTCTGAAATTATTATATATTAAAATTCAAAGCGATACTGTTTCCTAACCTGTAAAAAAGACAGACCTAAGTGTCCAAAGTTTTATTTTAGTTTCGGAAAATACTGCTTGCCAAAAATAGATAAATAACTAATTCTCCCAGAAAATATATACTCCATAATTTGGGGGTTTTTTTCCAAATAGAGAATACTACAAGTTATTATGTTTAAACTGATTAGTCACATCTGAATAAAAAAATCTTCACTGTTATTTCTTAACAGTTAAAATTCTAGAAGAACATCTATAAAATTTCACAAATCAAGAAAAATAGAGTGGTACAAAATCAAGGCAGCATATTGTGAAACGATGAATAACTCTTAGAATTATTTTTCAAACAACAAAGAAAAAAAATGGAAGCCCTAAAGTATATTGAGAGCTCTTATAAACGGAAAAAACTAAAATCATAACAGAAGAAGAGCAAAGCACATGAAAAGACAAATCATGGAAGAAATACAAAAGCCTGATAAAAATGTGAAAAAAAAATCCTGTGAAAACCTGACTACTAATGAAATAACAAAACGAAACCAAGTGAAATAGGACAGCTGTTTTTCATCTCACAACCTGGCAAATATTTTCACCTCATGATGTTCTTATCCTATTTGTTCCTCTTCATCTGCAAGATGACTGCAGAGAATGTATGTTGCTAGCTGCCCAGCTCTATCTTTGGGGTTCAGTGGGGTTCAGCAGAGCACCCCCCATCCTGTGGATGGGTATACGTGCAAGGGCCCTCGCTCACTGAGTCCACAGTGACTGGCCAAGGGTGAATGAAGAATATGATCCATTTAGGACTAGTCACACAGTCTCTCCATTGGATTTGATATACGGATACTGAGAAAAGTAGTCTTTTTCTTCCCTTCCTCCGGCAACAAAAACTATAAAAATCAGTAAACTGAGTTGCCAGCGGCCATCTTTTCTACCACGTGGAGAAAAAGCATCTGAGAAGGAAGAAAGCAAAACAGAAAAAGATACACAATCTTGATGACAAATCACTTGAGTATTTGGCCCCAGCCACGCACAGAACCAGGTCCACCCCAACACTTCTTCACCCTGAGCCGACAACCCTTTTTGGCCTGAGCTAATATGAAAAAAACTTTCTATCGTTTGTAACCAAGAGAATTCCAACCGACACAAAGGTAGAGCACAGTGTGTTTCTAGTTCCCTTTCACAGACCAGCTTTACTCCTAACACCTCCTGTCCAATGCTGCAGGTTAGAACAGAGGGCAAAATGGGCCTTTTCTAAAACAAGCTGAGCTATGAAGAATTTTTCTCACAGTTCACATAATTACTCAAAGAAAGCATGGCATCAATGTAGTTTATATTTTGAAATTATAGTTGAGAATAATTTTATGCAACTCAGTGAAATTATTGGAGTTTTTGGCAAAGACTATGGCAAAATAGTTTCTTGAAGTAACTTTGCTTTTTATTTCACTTCTGCTAACAAGAGGTAATCCTACCCCCTCCCCAAATAACAGGGGTTTAAGGAATGTAAACAGCATAATATTCAAGGATGGAATAAACTGTAGTTGCAAGGGAAGGAGTAAATTTGTGTGAGTTGGAAGAAATGGTAACTAGTGTAAAAGTGCATATTTCCAGAAGAGCCTGAGTGTGTGCGTATGCATATGTGTGCGTGTGTGTGTATATATATCATTTTTACTAAAGATATGGATTAAACAAAATGCTCCACAACAGGGGACATTCACTACAAATGACCTAGAAAGTCAACCTACACCTCACGCAAAATACATGTTTAAAAATCTTTGAGATTTTTCCTTGTCCTTAAGGAAAAGGAGAATGAATAAAGTTAATGTATTCTTTGTCTAAAAAGAAATTCAAGGGGCGCCTGGGTGGCGCAGTCGGTTGGGCCTCCGACTTCAGCCAGGTCACGATCTCGCGGTCCGTGAGTTCGAGCCCCGCGTCGGGCTCTGGGCTGATGGCTCGGAGCCTGGAGCCTGTTTCCGATTCTGTGTCTCCCTCTCTCTCTGCCCCTCCCCCGTTCACGCTCTGTCTCTCTCTGTCCCAAAAATAAATAAAAAACGTTGAAAAAAAAAAAATTAAAAAGAAATTCAAATGGGAAAGCTATCCTTCCTTTTTATTTGCCTTCTGTGATACTTCTACTCAGTTTAAATCAAAGGAAATGAACAGGTTATAGCAGGTTGAATTCTCTTTTCAGCAGGCAAGCATAAGTTCTTTCTTGTGTATTAACAAGTAACAACCGATTAATCTTTGGTAATACCACAGTTTTGTTTTTAATCTACTGTAACCATAACGAACTGAAGGAATTCTAAAAAAACCGGAACTCTCTAGGCAAATTTTCTTAACTTCATTAACAGCAATACCAGTTCCCGAACATCAGGTGGAAAAGTTGTGGGGTTGATAAAAATGGCACACTCAAGAAATGCCCCATACATTAAATTAAAAAGATGTGGTTAGAAAGGATGCTTAAAAAATAAGTCACTAAGGGGCGCCTGGGTGGCTCAGTCAGTTAAGCCTTCAACTCTTAATTTCGGCTCAAGTCATGATCTCAAGGTTTCATGAGTTTGAGCCCCGCATCAGGCTCCGTGCTGATTGCACAGAGTCTGCTTGGGATTCTCTCTCTCTGTCCCTCCCCTGTTCATGCGCTTATTGTCTCTCTCTCTCTCTCAGTCTCTCACTCTCTCTCTTAAAATAAACTTTAAACAAATAAGCCACTAATATATTAACATATATTTCTCATCTCTGATCATTAAGCAACAGATCTCTACTTACTGAAACTCTTCATTAGTTATAACTAGAGTTCCTGAAACTGCAAGTCCTATTATAAACTGATAAGGGGTGCCATCACCTAATTCAAATATCTCCATTTTTAAATAATAATTCAACTCATTATCACAATAGGAATTATTATGGCCAAGCTTCTTTAATAATCAGCTCAATGACATGCATTTAAGTAAACATTTGGCTTTGTGAAAGCCATTTTCAGATTTGGTTATTTTTAATAACCAAAATACTGTATCTTCCTATGAGATAGATGATTTTTTTAATGTTTTTTTTTTTTTTTTTTTTTTTTTGAGAGAGAGAGCAAGCATGCATGAGAGTGGGGCAGGGAGGGAGGGAGAGGGAGGGTGAGAGAGAGGGAGAGGGAGAGGGAGAGGGAGAGGGAGGGAGGGAGAGAGAGAGAGAGAGAGAGAGAGAGAGAGAGAATCCCAAGCAGGCTCCACACCATCAGTGCAGAACCTGACGTGGATCTCACGAACGGTGAGATCATGACCTGAGCCCAAATCAAGAGCTGGATGCTTAACCGACTGAGCCACCCAGGTGTCCCTGAGATAGATGATGTTTTGAAAGACTAAGAAGTGAGAAGAATTTTGAAAACTTTATGGAGATGTAAATCTAAGCAAATCTAATCTAAGCAAAAATCTCAATCTAAGTTTTAAGTACCAATGGAGTCACATCTAAGTATATGAAAAGACTGTAAGATGAGGAGTATAGTTTTTCTCTTTGTAGATTAGTTGCTTTGTAGAAAGTATCTATGTACTAGTATAAAAGAGGGACTGGGTGCTCAGTGCACTGCCTCTAATAGGCGACTAGAGCTCCCAGAGAGGAAGGGGTGTATAGGGTGATAGTCACCCACTCCCATTCCTTTGGGGTAAATTTTGGACACTATAATCTAGATGTGTATCTCACAAGCTTTAAAACTCCTGAATTGGTTTAAAATGGCAGGACTAGTAAGGTTGTACCAATCTAATTCAATTTTACGTAGGCTAACACTAAGTACATGCATATTGGCCAGCTTTGGGGCGAGAACAAGAAGGGGTATTAGAAATATGGCAAAAAAAAAAAGAAAAGGGGGAAATATATTTGAAATGAAATCTGAGCGTGGGTAATACAGCTATAGTTTCTTTATATCAACAAAATTATATGAGTAGTATAAAGAAATGTAGAAAGTCCACATGGTGGAATACACCTGAAGTCCTACTATTGTGATGTCAAATTACTTATAAGCTCATTACTCATTTTGTGTTTTGTGTTTACTCGTGAAAGAAGTCAAAATTTATTTTCAGTACTTACTGTGAAGCTTTATAAACTGCGGGTAGGGGGTAAACAAATTACTGTCAATGACTGATATTCCTAATTTAAGAACAAATAAAATGGTTTCTTTTCTTCACTTCTCTAAATCTTTGTGAACCAAAAGAAATATTAAACAATAAATCTGTAACAAAATATTGGAAAATTTTCCCTCTGTAAGACTTATCATTTGCTCTGTATTATAAATAACTAAATAAATGAATTGGCTCCATTCTCTGGTATTTTGGGAATAAAGCCAAGGCACTTATTATTTTTTGCATTCATTTATAATGTTTTCAAATAAAAAAAATAATTTTAAAAAATTTGTTTTAATGTTTATTTATTCTTGAGGGAGAGACAGAGCATGAGTGGGAGAGGGGCAGAGAGAGAGACAGAGACAGAGGGAGACACAGAATCTGAAGCAGGCTCCAGGCTCCAAGCCGTCAGCACCAGAGCCCAACGCGGGGCTCAAACTCACAAATCACGAGATCATGACCTGAGCCGAAGTTGGACACTCAACCAACAGAGCTACCAGGGCGCCCTCCAAAAATAATTATTAAAATCACAGAAATTAAGATTCTGGAGTATGATAATATAAAAGCAAATCTTGATTTCTTCCCTTTAAATGTTCCATGAAATACCATGAAGTATATTCTCCGAAGTGTTTTATGATACATTAAACAGGGATACTGTAAATAAAAGGGCTCATGGTCAAATATTTCTGAGAAAAATTGTATTATATCCTACCTACCTAGAAAATATAGAGTAGCACATCAACGAGTCTAAGAGTCTTATGGGAAAGACAAATAAAACTTGTATAGCTATTTAAACCCAGCATTTCTCAACTTATTTGATCCCTGTTTTTCTTTTTTTCTCCTTAATCAAATGGAATTAATGTTTCCTGAAAATATACTGGGAAACACTGCAAATAGTCTATTTTACTTCATTTCAGTGCTGATGTCTATCCCACTTTTATAATATATATATAAAATTTTTAAAAATAACTAGATTGGAAAGAGAAACACGTATGAGTCAGGTAACACTCTAAAATGATAAAAGGATGTCAATATTAAGTTACAGAACTTATACTTAATGAAATCTAAAAGTTCTTTCATTGATCAGTTACTTATCTATTCAACAACACAGTCTCTAATAAGTACTTTTTGGACTTCCAAGGTGAAAGTGCAGGATTTGGGTTACTGAAGAGCTAAACGCTTTTTGCAGTAAAAAGGCAAGTATATTGGGGCACCTGGGTGGCTCAGTCAGTTACGTGTCCAACTCTTGATTTTGGCTCAGGTCATGTCTCAGTTTGTGAGTTTGAGCCCTATTTGAGCCCCGCATTGGGCTCTCTGCTGATAGTGCAGAGCCTGCTTAGGATCCTCTCTCTTGCTCTCTGTCTGCTCCTCCCCTGCTCATGCGCTCTCTCTCTCTCTCTCTCTCTCTCTCTCTCTCAAGATAAGTAAATAAACATTAAAAAGAAAAAGGCAAGAATATTAAGCAAAAGAAATTATACTTTTGATATTATGTTCTAAAAATTAGATAAATGTTACAATTCTTTTCAATGCCTTTACTTCCAACAGCATACAATTAAAAACTCAGGAGGCCTGGCATTATTCCACCAGGGCATAGAAACTTTTAAGAATTCTTGTGTTGTGGACAACATTTACATACAGAAACAGAGGGAAATAAATACTGTGTTTGTATTTCAGTTTGTTATCCTGCCCTGTTCCACTGGTTATGGTATAACTTACACACTACAGTAACCATATGCTATATATTAAGGCTTTAGGAGGTAAATATGAAATTGTACTAAAAAGTACTTAAAGTAGAATGTGATCAGAACTAGTAAGTTGAGCATTTTTATTTTTAGTGACTTAAACAAAATAGTTTATTTTAATAATGTCTCTAAATCCATATGCATATAGAATTATAAGGATTTTTATTTTATATATTAGCCAAAGTTCTCTCTTCAATAGCAGTGGATTTTTTTTAATGTTTATTTATTTTTGAGAGAGAGCAAGAGGGGAGGGGCAGAAAGAGAGGGAGACAGAATCCACAGCAGGCTCTGCTAGGTCAGCACAGAGCCTGACAAGGGGCTCCGACTCACGGACTGTTGAGATCACGACCTGAGCTGAAATCAAGAGTTAGATGCTTAACCAACTGTGCCACCCAGGCACCCCTAACAACTGAGTTTTTGATTTATTCAGCGCATAGATAACTAGGAAGAACTATTAAAAGATATACCTAGCACATTTTTTATTATTCCAATATAATCTGATTATATTATTCTTATCAAGTAGGAAGAAAATACGATGTCATTATTCTGGTATAATCTCATAGGCTTATCAAATAAAACCGCAAGTTGTAGGGACTTTTATGTTTAAAAATAATCATAAAACAATCGTTAGTCCTCAGTTATTTTCTAAAAAATATCTAGATGATGTATAAGATTCCATTTATGGCAAAGTTCTATTCTCTGAGCTTGGACTTAAGGGTATGGATATAAATTTGAGTACAATTTAGGTTGAGATTCCCTGCAATGTTTATAACTTGAATATATAATATTTATAAAAAAATACAAGTTACACAGAACTTTCTCAAAAGGTTTCTGCGGGCCTGGGTGGCTCAGCTGGCTGAGCGTCCAACTTCGGCTCAGGTCATGATCTTCAGGTTTGTGAGTTCAAGCCCCACAATGGGCTCTCTGCTGTCAGCGAGGAGCCCACTTCAGATCCTCTGTCTCCCTTTCTCTCTGCCCCTCCCCCACCTCTCGCGTACACGAACGTGCACTTTCTCTGTCTCAAAAACAAACATTAAAAAAAAAAAAAAGGCTGATTCTGATAGTGTTGCCTGACTGTCCAATAGCTCAGTAGATTTAAAAAGTTTCTCTAGAAGGGTGCCTGGGTGGCTCAGTCGGTTAAGCGTCCGACTTCGGCTCAGGTCATGATCTCACGGCTCGTGAGTTCAAGCCTCACATCAGGTTCTGTGCTGACAGCTCAGAGCCTGGAGCCTGCTTCGGATTCTGTGTCTCCCTCTCTTTGCCCCTCCCCCGCTCACTCTCTGTCTCTAAAAATGAAATAAAAACATTAAAACAAAAAGTTTCTCTAGAAAAGAAAAAACCTTGAAATGTTGCTCAAAGAGAAGCACAATATAAAATTATGGAGAACTCTTCATGAACTTATGGGGTAACAGGATATGAGTACAGGCCGTGGCCTCAAAAGAAGGCCCCTGCATCACACAACTCCAGGGGGCGCTCCTCACAATGCATCTATATAAATGGTGTGCTCTGGAGCCGTGCTCTGTGATGAGGCTGAGTCAGAGGGCCAAGTGTCAGTCTCTACTGTCTATTAGTTGTGTGACTTCAGGGAAGTTACTTAATCTCTCTATAGCTTAAACTTCTCATTATTAGGGAAAGGTAATTCTAAAGACATACAAGACAATCCCGTGAGCAGATTATGTGTGTTAGAGCTGGATAGTAACTATGATGAGAACTTTTTTATTTTGCTATACATTTAACCATCAGCTCAAACATTATCCTTAGCCTATTATTTCAACAAATATCATGTTGAACATGTCAGGCAGTGTTCTAGGTATTGAGATTACAGACGTAGACAACAGATCTAAAATCCTGGCTCTCATGTAGCATATGTTTTAGCTCTACAGAGAAACGTGTAGTAAAAAATATAAAACATGTCAAGTGGAAACAAGCAGTATGAAGATAAATAAAGTAGCTTAAGGGGATAGAGAATGTCAGGTTCTGTGTATGTTGTGGGGGGGGGGGTACCTATTTTAGACAGGCTGGTGAGGAAAAGCTGCTTTGATAAAGTACTAACTTGAGCACAGACCCAAATGCAGCGAGGGAGTCTTGTGACTATCTATGGAATGTGTTCCAGGGCTGGGAACTGGCAGTGCTAGGGCCCTGAAGCATGCCTGGCATGTTCCAGAAGGGCAAGGAGGCTGGGGTGGCTGATGATGGGTTACACATGCACAGAGGACAGGAGAAGTGATCAGAGAAGTGGAGGGTGTTGTGGGGCACATCACGGAGGGCCCTGCAGGCCACGGAAGGATTTGAAATTGTATTCTGGGTAATGAGGAAAGTAAACAGGGCTTTCTGGTCAGAGGAGTGGAATGATCTGATTTACACTGTTATTTTATTATTTTAAGTTTATTTATTTTGAGAGACACAGAGACTGTGCAAATTGGGGAGGGGCAGAGAGAGGGAGGGAGAGAGAGAGAGAGAGGGGGAGAGAGAGAGAGAGAGAGAGAGAGAGAGAACCCCAAGTAGGCTCTGCACAGTGCAGAGCCCGATGCAGGGCTCAAACTCATGAATGGCGACATCATGACCTGAGGAGAAACCAAGAGTCGTAAGCTTAACCGTTGACTGAGCCACCCAGATGCCCGATTTACATTTTTAAAACACCACACTGGCTGCATTGTGGAGAATATATCTAGGGTGCATGGGAGCAGACAAAGCCTAAGTAAACATAACAGCTGTTCCATATTGGGGCACATGCTTGTAATTTAAGTAATTTTTCCAAACCTATCCCAAGATTCACTCCAAGACAAAGTAACTTGCCAACGAGGAGGTCTATTCATTCAAGCCAAAGAAATAAGAAATAATAAAGTAAAAAGCACTGCATAAATGAAAGGTTGATGACTAATTATTAACACTGTTCTACTTGGCTTTCGGTTCAGATATTATCGTCAACTAGGTACGATTTGGTTTGCTGAGTCCCTTGGGCCCAGATAGGGAAATTCTGTCTTATTCAAGAAAAAGAAAAAAAAGTATTGAGAGCATAATGTTAAAATAAAAAAGGCAAACAGTCACTTGAAATAATTTTTGAGGGTAAGAGCTCATGGCTCTGGTCTTAGCTTGGTGCAGGAGATTCGGAACAAGTGTTTTAAAATCCGAGCGTACAATTTTTGTGCCCGTTGAACTAGAAATAATACTTTGCTGAAAAGATCTGCAAAATATTTGACACAGTAGCCACGGGCTGTGAATAAGCTCACCTATAAACGGGATTGATGCCAAGGAATCCCCAGGTGGGCTGGTACTTGAGGCCTTCCTTTCCTCCATTCTTTTTATATGGACCTCTCGGCGCGCATCATTAGGCAGCCAGCAGGTGGTGTCTGACCCGGCCTCCTGGTCATTTACTGCCAAGATGTAAGACTGATGCCTTAAAGGCTGTGGTGTTTGGCGGCCAGATGGAGGTTTTTCTCTTAGGATGACAGTTTCTTTATTATCTAAGGTATTCGATTCCTGCATTTCAGCCTCTTGCAGAGTTAAATCTTGATTTCTTTGAGGGGCAGGTAATTCTAAATCCGAAGCGCCGTAGTTCTCACTCATCTGAGGGACAGGCTTAACAGAAGCTCCAGGTAAAGAGGGGGGTTTCCCCGTCTCCACTTGGTGATCCGGGGCACTTTCGGTTCTCAGCCACGGCTGCTGATTCAATAGACTGTTTTGATGCAAGTGATTTACTGGTCTTTGGTCTTTGACAGAGACAAGTGAGTTCTGGCTAAACGATGGTTTGGTGACGTGCGTAGAAGGCGCTTTCAGAGAATTACTTCGGACTTTCACAAGAGGTGACCTGTCTTGTGTAATACCTCGAGACAATGACATTCCACAGGTAGTCTGAAAATTTCTGTTGGACTGCAGTGTTTTCAGATCTGGTGGCACTTTTTTAAACTGAGACACAGACCCCACTCCTCTGCCAGTCATTCGCCTGTTATCAGAATTAACGATGCTCGGGGCCACGGTAAAATTTGAACCTCGAAAAGACTTATGAATTTCTTGCTGTCGAGGTCTTTCATGAATACCTCGTCTATCATCCTGTTCGGTAAATCCACTCCACTTATAAGTCTGTTTTCGCTCTCCATTTGAATCGGGTATTTGACCTTCAGAACTGACGTTTTCTAAGGTTTCGCCCTGTCCCTCGATATAATCCCATGAACGAGTTCTGTGATTACTGAAACTAACAGACGGAGATGTCAGCGCTCCTTGAGACGCACTTCGTGGGCAATACTTCATCAACACAGAATCCTCCAGCCTCTCCTGGGACACGCTGCGCTGTCGGATCTGAACAGACTGCGGCACTCGATCGTGAGAGGTGCTTCGACGTCGTACCTGCAAAGTAGTGCGGTTTGGTACCACCTGGTTATAATCCGTTGTGCTCTGAGATGCTGCTCTTAAACTATCTAGTCTTTCTTGAATCGTCCGACAGCCTATGTGCAATCGTCTGTTATCAATATACTCTTTGTAAGTTTTATAGTTTTTCCAGTCTATGTGCTGATGGGAATTTGGAGAATAGTGATTAACAGAGACAGAAGGAGAATCCACAGCTTGAGGTCTGCTGCTTGAGATTCCTTCTGAATGTCCACTGTAATTGCCGGATTTAAGTAAGATTCCAGAAGGTTCCAACGATCTGGAGCCTGTCGTCTGATGAATCAGATGGGCAGTGGGAACTGATGATGGTGGCGATGTGGTTCTTGACACTGTTTTCAAAGCGGTCTGCTCATTTATGCCATACCTCACCTCTTCAGTTCTATGTGAAGGAACTGTGTGGTTGTTTCTATTAGTTAACAAATCTACAACCTTCTCAGAAGGTACAATGACAGTCCTTACACTTTCATTGCAAACACACACCGCTGTGTTGGACTTTGCAACATCTGTTGGTGATGGAGGCACTTGTATTTCCATTCTATAGGCCCTGCCAGGCTGCGTCAGTACTGGCGTAGTGGTTTGTGGTTTGCTCGATGATGAATCTGGAGGAGAGATTTCAACTGGCTGTGCCATGGCTGAAGGGGCAGATGGCAGCCAGGGATAGCAAATTGGTGGGGGTTCAGGTATATTGCGGGCATTTCCACTGTAGGCTTCATTGCCTTTCAGGTAGGCATCTTGAGAATACGCCTACATGGAAACGAGAAAAAGGCGTCATTTAAAATTCACAGAAAGAACAACAGCTTCCGTTCTTGCGATGCACTATTTTATTTTACCATGCCCTGCCTTCTTCCTAAGTGACATTCGCTAAAGCAAGCATGCAAACACAACATAAGGATGCTCCACAAATTTAGAAAAGGGCTAGTCTTTCAGAAATCAAATAAATTGTAGAATTTGCAACAAATAGAAATGACAACTGCCTGTTTTCTCAAAAGACTGAAACATACCAAATTTCCCCCTAGCCAATTAGATACAGCCTTGTTGCTTCTAAAATTTTCCCCAGTCAAGTTTGATGATCTTTCAGCATTTGACAGGTTAAATGGCTGCCTGATAAATCCCAGCAATATTCTGATCATTTTGCCAGAGAACATTTTGATCTTTTGCCAGAGTGAAGGTGAAAATATTAAAAATCTTAGCCAAATGCCTTTTTATCTTAAGCACCACTGCTAGCATAAATTAAATGTAACATATTGAGCAGTGTCTTGTAGATTCATGATTACTGAGTCCTTAAAAATAATCCATTTTGATAAATTAAGTCCTAAGCCATGCTAAACATTTTAGTATTTAAAATCAGAGAAAATAGGCATGTTTAAAGTAAGCATGTATATTAAAGACCCCAAAATATGAAAAAAGTAATTCATCTCTCTGTACATAATTTTTATTTATTTTAAGCAAATGCAAAATTACATTGCACAAATTTATTTGGTCTCTTACTATAAGGAGACATTTCTCTATTACTAATAGGCTGGCATGCAGCTCAAATTATTTTTTATCCATTACTGGTGAAATTAGCTAGCCATATATTTTAAAACTTCAAAATAACTGAAATTAAAGACAGAGACACAATAAAACAGAACCAATGGATGTAACTGAGGACTATGTCAGCATCTGAGACAGTGAGGTGTGGTATCATGTTACACATCCTCCCCTAATCAAAACAAGCTTAAATCCATGTCTATCATCACATCCTGCCTTTGCATCAGACAGCTTGCAAAGCCCAAGTGCAGCCACAAACATAACAGCAAAGTACCAAGGAAACAGAGAGGGTGAGATACTTAAAAAAATACACATACAGGTAAATGTTATGTTTTCATACCAGTTATGCACAGGATTCAAAAGAAAACCAAACATAAAACAAACAAAAAAAAGAAAATAAAGAAAACCATACATCACAAACACATTCTGCAAATTAGTAAGATTAACACTATGGAGGGATTTCGCTAAAGCAAACTTACAGTTTTAATAGGTGGGCTGATTACAAATCTCTATAAAACATAACTTAAAAAGCAAGGAAATGGCTTCTGTGCATTTCTTACCAGAGCTGTGACATCCTTTGTAAACTGTAGCTAGCAGAAAATGGGAAAACATAGTAGAAGCTGCTTACTGATATAAAGACAGAATCATGTTGTCATACTGATGCTGGAAACAGCAAGCTAAAAATACATCTATACTGATTTCTCTGGAAGGTACCAAGAGAAGTAAAGGGCAGTGAAGCATAAAGAATAACTTCAGTATCCTTCTGAGCGTCTTTTTCTCAGGCTTTTATCTGGTTCTTATTTGATTCGTCTACCATTTCTGAGAGCAAAATACATGTGGTGACATGCACTCCTGACAGGTATTGTCTTCCATCTGCGCTGCTGTCTGATACTCTGCCACAAAGCTTCCCTTCCACAAGAGCAACATTGAGGTCTCTCATTTCCCCTGAGCTGCTTCCATCTCTGCTTCCAGATGACGAAACGAATGCTCTATTATGCATTTAAAATAGTACAACCTCCTCCTTCCCCGGTAAATCAGAGCACGACCACAAGCTGTCAGCGGACGGGAGCTGTCTTTACACTATGACTTGGAAAGAAAAACTGACTGTTTTATTAAATATGTTTCGCTCAAAAATTGACATCTTTCAACACTGTACCTTTTGTCCTGTTTTACTAGGTTAAGAAAATAATTACTGAATAGACATAAAAATATTACTTCCAGAGTAATTCTTTAAAACTTATAATGAATATTACAGAAAACAAGAATGCGGTGAAAAAGCTGAGTGAGTAGATAAAAGAAAACATGCATGCCATAATATTTTTAAGGCATGAAGACAGTCAATCAAAATATACATGGGTATATGCCTATAACAAGACTATCTTTTCGATGCTGATTATATTCACACCAATATTTTTCCATGGCAGGAAAATTGCCTCTGGATGAGTGAACAGTCTGGTACAGTATTTCCCACAGTGTGTTTGTGCAATTTTATTAAGCATCACCTGAAAGGGAGGGGGAGGAGAGTATTCTCCATGCTCAATGATGTAGTGAAGGATTGATTGGTAGGCTCCCTGCCTTCTCAAAACCTCTACTACATTAATGTACATTATTAAACTCAAGGGGAAATGACAAGCTTATTCGGCTGTAGCACTCGTATTTTTTGAAGGTTTAAAAAAATTTTTTTCTAATGTTTATTTTTGAGAGAGAGAGACAGAGACAGAGACAGAGCGCAAGTGGGGGAGGGACAGCGAGAGAGGGAGACACAGAATCGGAAGCAGGTTCCAGGCTCTGAGCAGTCAGCACAGAGCCCGACACGGGGCCCGAACCCACAAGAGCTGCGAGATCATAACCTGAGCTAAAGTCAGATGCTTAACTGACTGAATCACCCAGACGCCCCTGAAGGGGTTTTAATACAACTGGAATTTCTGCTGGGAAGTACTATTCTAGAACTAATAACTTAGGGATACCTCCTTTATTCAAATTTTGGAAAGGAATATTATCTTAATAATAAAAGTATATAACAAGAACTATTAAAAACTTGAAAAAAATATTTGACATACTTCAACTATCTCTATCTAAGAGCACAAATAACAAATCTCAATACTAAAAAGCCTACATTCATGGGTCCCCACTTCTGGGTAAAGTTATGGCAAAGTGGGTCCTCACATACATACACACGGACCACACGTTAACAGTGGACTAACTAAACAGCATATTCTACACAGACTAATAGAAGCGGATATAATTGAGATGAGTAAAGTATGAATTCACTCAAGAGCATTACTGAATTTCCTTACACAGTCTCAGAGTTCATGTACACTAAACAGCTTGTTTATCTGTCTCCTTGAAAGTTCCTCATTCTCATAAAGTTTGGGGTCCAATGCCATTCCATTAACATCCACAGGCAAATCAGCAGTGCCCTCGACCATTGTGGCTTTGTATGTGTCCAGGTAGGTCATGGACATACCTGGGAATTATGCTAGGGGAACACACTTCTACGGCTACTCTCAGGGCTATGCTACAAACATAAATTAGCTCCAAAATAAGTTTAGGGAAGTAAATTAGGAATAGACAATACACATTTTAAAGAATCCTCTTCTCCCGTGATGCTTTTAAGTATTCCTCTGGAAAACAAGCTGCCTACTAAGGACCACTTTAGGCTCTTTCAAGGAGGAAAGTATTAATCAGGGCTGGAGCAAACGTTGGGTGGATCACCTGGGATGGATTACAATATGCAACCTCTCGAGGTGAACAGGAACCCACTGATAAGGTTTTACCTTCTGGGAACAGAACCAAAAACTCTATAACCTGCTCACAGCTGTGACTGTGGGATACTTTTTCTCGAGTGCTTGGTTGAAAAGTACCAACTCTTCCATTGAGACATCATGACCTGACATGAGTGTTGTAACTACATACATTCCTACATATTGGGAATCTGAATTGTCAGCGGGCACCAATTTTAAATAGCACAAAATATCATGTAAACAAAGTAATTCATATATAACGATGCCAATTTATATTCTTTTATAATAATGTCAACATAATGTGTATTAAGTTTGTCTGAAATGACATGGCCCAGCAATTTTTGAAACCAATGTCATAAGAACTGCATTATTTGGCTCTTAGTAATGTTTATTTTTACATTTGATTTAAGCCCAAATGAATACCTCACAATATATGCAGATGTTTTGATGGAATTAGAAAGCACTTAAATTTTCCTCCATTGAACTCAACAGGCTATGACAAAAAAAGTCTAGCCCATTTTTTACATTTAGCCCTTTTATATACCACTCAATATTCTTCCTTGGATTTCCTTTACTTAGTAGTTAATTTTTATATCTTATAGTAGTTTAGTAGTTTAAAAGCTCATATTTTAAAAATAAAGCCATTCCAAATGAAAACAGAGTAGCAGCAGCCCTGCCTACAGATCCAAAAGGTTCTTTAAAAAGAGAGGGGATGGGGGGTGAGGAATGTAAGGAAAGAAAGGTGACCCACAGAATTCGTCATCTGGAATCAGAACTGCAGAGAGCATATTAAATAAAATTTAATTTTAACAGTCTGGATCTCGATTCTATGTATAGTATCTAATAGTAACTCATCCTAAAATAATCTTCCAGTTCGGTTTTAGTAGAGTTGAACCAAAACCGCAATTACCATACCTATTACCATTACAATACTATTACTATTCCATATTTATTGCCTAATAGATGATAAAAACAAACAAACAAAAACCCACAAAAAAACCCCTGCAGAATAACTAAGTCGGTAAGACTGAAATTCCTGCCTACCATTTCACCTTTAACAGGCTGATCTATTAATTTAATAATATTACCTATGATAAAATAAAAAATAATTACCTGTCTGTCTGTATAATAAAATACACGTCAAACATGGCAAGGTGGGGTGTGGAAGAAGGGGGTGGTGTGAAAACTTTATATCTTTCTAAATTATTTGTGGCTTTACAAGCATGTTAGAATTATAAATACTTAAAACTGACAGTGACCATGTGACTATGCTAGGCCACTTAACTCCTCATCTGCACCTGTTGGCAGTAAAGGGCTGCGGTTCAGTTTAAAGAATAGGCTTTGGTCTCAGACCTACCTGGGTTCAAGTCCTAACACTGTTGCTTCCTTCCCTGTCTACTAGAAAAGCTGTTTAACCTTGCTGTGTTTATTAACGCACAACAGCAAAAGCAGGCTCAGAGTGCCCTGGTCAAACACTAGACATGCCCACAAATCTCCACAGCCATAAGGACTAATCAACTTAAAATTTAATTTGGAATCCAGTAAGCCAAACGCTTAACAAAATCTCACGATGCATCCACTGACAAGAATGGTCAGGTCGAGATCTCCTATCGTGAGCCCATTCAAGAAAGGGTTCTCTTCAGGCAGCAATCCCTTTTTGGGTGACTTGATGACTTCATGCATGGCCGACATTTGGGAGGGTAACGAAACAACCCTTCTGGTTTTGGTTTTGTTTTTTTGAAAATGGAACAGAAAGAGTTTTTTATTTTGTGATAATACCTTAAAAATATGAAGCTAAGATATCACAGTCTAAACTATCATTATAAAATATGTCAAAGTGACTAAAATGAATGTAATACTATTCATATTGCTCATCTAGAAAATAGATGTTGGTTTAGAAAAGGAGGCTGTGGGTACAGGAGCACTACTAACGGCACTAGTAGGAACACAATGAATTGTTCTTCGTTTTACTTCATGTTTTTCAATATTATATGACTGGTCATCTGCAATTATGAAATTTATTACTACATACCTATCCTTCCGTGAGTCGAATTTTAAACCAAATTAAATCTTCTAAGCCAAGATGAGCCGAGCGCCTCTAGAACAATTTGGTCCATATATCACTTTAGAAAAGAAAATTCCATGGACACACAGCCCTGCTGTCACCCAGGCAAACACATACAAACTACGAGAAGCTTTCACTTGGGTGAGTAATTTTTACAGTGGTCGTAAAAATGTTCATGTTTACTTTTTCTTTACAATGAATATTCAATCTCAAGAGGGACAAATACATCTTTAAAGCATATACTTTGGGTACCAGACTTAAGACCAAGATAAATACTTAAGGCCTTTACAGAACATTTTAACTCTAGAATCTGTTATAACAATTTCTACATATGTTTTTTTTTTTTAAATCCCAGATTCTCTTTGTGTTTTGCAATAGCTTTAAAAAATGACACTCATAGATATCCCAGCTAAAAACATTTATGCAGAAAAAGAAGGTGCCACCTTCTAAAATCCTTTAGGGAACAATGCATAGTAGGCATTAATTATATACACTCCTTTGATTTTCTCATGAATTACAGTACGTTCAAATGTGAATGAAGGCTGAGTTTAAAAGTGTGGTTTTCTTTTATCATTCAGGGCATATGCTTTTAATCTCTTAAGATTAAAATCATTCAAATAACGTTTTAAAAATGCATTTTGTTACAATTTTACCACGCCCTTTAAATTTTTTTTTTTTAACGTTTATTTATTTTTGAGACAGAGAGAGACAGAGCATGAACGGGGGAGGGTCAGAGAGAGGGAGACACAGAATCTGAAACAGGCTCCAGGCTCTGAGCTGTCGGCACAGAGCCCGACGCGGGGCTCGAACTCACGGACCGCGAGATCACGACCTGAGCCGAAGTCGGACGCTTAACCGACTCGACTGAGCCACCCAGGCACCCCTTACCACGACCCTTTACTAATGAACTTTGTAGATCGTGTGCTCACGGCACTCAAGTGCACCAATTTTTCCCTGTGTTTGTAATACTTTGTATTTTGCCTTTGTTTTAAATACACATATCCTAAATAAAATATAACACGACAGGCTAATTAACCTAATTTTCCACTGATCGTGAAATTAGAAAATTATTCCCTCCACCGCTGCCGCTTCCACATTGATACTCTTCATCAACCACACAGCAGGCTGCGACGGTAATTCTGTGCTTGATTCCTGCCCTAGGAATTCAGTACAACTCCAGCCATTCTGTGAAACGAGACCTGTTCTAAACAGCATCCAACCCAGTGCCTTCACCTTGGCAAGGAAAGAGTCCACTGAAGATGAGAAAACAGTTCTGTTTTGGAAATGCCTTCTATCTTTGAGTCATCAAATTGCCAAGGAGGATTCAAGGGAAGGCCTCCTCCACATCTGTGCATCATCTTGTGTAGGAGGAACATCAGCCTGGAGTCCCTCATTTATTTCTAATCCGGTGACTCCCATTGCCTTCAGTGGTTACGTCTGCGGCTCTCTTACTCTGCTCAAGTACCAGGGTGGGTACTCCAAGCTAGTTCTACTTGCCTAGGACAGCTACCCTGGACAGGTGCACTTTCCTCGTTGAGACTTCCCAACGCCAGAAGAATTATGTACGTGAGGAGGGTGATCTGTTATCGCTAAAAAGCCATTCCTAAATACAATCCGCATGCCTATGCCTGGAAAACATAAGATGGGTCTCCATGGATTTTAGTCAATTATACTTTACATGTCAGTAGATAAATTGAATCACTAGGACCAGCTTTAATCACATTTCTGTTAAAAAAAAAAAAACACAAACATTTTGGGACACCAGGGTGACTCAGTCGGTTAAGGGTCCAACTCTTGATTTCAGCTTAGGTCATGATCTTGTGGTTATGAGGTTGAGCCCTGTGTCAGGCTCTGTGCTGAGTGGGGAGCCTGTGTAAGATTCTCTCTCTCCTTCTCCCTCTGCCCCTCTCTCGTGCTCTCTCACTCACTCTCTCTCTCTTAAAGAAAAAAAATTGTTTACAGAAGATCTTAGGACTTATTTTAAACTAAATTCAAACTAATGCCTTACAAATGAAAAACATGACTTTACCCTTTCCATTCCCATCACAAAGATTCCATGAGCTCCCTGTTGTACTTGAATAAAAAAAAAACACACACACACACACAATTATTTGCTAAAAGGAAAAACACAAACTTCAGTGGTCACTGAAGCTTAGAGGGTGTTACTTCAAAGCTTTTACTGATGCTATTTTATTCTACTAAACTACAAAGTCAATTGAGGAAAACTAGTATTTTCTTGAATGAAATTTATATATGTTTATAAATTTATGTATGTTTTACTTCTTTTTACTTTCAGCAATATTTAAGCCCAATAAAATAGTTAAGGATTCTATTCAACTTATTTTCTTTCTGAAAATGAGGAAAAATTTAGGCTAAATACTAAAGACTTCAATATAGTATAATTTCCTCTTGAAGACCCTGACATTTTTCCTTCACAAGGTAGACTTCATTCATTGCGAACCTTTCTTCTAATGGAATGGATTGAACTGTTACCAACATTGCTTGGTAGGTTAATTTACAAACAGTCATACATATTGAAAAATTAAGAAACGGCTTTCACAAAATCTCTGTTCTCATAAGAAAAAAAAAAAAACGATTCTAATTCCTGGGGATATATACTATGCCCTGAACTATGACTTCTGGTCAAAGGACTACCTAGGCTGTAACACCAGGGCAAACTCTTTAGGAATTTCCTTCCAAATGGCAACAACAGAAATTCACTGTCAAAATGAATAGAACATTCTTATGTCACTTGATTGTAAAAATTGATGATTTTTTTTTGTTGAAAAATTTTTTTGTTTGTTTATTTGTTTTTTGGTAAAATATAGAGAATCCCAGACTCTGCTAAATTTCCCCAGAATCTTTCATTCTGTCCACCTCCACCTTTAAAGTCCATCTTTAAAGGATTTTTACTAGTGTTTGAGACTGTTGAACAATTCAGATTTAAATAAATAAAACTTACCACTTGGAGAATGTCTTCATCTTTTGGCATAACACTAAGTTCCAATGTTGTATCACTGAAATTGAATATATATAAAAATTATTTTAGGGGAGAGGCAAGTGTATACAAAAGACATAAAAAATAGCTCAGAGGTATCTGTTAAATTTGCTTACGAGTTTAATTTTTGGGTTTTTTTTTTAATCTTTACTTTTCAAACCCAAATCATTAAAAAAAGAAGTCACTTTTATATATACAAGCTAACTATGAACGAAAGAAGGCATCCTGCCATATATTAGAGCTATTTATAACCAGGTAAATCTTCTTTATAATGTGTTTCTAATTTAGGAACATGAAGTTTATTACTTATGTTAAATACTCCTGGAACAAAGCTCCTCAGCATATATTTATTTATCATTTTAATTCAAGTCACAGAAAGAATTATAATTTTTACCACATATTTTCACTATTTATCAAGTTAAAAATATAGTCACATGAAAATAACCAAAGAACCCTCAAATTTAACATTTTAAGTAATATTAAACATCTCAATTTTGAAATATTCCCTTTTGGCCTCAGAAGTGAAGGAAATCAGAGTTCACCATCATAACTATCAAAATGACTCATTTCTAAAAACTATATAGTGTCTCAACTATTTGCTTTCTTCTCTGACTTAATTTTAGAGGCTTTAGAGAAAGGGCTCAAAGTCTCACTTTATTTTGGTACTATAACTGCCCTGTTAAAAATGATAGAGAAGTTTCTCTAGGTTCAAAAAAGCACAAAGGGGTGAATTATACTGAGTCCTGTGACCTGGAATTACATTTAGAAAAGGCAAGGATGGTGGGCTATCTCCATCAAGTGATTCAGTGTCTAACCTAACAATATCAGACAGATTTTTTTCTTCCCCCAATACAATCAAGAGATGAAGAAACAATCAACAACAAAAAAAAGAAAACGAAACCTAATAATTTAGTGGTGTCACTTTTTGTTCGATTTGAACTTATTATGAGGTTCATAAATGCTGAGAATAGTCAACTGTAAGAACCACAGGTTCAAATAAATTTTATTGATAAAATATGTAGGTACTTGTATTTCAGTATTTAGAGCTGGTAGAAAATACATACTGATGCTTAGATAAATTCTTCTGCAAGGATACATTTTTACATTAATACACTGCAGAATCTCAATGGCTTTGTGCTGCATTATCCATTTGCTACCAACTGCAGACAAAAGGAACACAATTTTTTAAAAGAAAATAAGATAATCAAAAAAACAGTTTTCCTCTATTTTTCAAATTGCTTTATCGGCTGAAAAATCAAGACTGTCATTCCAAAGTGTTATTATTCTGAGAGACGAACTGCACCAGGAACAAAAAACCAAAAAAAAACTTAATGTGGATTTTGAGTAACAGAGATTAAGTCGTGGTTACTTGGAAAAATACTATTTTTAAAGAAGAGATGTTAGCAAATACACGAAAAATTCTTAAATTACAAATTGATAAGATACATTGGTGTACGTATAATGATCTAAATTATTTCAAGGGAATAAAAATTTGGGTGACCTCCCCACTGCCTCTGAAGTGGCTTTAAATTGTTCACCAGTCCCCTGTTCTCTCCGAAACTTGAGATCAAATAGGGATCACTGTCAGGAATACCTAGAATCTAACATCAGACGCAAGATTTAAGATTTGCTTTCTCTAAGAATTCCATTAAATAGTAAAACAGTAAGAAGAATACTTGGAGAGCAATAAATCCCAATCACATCACCTAACTGCAAAAATGACAATGTATTAGGGCATTAGTGTAAATAACGTAGATTATATCAAAAAATGCTTTAGACATGGTTGGAGGACTTTGATAAAAGTCTTCAGAAAATAGTGAACTTCAATTTAATTATAATAGGGATGATCTGGACAAGGGGACCCCAGTCATGGCCAGTAGCATCTGACAGGAATTCAATTTGGTAACCACTTTGGCTTTCCATTTATTTATTTATTTATAATTAAGAAAAATTTTCTCGGTGTGTGGTAGACAGGAAGAGTAGGACTAAGTTATCTTTGAGATCTCACAGTCTCTCTACACATATTTATTTGCCTTTAGAATTCAAAAGTCTCTCATTCTATAGAACACAGGTGAGAGATGGATTCAAAGAGAATTTCTTGCTGTCTTTATTACAACAAATGAATAAACTGGAGCCAAGAATGTGATTCAATAAGGTATATAAAGATATCTAAGGAAGAGGTTTTAAAATAAATTACATTGGCTTTCATGTACATTTTTGTTATAAACAAATCATAAATTTAATTGTCATTTCATTTAAATCTAAACTCTGTTCCTTTCAGATGCTAAAGGACTTTAATCACAAATCTGATAGATTTGCTAAAGCAAAGCCACCAAGTTAAGCTACCATCAGGTAGTTCAACCTTGGCAATTCTCTTTTTTTTTTTTTTTTTTTTATTTTTTATTTTTTAATATATGAAATTTGCTGTCAAATTGGTTTCCATACAACACCCAGTGCTCATCCCAAAAGGTGCCCTCCTCAATACCCATCACCCACCCTGCCCTCCCTCCCACCCTACCCTCCCTCCCACTCTTGGCAATTCTCAAATGTGTTATCCACTTTAAGGAAAAGTCCTGCTTCTCCACATCCCATTGTAGGGTACAGACATTAATGTATTAAGTGTACTTCCTCCACTGATTTATAAACACCCATCTTTGGCCAAAATTAATCATATTTCAGGAATCTTACCTGTTCTGAATTAAAGCAATTACTTGGGAATAGGTCTTTCCAATAACACTTTCTCCATTGACTTTTATAATTCGATCACCTACAAAGAGGAATAAAAAAAAAAACAAAAACACATGGGGAATTCCTTAAAAAGTCATTTCTGAATACTTTTGAAATATTTTTTTTAATGTTTACTCACTTTTGAGAGACAGAGAGTGATCGGGAGAGGGGCAGAGAAAGAGGGAGACACAGTATTTGAAGCAGGCTCCAGGTTCTGAGCTGTCAGCACACAGCCCGACACGGGGCTTGAACTCACGAACCATGAGATCATGACCTGAGCCGAAGTCGGATACTTAACCGTCTGAGCCACCCAGGCGCCCCAACTTTCGAAATATTTCTTAATGTACTTAATTTTAACATATTCTTGTTCATTATCTTTTAAAGTATCTTTCACAAAAATGAATCTAAATTTTAATACATACAACTTCTGATGAAATAGAGCTAGGTCTTAAGAGCCCCAGGCAAGATGAGCTTAGAAATGCCAAAAGGTATAGTCACCAAGTGGCTCCAGCTATACTATTTATAACCCTATCACTTGTTTTCTGAGTTGCAGAACTCCTAGCTTTTTCTGTTTACCCTGTCATCTCTGATAGAGAAGCATCGTTCAGTGCGCTTAGACAGTGATTGTTTTTATTACCTTGCTATCCTCTACTTTCAGTCTCATTTCCTTGTAGTATCCTCCCAACACATTTAGTTTTTTTTATTAGTGCTATATTACGGAACTTGAATATGGGTGTGCACATGGTTTTGGCTTTCTGTATATTAACTTGTTCTTCATTTTAATAAAGAAAAGGACATTTGGATTACTAGTAAGAATTCAGGGGAGCAGAAAGGAAAAGACTGAGAGAGAAAAGATATGGAAAATAGAAAAAAAAAAAAGTACTTTCTGTGTGCTTCTCACAGCATCTCCATATCTTCCTGCTTTTGCGAGGCTTAGGATAAGATAGGAGATACATTCCGGGTAATGGAATCCCACATGTACACTGATATACATGTTATACACATTAATGAGATTAGGATTAGGCTTACTTTAACTATGACAGAAGAGATAATCAATAAATAGTACATCCTAATAAATCTTAGTGGCAACATCCGCTGATTGTACTATTTATAGCTGAAAAGACTACACTTTATTCAAAAGGCAGTAAAACATAGTTCTTTACTAATTTTCATTTAAATTATCTCATATTGAAAACAAAAAGAGTAACTATTTTAGTGTGTGCATTAACCTAAACTAAATCTCTTAGTTTTTACTAAAATCACAGAGGGGCACCTGGGTGGCTCAGTTGGTTGAGTGTCTGGCTTCAGCTCAGGTCATGATCTCATGGTTCGTGGGTTCAAGCCCCATGTCACGCTCTGTGCTGACAGCTCAGAGTCCAGAGCCTGCTTCATATTCTATGTCTCCCTCTCTCTCTGCCCCTCCCCTGCTCAAGCACTGTCTCTCTCTCTCAAAAATAAACATTAAAAAAAATTAAAAAAAAAAAGACTTGCTGAAATCACAGATCACAAGAGTATTTTAGAACAGTTACCAGACCGCATCCACGGATACCTACGTGGCAAGTCCTGCCTTCCACTGCAGACTTAGGTTATTCTTTGCAGTGCAAATTAGTTAATTCACTTCTGGCAGATAAGGTACTTCCAAATCTTGGATCTCCAAGATTATTTCAATTATGCCAATAAACATCTTTATCATTTGGCTTTTTTGTAATCCTCATCAAAATTAAATGTATGCAAAACAGGTGCTTTTAAAAGGGCCCCCAAGAGTCCATTCTCTAAGTGGTAACCAAAAGTGCTCCTAATTTATAATTTATATTATTTCTGTCCAAACCCATCAGTTTGGGTATCAAGAAACACACAGCTAAGTAGGTTTCAAAAATAGTAATAACTGATGCAGAGACATAGGAAAAAACATACAGGAGATAAAAATGTGGAAAATGAAATATGGAAGAAGGAAGAAATGAAGTAAAAAAGAAATTACAAGCTATTATTTAAAGAAAAATATTAGCACCTGTGCATAATCCAGCTTCAAAAGCAGGTCCCCCTTCTTTAACCTGTTTAACAAATATGGTGTCCATTGGTTCCAAGCGGTTTCTTGGTTTTCCTGCAGGAGAAAAAAAGCCCAAGGCATGATTTTATCTCACAATATTTTATTAAAATGCCAAAAGAGAAAATGGTATTTTAGGCAACGAAGCAAAGATTTTTAATGAAGCATGAAACACATATCCTGAATATGGATGCTAAAATCATAATTTAGGAGTTTTCATTAAGTCAAACATGTATTTTGCTTCTTCTAGAACACAACCACCATCACAATAGTAATGGTTTCCATTTAGTGGGGACATTCTGTATGTAAATTGCTACACTAAAGACTATACATGCCCTGAGAACTAATTTCCACAGCACTTAAGTGTTGCTACCACTACTGCATAAAAGAGGAAACTGAGGCTAGGATAGATTAAATCCTCCCAGGTCACATAGCTAGATTTCACAGGCAGTACGCACTCTACTGCTCTTTAACACTGCATTGTGCTAAGCATTAAGTTATAATGATGACTAAGACTCAGTCCTTTCCCTTCAGGGGCTCTGGTGGGAGACAGACATACACACAAAATGATACTGTAGTATAGAAAACAATAATAAATAAAATACACAATCATAGCAATGACAAGCGCATGATCAACTCCGTAAGTCAATATTTCACAATCTATCGATGGATCACCTGCATTAACACTGAAAGTGCTTGCTAAAAATCCATGTTTCAGGGTCCAATCAGAAATCTGCTTTGTCAACGAGTTTTCCAGGCGATTCTTGTACACACTAACATTTGAGAACAACTTACAGTTTCAATAAACTAGAAATCAAGGGAAGATTCCCAGATGAGAGGGCATTTAAGCTAAGTGATAAGCACCAAGGCAAGGACTGTGGTGAGAGGTAAGGCCAAGAGGTAGACAGCGGTTCTCAAAGTGTGGTCCCCAGACCAGCAGCATTGATATAACCAGGGAATGTGTTACAAATGCAAATTTGGGGACTCCATTCGAGACCTACTGAATCAGAAACTCTTGAGATGATTGTGATGCACACTCATGCTTGGGAACCACTGAAGTAGAAGACACAGCCCTGACTCTTAAAGAACTTGACTGAGAAAATGAAGCACATATATATGCATGGAGTAATATAGTAATATATGTTAAATTGCAATGCTAGGCAAAAGATGAGTGTCATATATTAAAAGTTTACATTTCTTGCCATATAAAACTAAATTTTCATCATGGTGCATCACAAAGGTGGCTCAAAAAATTCTTAATAAAGGAATATATCTCAGTAGATTCCTTTACATATTTAACTATTTACTCTGAAGGAATTCCTCTGAAGTCGTGAATGGCTAAGTCAATCACTTATAATGCAACAGGGTATAGTGGAAATTGCTTGTTTTTAGAAGCCAGTAGATATGGATCCAAATCCTTGCTTTGCCACTTGATAATCTAGTTGCAATTAAGTAAACACTTCTACTTAAACAAACTAGTAACTTTTTCTTCTATAATAGAGATAATTATTCTATATTTTTACATTCTTAAAGAGTTTCCAAAGGCTAAATGGAGTAATTCCTCAGTCAATGTACATTTCCACTCTTCGTAGCGTTTAAATGAAAACTAGTGACATATTTTTATGTCTTTAAGAATTAAAAACATGAAAGGTAATAAAAACACACTTACAAAGTACCTACTATCCAATTTAAAAAATTATAAATATCCTGTATATCATATATCTTCCCAAAGAAACTTTATACAGCCTTCTATGTTCAGATGACATGAAAATATTATAAACCCTTTTGTCATTTCTGATGACTGCTTTCTCCATGAGGCTTTGGAGGAAAAAAAGAACTAATGTTAGTTCAATCCCTACTATAAAGAAGAATGTCCTAATTCTTAAGAGATATCTGTTAAAGTAGTTAGGGACTAATTGTTAGGATTATATGATTATATCTCTATAATTATATCTGCAACTTAATTTTCAAATGGGTTGGGAGAAAAAATAAACCAAGATACCCACACCCCCCAGATACACATGTGGATAGGAGGTAAATGAAGCAAATATAGCAACAGGTTAGTTGCTGAACCAAGATGGACAAGGTTTTTGCTGTGTGTTGAAAATTATAATAAAAAGCCGGGGGAAACTTCCCGTGGATGTCAGGCTTTATTTTTCTTCACAGAACTTATCACTCACTACTTAAAATTACATTTTTATTTGCTTGCCTTTTGGCTGTTTGTCCCTCCCACTAAAATGAAGAGCAGGGATTTTTATCATGTTCTCTGATATCCACAGTACCTACAACAACGCCTAGTGCAGAACTGGTATTCAATAAATAGTTATTCAATGAATAAATAAATTTATTATTTAGTTTGATTCTCATAACAAGCCTTCGGGATGGGCATTATGATCCTAATATTGTCGTTGTACCCGAGAGGAAACAGACTAAGTACCTTATAAAGAGGCAGAGTAGGGATTTGAACTCAGGTCTGAATCCAAATATGGTGTTCCCTGCTGCTTCAAAAATAATTGAACTATTTATTCTTTTGTCAAGCTTTACTGAATACAAGTAGATAGTCCGCTTATAAAGACTTTGAATAGAAAAAAGTTTCTTTTCAGTATCACTCACTTAAAATGCAATTACTTAATTTCAATCAAGTCCATAATCAGTCTAGGTCTCTCTGTAGCCAACTCAACATTTACAGGAGCTGGCATTGAAAGAAAACCATCTACTTTTTCTTAGCTAGAGATTTGAGGGTTTAACTAAGTTTTACTGAATCAAGTCATTGCTTTCATGGAAAGATTTGTACAATAAAAGAGAAGAAACACTTTTCTCATTAATGTTTTCTGGTCCACTATGTCCGAAAGGTGATTATACCCTACTTATATTTAAAAATACAAAATGTAAATGACATTAATAATTTCTATTAAAAAATTAAAAGTTAGCTGGATAGCAATGTAGTAAACCCGATAGAAAATTTCACATATACAGAAGAGATGTAGTCCAAAATAATTTTGTTTTAATTTCTATAAAACAAATATTAACTTTGCAGTGATTGTCATTACAAATCTAGAGACACTCTGTCATTGACAAATCTTTCAATACACTGTGCCTGAAAACATATGAAGGTGGAAAAGACTGAATAAAATAGGGGCCAATATTGCAGCAGAAACTATTACATCTGCTGAGAATTACACTTTTGATTCTTGTTGTCACTTTCCTTTCTGAATTTTCTCTAAAATCTGACTTACTATTGCTACCTAGATATTATCCGATTCCTTCTGGACAATAGAAAATTGATATCCCTTAATTACAGACAGGTTTCACTACAAAACATACTTCTTTTCAAATTCCATGTTCCTTGACTCTAAGTCTTGAATTAAACACTTGGCTCATTAATTTTAAGAGTGTCTTCTTTTTATAAGATGGACAGAGAACGACAAATACCATATGGTTTCATTTCTATGTGGAATCTGAAAAAAAAACAAACAAAAAACCAAAACAGACTCAAATTCAGAAAATAAACTGGTGGTCGCCAGAAGGGAGGGAGGTTGGTGGGCAGGTGAAATAGGTGAAGAGGATTAAGAGGTAGAAACCTCCAATTATAAAATAAGTAAGTCATGGGATGAAAAGTACAGCATAGATAATATAGTCAATAATATTGTAATAACTTTGTGTGGTGACAGATGGTAACCACACTTACATAGCAAGCATTTTGTAATATATATAAACGTCAAATCACTATATTGTACACCTGAAACTAATATATTCTGTCAGCTATACTTCAATTAAAAATTTTAAAGAATTTTTTAAAAGAAAAAATAATTTTAAAAACCATCTTCTCTTTAATATATCCTACTGAAACTGGAAATGAAAAATACCAGATTTAAAATGTGTGTTTATTCAATCTTTTGTGTCCCTGGTTTTTTTGTTTTGTTTTTCATTTTTTGTTTGTTTGTTTGTGTTTTTGTTTTTAAGTAGCCTCCACGCCCAACGTGCAGCTTGAACTCACAACCCTGAGACCAAGAGTCACGTGCTCTCCTGACTGAGCCAGCCAGGCACTCTGTGTCTTTAGTTTTTTAAGTCAATTTCCAGATGTGCAAAACTAAAAGTCTGATCCTGAGTTGTGGTAATTCATAAGGAAAAATGATTTCTTACTTCTCTGTATTATCATCTGGCAGGGCCAGATAGCTTCCTTGGCAATTCTTAGTGAAAAGCCTCTTTTAATTCTACATCTGTGTTTTATACTTTCTCATTTTTTTTTAAAGAACACATAGGACATGCTTCAAAGAACTGTTAAATACCTTTTTAAAAAAGGGTTTTTTATCTTTATTTTTGAGAGACAGAGTGTAAGCGGTGGAGGGGCAGAGAGAGAGGGAGGCACAGAATCCGAAGCAGGCTCCAGGCTCTGAGCTATCAGCACAGAGCCCGACACAGGGCTTGAACTCACGAACTGCATGTTCATGACCTGAATCGAAGTCGGACGCTCAACCGACTGAGCCACACAGGCGCCCCATGTTAAATACCTTATTCAAGTGTCATTTCCTTGATCTTATCAAAAAAGAAAAGAAAATGTATCTTTTTAGCACACACATGTAATTAAATCTTTCTGTATCTGAGAAAAGGAAGTAAAAAGACAAGAATTTGAATAATCTAAATGGCTAAATGACAATGGCTATGTTATTTAATATACAGTTAATAAAGACTTAAACAAGAAGACATAAACACATATATGAATTTACTTGAATATTAGACTTTGAAATCAGGGGAAAAAAGCACATATTTTTACATTATACTAAATACTGAAAAATAATGAGTAAAAAGGAAGGAAGGAAGGAAGAAAGAAAAGAAAAAAAAGAAAAGAAAAGAAAAGAAAAGAAAGAAAGAAAGAAAGAAAGAAAGAAAGAGAAAGAAAGAAGAAAGTAAGTGTAGGTAGTGATTGCCTTCCAAATACTGGATGAATATCCAGGTAGATGTGATTTTTATTCTCCATAGCCCGTATATGGCAGTAGCTAACAGCTTGGACCTTTTAGGCAGATTATATGGTTTAAAATCCTAGCTCTGCCATTTATTTTCCAGGGAGGGGGGTATCAAATTATACAAGAGTTAGTTGTCTCTCAGAAATTCAATTTAATTGGGCATCCTGTATTTTATCTGGCAACCTCACCTCCCTGTGATTTGAGACAAATGATTTATTTGTGATCCAGTTAACTCATCTGAACAATGAGGATGATGGTAACATATCCCCACCTGACAAGGCTGTTATGAGGATTAAAAGAGATAATCCATTAAAATGCTTATATAATGTCTAATACAAGTAGGTATTTAATAAATGTTATTACTCTGCTAGACTGATAATAAACGTCCAGAAGGTTTACATACAGATCAGGGATAAATGAGCCAGGGGGCCTGTCACTCTGAAAGTACTTAATTAAATCCTGGTTGAAAGAGTATCTCTACAAATGTAACTGCCAGATTACGGGAAAGTTGAGGAATATAAGCCAAACACTACAGAACGCTAACGAAAAGAAGGTCGAAAAAAATTAAGGGATTGCACTAAAAAGTCTCCAGTAACTGACATGAACTACACACCTGTTTTCAAAAAAGACTGGTGTTGAAACCAGTGTGCTACATCTCTAGGCCAGTGGGCTTTGTCGGTTAAGAAAGATTATTTAGCGGCACTTGGGTGGCTCAGTCGGTTAGCGTCTCACGATCTCATGGTTCGTGAGATTGAGCCCCACATCGGGCTCTGTGCTGACAGAGCAGAGCCTGCTTCAGATTCTCTCTCTCCCTCTCTCTCTGTCCCTTCCCCACTCGTGTACTCTCTCTCTCTCTCTCTCAGAAATAAACATTAAAAAAAGAAAGATTATTTAAACCTATAATAACTTTCTTCTTTAGAGAATGCTAAAATCAAAATCACTTGCAACATGTAAATTATTTCAAAATCTAAACTTAGAATAGAAGCAAACAGATTAAAGCAAATAGATTATTTTAAGAAGTGACAGTTTTGAAGTATGCCACTTGCAAAAAGGACCCTGTAATGAATATCCACAGATTAATAGGTATAAGTCAGGGAATCCTGTAGTTCTGAGGACAAGAGAAAAATATTTCCTAACAGAGTGAAAAAAATATATACTTTTTAAAAAAAAGTTGTTATTTACTTTTGAGACACAGAGAGACGGAGCATGAGCCAGAGAAGAGCAGAGAGAGAGGGAGACACAGAATCCAAAGCAGGCTCCAGGTTCTGAGCTGTCAGCACAGAGCCTGATGCGGGGCTTGAACTTACGGACTGTGAGATCATGGCCTGAGCCAAAGTCGGACGCTTAACCAACTGAGCCACCCAGGCGCCCTTATACTTTACACAAAGAAATACCATCCATGTTTTAAACAAAAACAAACCAATAGAAAATAATGGCTACCACTGAGATTAAGCTTTTCAAATTCTTCCTTCTCTCTGAGTTCTCAAGGTTGCTGCTGAACAATTTTTTAAAAAATGGAACCAATCTCATTTACAATGAGAGTTAATTTTTTAAAGTATTCTTTTAATTTATTTCTTTGTTGTAAAAAAAAAAAAATCTCTACACAAGAGAAAACCGTTGAACTTAAACTGTGCTTCATAGGAAAGTTATACAAGCCTTGGAAGAAGTATACTCCCACAAAGGTAGAGAGATACATCAAATAATGGAACATTAAAGCTCCAGGCATTAATTATTTAAAGAAAATCAATTAAATAGCTTATTGAAATTGATATTTAGTTTTCAGACCAAAAATAAGTGAAACCACAATGTAGATTGAAATAGATACCGGAGTTAAATCTAAATAATGAAAAATGAGCTCAGCTTCTTTTGGATGGGTAATAGATTGCCACAGGGGGGAAAAAAAAGGTTATGCAGAAGAATTTAGTGAGCAAAAGTTAGGAATTATGAATCTACTTTAAGGCAGAAAACAAACGGGGGGAAATAAACACCAAATTCAGGCTAGTGATTACCTCTGAAGAAAGAGAATAGGGAAGGAGTAATATAAAACACCTTAACCATACTTATAATCATTTATGTCTGGGGGGGGGGCGATTAGGGAAGGGGGAGCTGGAACTGGGGGGAAGGATGCGAGACGGTAACACGACAAATACAGGTGGCAAGCATTTGGAAGCCACGTTTTTTCCCCTATATTTTCTGTTTGCCTGAAATATTTCATAACCATTTTTAATTGCTGAAAACAGGCTTCTAATCTTTATTTTGGGGGTCTGGTTTGCTGATGGCATACAAGATTACCCTAAGAGCCTAACAGAGACACATTGTCTAACAAGCAAAAATCCATATATATCATTATGAAGCAGCAGCCAATTTAAGAAGACTGATATGGCAGGTTATTGGGTACTCCATTTCCTTTGGTTATGGCAGAAGCACTAATTAAAAAAATAAATATATGCCATTTTATTAAATCTAGGTATTCCCAAATTTCTACTAAAGGTGCTCTCATTTCCAGAGTGATGGCTAGTACTTTAAAACTGTATCTCCCAAGCCTCCAATCTGCAGCTCCAATAATTATGAGCTGCAAACCTCAAATTCCAATAACCTCTGGACATTGTAAAATGTTGCCTGCTGGGGCTCAGTCAAATTATATCTATTATAAGCAAACACATATTCTCTACTCAACCTCATCTTCAAGAGGTATCAGGTGAAACATAATGAAATAAAATCTGTTAAATATTAAAAAGCAGACCATATTCTACTTTAATCATGATACACTTTCTTTTAACCCACACCCATCTGATTATTTTTGTTTACTTTTCACTGCAGAAAATGTCCAGCATAGACAAAACAGTAGAATAAACCCCCATGAACATGACTTAAATAGCTGCAAAAACCCTGCCAGTCTTGTTTCACTCCTGCTTACTTTTTTTTCCCTAAAGTATTTTAAAGCAAATCCCAGATATCATGCCAATTCTTCAAGAAATACTTCAAATACTTCAGCATACATCACCAACAAATAGGAACTCTACTTTTTCTTAAGGAAAGATAACAAAACCCTCCCATAGTTCTCCAAACTATGTAATACTCTCCAAGGTGTGGATAATATAAACGGACGACAAACACAACCTTGCCTTCTACATTCATTGTCCCAAATGCCTACTTAACATTAATGAAAAGCAGTATGCCATGACATAGAAATGACAGCACCAAAAGCTATGAAATAAATTTAGAAAGGTTTCACGTGTAAAATCACCACAGAACTCTAAGTTAAGTTCCCAATCAAGTTAACCGTTCCCAATGAATGCTCTGCCTACGTATTCTAATTCAGTGAGGTCATCCATGTGAAAGAACATACCCTACATGAAAAAGTCCAGCATACAGAACAGTGCTTGGCATATGACAGATGACCAATAAATATTCACTACTGACTTATTCAAATTACAGCCCTAGAAGATGTCAATAGTAAAACTGCCCCAAACCAAGTCAGAGATATGTTTCAGGAACAAAGCTCTTACACTGCAAAAGACCTGCCGCAGAATCTCCCTCAAATAAAAGGAAAATGCTGCCACTTAGTAGCAGTTTGAGTAAAATACCACTAGGTGTCAGACATGAATCAAAATTTTCTGGCATGACAATCTATTTAGACAAGAAAGACTCTTGAAGAGTGTTATTCATTCAACAAATATTTACTGAGCTCATAAATGTGCCAGGTGCTGATTATCCTACAATGAACACAACAGTTCTGGGATCTGCCTTCTGGAGTATCTGAAGTTTATGAAGCATCATTTTTCCTCTCTCTCTGAAGTTTCAGGAATTTCACAAAGTATGTCTCGCGTGTAGATTCACAGCCCTGCCATTCCTGTTGTGCTGGATTTTAATTTCTCTGCAAACCCAGAAAAATGTGTTACAGTGTTCTAACCACAAGCAGCTATCTTTCCATCTGTGTATCTTTCCATTTTACCATCGCTGGACCCCTTGACCAATGAAATTTGCCCCTCACATTGTTATCAAGCCCTTCCATCTTAAAAAGGAGGACTTACCAGGCTCCCCCAGAGATCACTCTCTTTCTTGCTAAGAACACTCATGGATCAAGAAAATCCAACAGCAACCTCCACTTCCTTTTCTCTTTGACCTTCCAAAGCATTCCATTTGCCAATCTCCAACTATGGAGAATTCTGTCCAGATGCCCACTCTGCTCCTATTCTTGGCCTGCTATTTCAGCATAACCTGTAACCCAATGATTTACAGTTTCCAAGTTCAGTGAAGTTCTTGGTACTGCTCACTGAACCTTCAAGGTTGTGGTTTCAAACCTCCAAAAAATCTTCTTAAACTGGCTATTCCATCTTGATTTCCTCACACTAGCTGGATAATTTTGCCTCTTACGGCACCATACCTCGATGGCTGTATCCTCATTTTTTAATCTTTGCCCACATCCATACTTCCTTTTGTTCCACCTCAAGTAAGGACTTGAGTACTGGCCTTCTTTAGAACCTTGTTTCCCTCATGGTCTCCTCTCGTGGGTAAAACTTCAGTCAGTCTCTGTTCTTCTCCCCGCTGGACGGAAATACATGTTCTCAGAGACCTACCAAAGCTTCCCAAATGTAGAACAAAAATAAATCTTCTCCCTGTCTTTCCACATAGCTATCATCTCTTATACTCCTTCCCTTCCTTTTCATGCTTCCTGAAGAATAGTCTATACTCCTATCCTCATTACTTTCAGTTCAGGGTTTCTCAGACACTGAGAAGTATACCATTGGGGGCAAAATCGCCCACACACCTCACTCCCATGCTCACTGAGGTTCACTGCTCTAATTTATGTTCCAACCCACTGATATTTGGTTCTCACATCCCGTCGGCTCACTGTACTGAAACTATTCTCCTATCTTACCACTTTGCTACTTGTCAGACTGGGTCCAACAGTATCTTTTTAGTCATCAGCCTAATGAATTTTCTGTGACAAATGGCAAGTTATCCACTCCCCCCTTAAAATGACCACCTCTTAATTAGTAGGTCGTCGACTCCTCCTGGTTGTCCTCATACCTTCTAAAACTTATTCTCAGAGTTCCTTTTCTGATTCTTCGTTCTCTGACCATCTCTTGGATGTTGTGTTCCCTAGGGTCCTATCTTTTATTCTGTTTTCATGCTCTCTGTGCATGGTTTCATTTATCCCTAGGACTTAATTACAGCATATATAATAATGACTTCCAAATCTATTTTCAACCCCCACCTCTATGAGCTCCACACCCAAATTTTCAACTAGGTACTAAACGTTCTACAGGCATCAGAAATGCAACTTATCCCAAACTAAACTCATTTCCCCAGAGGAAGATATGCTTCCCCTCTAGAATCCCGCAGTTAATGCCCCTTCCCCCATCTATCTACTCATGTATGCCAGAAAAGCTAAGCATAATCCTCCACAAATCAACCATTGTTGGTGACATAAAATCCACCCCCAAGCCCTACCACCAAATCTGGGCAAATATAACTTCCGGGTGTCTCTGATATATCTGTTCCAGAACACTGTTCCTCCTTCCTCCTGATAAAGTCCTATTCATCTGTCAACAGCACAGAGGACATCCCGCCTGAGACCCCCTTCCCTGGTGCTTAGACGATTCCCCCTCTCTACTGTGGTCCTGTCAAAACTGTACACACCTCTGTGGTTGCACTTATAGAATTATATTACACCTTCAATGTCCACCAGAGCAGGAGTTTCTGGAAGCCAAGGCCCATATCTTACCTACACATTTGTTGAATGTATACAGGCCAGAAACTGTTCTGGATTTTAAGCCAAAATAATGAAACAGAGTTCCTGTTCTACATTCTAATGGAGGAAGAAAATGTTCCACAAGAAACAGGTAGTAGGAGAGATGGTGACAGTGTTAGGAAAAATAATAAGCAGAGTGGGAAGGAGAGGGAAAATGAAAGGCAAGGCTGTAATACTATCTTCATGAAATGATCAGGCAAACCCTCTCTAGCAGGTGACATTTGAACAACTATCTGAAGAAAGCCAGGTTAGAGGCCATATTGCTCCCTTCCCAGCAATCAGATTAGCGACTTGTTCATGGCAGTGACTCAACAAATGTTTGCTAAGTGAATGAATAAGCAACAGGAAACATATTTCTATATATAATATATTTAGCATTCGTATGCAAATATTTCTACTCTGAAAAGTTATCTGTTAAACTTCGAAAACAGAGACCATAACTATTACCATTAACTTATTAGCCGTATCTATGAATCACATACTTTGAATGTAGACTAGCTGGAGAGCAATCAGGGAAAAAAAACCAAACGGGACTATCCAGCCAGATGGTGTCTGTGATCAAGGTCTTAAGTCATGCAGCAGCTGGGAAAAGACAGCTCAAAGTCACCTAATTACAGGATCACCTCTGCAACAACATTTTCCGTGGAGAAGTTATTCCAGGGGACAGCCTAGAACATTAATACTCCAAACACGTACCTTCCTTGACTTTTTCACCTTTATAACCCTATCCCCAGTTAGCTTTCTGAGACCCTGGATGTCATATATCTTAAAGGTTTTAGAACACTTCCAGAAACTTTTAAAATTGCATTTATTTTCTTGACCACCAAAGTAACTTCATGCCTTTCAAAGTCTTAAAACCTGCTCCAAAAAATTGGATTTCTGACAGTGCCTACTTTAATCCAATCAAATTCCATTATTGTGAAAATGGTTTCCTGGAACTTTTAAGGTGAAGTTATATATATAATTTTTTTTTTTTTTTTTTTTTTTAACTCACATCTAACTTGACCACCTTAGCAGTGTATTTTACAAAGAGGTTGCCCAAATTCCTACTGAACTCCAGGATTACCACATTTTTGTTACTACTGTCCCAGCTCACACGCTCCGCAGTTATATGAAATAAGATCTCTAAATTAAAGAAAAAAAAAAAGTCTGACACTTTGCATAAAAAAGGGAGAAAGGTGAAAGATAAGAAGGCAGACAAGAGACAATAACTTTCTTCCTCGACAGCGGAGGTACAGACATGAACATGCTGAGTTCTGCAGCTTTGGGAAGAGTCATCTGGGAACAGTGTTTACTCAACAAACATTTGAGCTCCTACCAGGTACTTACTAGGCACTGGAAATTAACAATAAAAGACAGTTTCCGTCCTTAAATAATCTTTGTCCTTAAAGCAATGCATAAAAACACTGTCTTCATAAATACAATGAATAGTCTGGGTATGTAGGAAAATTTCACTTTGCACACGCCGATGATTAATTTTTGATAAGAGATATCATTGCCCCTCTTATTTCTGCATTTTCCTGTATCAGATCTGTACTGCGGCCACCACCTCCCAGAATCAGGTATAGGAGGAGGCAGAAAATCTCAGCTTGTTTACATGGAGCAGGAGCTATCACTCGGATTAGCGGTCTCCAAAATATGAGGGATTTTCCAGAAGAGAATTAGGGAAACTAACTGTGAAGCATGAAACAATCGATTTACTTCATCTTATACAAAATGGGCTTCCAAACATTTGAAAATAGCTATCACTTTCTTGCCCTCTGCATCTCTTTTGCAAGCCAAAGGTTCAAGTTCTTTCAATCTTCTCAAAAAATACACATCATAAAATTTATATATATCCTTGCCATCACTGTCTTTGATTTCTGGGGCTCCCCAGTGTTTCAACCATGTCCTATTTAACCACAAGAAGATCTGGGAGCCCTCATTTCCCATCCTTTCCCACCTGTCAAATGGAGATGAATAAAATGAATATCTGAAGTTAACTTATCAATAGCAACATGAAGAATCACTTATCTTGTGTGTGTGTGTGTGTGTGTGTGTGTGTGTGTCTGTAAGCCTATACATTTTTATACTAGGAAACAGTGCTCATAACAGCAAACTACAAATAACTTCGTAATCTGATTTTATCCATGTTGATAGGATATAAAGATATTTTATTATGACATATGGGCGGCAAATCTTCCAATGAAGTATCGATGTACTAGCAAATTGAGCTACTACAAGGGAATGCACAATTTATATTTGAACCAGAGTGCGTATACATGTGAGCCTAGCTGCTAGACAACATCTTCAAATACTATTAATGTCAACCCTATATGTGCAGGCTACTGAACATGAGCCCCTTCCATTTTAAGAGTTTCTTCACCCAGCAGGCAGAAGAAAAGCCTAAGTCCTAGACAGTTATGAATCAATTAGAAGATTAGCCCACATTTAAGAATAATGTTAACTGAAAATTATGCTTCCACCAACCTGAAAGCTCCCTGGGTGCTAAGCAAAGGAAGGGGGAAAAGAGAAGGAAACCAATTTCTAAAAAGTGGCTACAGACCAAACTTCACATTGATTTGCAGGCTAAAAATACAATCGCCTGGTTCTGTATAAAAGCAAACACCAGTCTACTTGAAAACAACTTTTTCACCCTAGATCTCAAAAAATCTCCAGTAATAACTTTTGAAGGTCAACAAACGCAAAATAGTCCAATACATAAAGCAAAAAAAAAAAAAAAAAAAAACCAACCTATCCTGAGCTAGAACCAGGAAAAAAAAAAAAAGGAAAGAGAAACAGAGGAGCGCCTGGGTGGCTCAGTCAGTAAGTGTCCAACTTCAGCTCAGGTCATGATCTCACTGCTCGTGGGTTTGAGCCCCAGGTGCTGTGCTGACAGCTCAGAGCCTGAGGCCCACTTCAGATTCTGTGTCTCTCTCTTTTTCTGCCCCGCCCCCACTCATTCTCTCTTTTCTCTCTCAAAAAAATGAGTAAACGTTAAAAAATTTAAAAAAGAAAAGAAAAGAAAAGAGAAACAGACCCAGAAAGACTCTTGATAGTGGAATTTCCAGAACCAAATTATAAAACAACTTTGCTTAGCATGTTTGAAGAAATTATTAAAAAAAAAGGCCTAAAAATGATAAAGAGAAAACTATAAGAAGCAATCATGTACAGTTTACTACATTACCCTAAAGGACTTCTAACAATCAAAATTTAAAACTCAAAATTATTAGATATATACTAGAAGAAAATATCCAAAATGCAGCTGGGGAAGACCAAAAATAAAAAGGAAAAAGTAGAGAATTTAGGAGCCATAGGGGACAGAATAAAAACATCTAACATATGTTTAATTGAAGAATTAAGAGAGCATTGAAGAAGAGAGCCTTGAAATACAGATAATACGTGAGGAAACACTGACTGAAAATTTTCTAGAACTGATGACAGACACCCAATGACAGACACAAGAAGCTCAATGAATTGGAAACAAGGAAAATAAAAATAAATTTTCACCAAGAATGGCCAAACACCGAAATGGCCAAACACCAAAGACATGAAGAAAATCTTAACAGTAGATATGAAAAAAGTTTGCCTTCAAAAAACCAATAAACCAAAATATGAATTCTTATGAGCAAGTATAGAAGCCAAAAGAGAGTGGGATATGATCTTCAATATGTTGGAAGAAAATATCAACATAAAATTCTGTAGCAACAATCTTTTCCAAAATGAGAGCAAAGCAAAGACCTTTCAGGAAAAAAACAAACCAACCAAAGTCCCGAGAGAACTGTGACACAACATAAAAGTATCCTGCAGGTAGGAGGGAGAGAAATAAGTAGAGAGAGCATGACCTAAGGCCCTTATATTGTTTCAGAACAGAGTAAAATATTAATTAGCATTAGACTGTGATAAACTTGCATATTATAATTTCTAGGATAACCACTAAAAGAATCACAATATATTACTTAGTCTTAAAGAGAGAAAAAAAATATAAGAAATTCAAAATAAAATAGAAACTTTAAAATAAAGTAGGCGAATAAACAATAAATGTATTATGAGTTGTATTAAACGTAAACAGACAAAAATTTCCAAATCTGACAATAGTGAACTGCCTTATTTCAGAATCAACTCTTCCACCCATGAGCCACAACCAGAAAAGCTCGACCAAGTACAGGTAACATTTGTATGAAGGCAGAGACAGCCTCCAAGGCAAGAGCACTCAGAGGGACAAGATCCCAGAGAGAAGGAAGTCCAGTGAGGTGGTCTTGGTGTTTTACACCGCTTTTCACCTCGAGGCCCTTTCTGCTTCCAAAGCCACAGCTGAGAGACGGAGGCGCTGTGCAGAGCTTCCATCAGTCTCAAAGGGCCACGGGAACAAAAATGGGCATTCAAGGCCAGCCAAGGAAGAGGGCCTGGAAAACACCACCATGCTTTCAGTTGAGGCCTCCAAAGTAACATGTGGGGTGAGCAGGGGTGAAAAAGAGAAAGCCCAACCCCGTCAAGCGTGCAGGTGTGCTGTGCAGATTTCCTTTGAGAGAAGCTGCTATGGGGAACACAGCTGGGTGACAGCCCCAGCTGCTGCCCTTTAATATCCACTGCCACATTCGCACAGAGGCCACGTTTCCCCACGCCTGCCCAAGGATTCTCAAGGGCAGTGTTTGCATGGGAGCTCCCCAGTTGCCTCACAGAGACCTCCATACCTTGTGCTGCAATCTGGCACCTTTCCTACCGGAGCCTCCCTTCCCTCTCTTCTTTCACAAATGTCAGACCTACAGTGCGCTCTGAAGTCTTCCCCTGCCTCTCCCGCCCCCTTCGTCTCAATCCTGCACAGACACTTCTCCCACGAAATCTCTGGCACGTCTAACGCTGTCTTGCCATCTGTTCCTATTGTGGCGTCTGTTTCGCAGAGAACCCGAACTGTTACACCAAATGTCAAAAAAACTAAGGCCCACCTTTAGGTAAAGACAGTCTCTGAACAGAGATGCAAAAATCCTAAATACAACAGAAAACCAAACCTGGCAATATGTAAAAAGTATCATATATTATGAACAAGCTTGGTTTAGTCCAGTAATGCAATGTTTAACAGTTGGAAAAATAAATCAATATAATTCACTATATTAAGAGATTAAAGGGAAAAAAATAAAAGGTTTATTCCAAAAGATGCAGAAAAATTCAACACTCCTTCATGGGAAAGACATTACACTCGCAGATTAGAAGATTCAATTATTTCAAATGTTTTCAAATAATCAAATATTGTAATTAATACAAAGCTAATTAAAATTCCAATAGGATTTTTTTGTGGGTGTAGAAACTGACAAACTGATTTTAAAAGTGTTATAATATTGCAAATGGACAAAAACAGCCAATCCAATTGTGAACAACAAAATTAAAAGACTTTACCTTTCAGCAACATTTATTATATAGTAACGACAGTAAAATTAAGATCGCAGTTTTGCTGCAAAGAAAGTGACCGATGGAATAGAACAAAGGTTGACAAATTTTGTGTGTAAAGAGCCAAGCAGTAAATATTTTAGGCCATGCAGAACATATACAGTCTCTGTCACATATTCTTCTTCTTTTAAACAACCTTTTAAAAATATAGAACCGTTCTTAGTTTGGAAGCTACACTAAAGTGAGGCACAGGCCAACCCCTGGAAAGAAGGAAGTCCAGAAACAGACCTACACATATACAGATACTTTATGATCAAGGTGGTTTTACAGAGCAGTAAAGAAAGTATGGTCTTTTCACTAAAGAGTGCAGGGTTAAATGTATATCCATATAGGGGGAAAAAATCTTGACTTCATACTACATGCAAAAATAGTCAATTACAGGTGAACTGGAGATAGATAACACAGGAGAATATCTTTGTGACCATGCTTAAATAGGATTCAACGTATTAGCCATAAAAGGGAAGATTGACAATTTGGACTATATTACAAATAGGAACTTTCCTTTATGAAAATTACTAACGAGAAATTGAAAGGTAACTAATAGCTGGATATTTGCTATAGATACAACTAATAAAATCCTCATCAAGAATATTTAAAAAATTGTTTAATGTTTTTTAAATTTATTTTTGAGAGAGAAACAGGGTATGAGTGGGGGAGGGGCAGACAGAGAGGGAGACACAGAATCTGAAGCAGGCTCCAGGCTCTGAGCTGTCAGCACAGAGTCTGACGTGGGGCTTGAACCCACAAACCATGAGATCGAGACCTGAGCCGAAGTCAGACGCTTAACTGACTGAGCCACTCAGGCGCCCCTCCTCATCAAGAATATTTAAAGAACTCCTACAAATTAATTTTTTTTAAAGTACTGATACCCAATAGCCAAACGAAAGGTAATCAACCCCATTAGTTTTCAGGAAGATAAAAATGAACCCACATGCCACACCACTATACACCCACTAAAATGACTAAAATTAAAAAGACTGACAAATATTAAATGTTAGTGAGGATATGACACAACTGGGACTCTCACACCTCGTGGTTCAGTATATTAGTTGGTATAATCACTTTGAAAACAATTTAGCGGTATCTACTAAATGTGCCTGTATGCATACCTATTAGTGTTACCCCTGGATACACAGACCCACTAGAAATAAGTACACGTGTTTCCAAAAGTTCATGTATAAGAACGCTCATAACTGCACTGGCTGAAATAGCTAAACACTGGGGGAAAAAATCCAACTAAATTATTATATATGTTCTCTTTGTTTTAAATCAACTTTAATGAGGTATATAATTTACATGTAATAATAAAATGTGCTCATTTTAAGTGTGAGCTTCCTAAGTTTTGACAAATGTATAAACCCATGTAACCACCATGACAATCAAGATAAAGAACATTTCCATCTTGCCAGAAACTTCCCTTAGCCCCTTTGCAATCAATTCAGGCAACCACAATTTGGGTTGGATTTATCTTTCCTCCCATACAAATAGCATCAGACAGTCTGTACTCTTTTGTGCTTGGTTTCTTTCACTCATCAAAATGTTTTAGACAGCAAAAGCATGAACAACAAAAGAAAAAGTACATAAATTAGATTTCATCAAAATTAGGAACTTTTGTGCATCAAAGGACATTATCAAGAAAGTGAAAAAACAATCTGTGGAATGAGGGAAAATATATGCAAATCATATATCTGATAACAATCTACTATCTAGAATATATAAAGAACACTTACAACTCAAAATCAAAAAGACAAATAACCCAATTAAAAAAAAAAAAAAAAGGAGCAATGGACTTAAATAGACATCTCTCCAGAGAAGATATACAAACGGTTAACAAGCACACGAAAAGATGCTCAATTTCACTAGTTATTAAGGAAATTAATGCAAAGCAAAACCACAATGAGATACCACTTCACACTCACTAGACTGGCTATAATTCAAAAATGGAAAATAACAGGCACGGATGAGGATGCGGAGAAACTGTGACCTTCACACATTGCTGGTGCAAATGTAAAAATGGTACAGTTACCATGGAAATGTGGAAAACAGTTTGGCAGGTCCCCAGATGTTAAACACAGAATTACCACATAACAACGGAGCAATCCCACTCCTAGATATATACCCTAGAGATCTGAAAACAGGGACTCAAATAAACACTTGCATACACAAGTTCATAGCAACACTAATTACAATAGCCAAAAAAGGTAGAAACAGTCCAAATGTCCATCGATGGGTGAATGGATAAGCAAGCTGTGGTATATACATGCAAGGGAATACTATACAGCCAGGAATGAAGTATTGATTCCTGTTCCCCATGGACAAAACTCAAAAACATTACACAAAATGCAAGAAGCCATATGAAAAACATTATATATTGTATCATTCTATTTTTATAAAATATCCAGAATAGGTGAGTCCAAAGGGACAGAAGACAGACTGGGATTTCTCAGGGACTTTGGGGAGGGGAGAATAGTGAATGACAGCTTAATGGATATGGGCTTCCTTATGGAGCAATGAAAATGTTTTGGAACTAGACAGAGGTGATAGATGTACGTTTCATACATGACCTTTAATTCTATACTAAATGTCATTGAATTGTTCGCTTTACAACGGTGAATTTTGTATTATGTGAATTTCACTTCAATATAAGAAATGTTTATGAGATTGATCCACAAGGCTATGTGTATTCCATTGCATTGATACACCACAATTTGGTTATCTATTCTTATATTGATGAATACTTAGGTTGAATCCAGTGTTTATTTATTATGAATACAGCACTTATGAATATTCCTGTACAAATAGTTTTGCAGGCAAATATTTCATTTATCTTTGGTAAATACCTATGAATGCCCTTAACATCTCTTACAACTAAGTGAAAAATACCAAAAACATTCTATCAGTCATGAGATGCATAGGTATCAAAAATATAACCAAATCAAAGATGGAAATCAATTGCAAATATTAAAGCAATAATGCTTTATCCTTCTGCTGAACAGACTTAAGCCAATAGGACATGTTCAGTTAGGAAAAAGAAGAAGAAAATTAAAGAACAAGTATAAAATGCTAAGACTATGTTAACCAAAATTGCATATGAAAGTTGAATTAAGGTATTTTAATACTCTTTACCTTTCAAGGGAACAGAATGCTCTTTCTTACATTTCCAAGGATGAATTATGAAAGTAAAGAATTTTCTGCAAAACCATGGTAGAAAGTGAGAGGAAACCCTAGAACCAGATGGCTTGTTTGTGGTCCAATGCTGTCCCTTGCTAATTACTTAAACACTTCATGCTTCAGTTTCCTCATCTAAAATAGGGAGGTGATAATATTCACCCCAGAAAGTTGATGAACTAATCCACAAAAAATCTTAAAACAGTGCCCGGCACATTATAAATCAGCTGCCACCACTGCCACCACACTATCTCCCCCTCCTCCTCCACATCATCATCATCATCATCATCATCATCATCATCATCATCATCTTCTCATCATCATCATCATCATCATCTTCTCTTCCTCCTCCTCCTCCTCATCAACAACATCAACATCATCATCTCTACTTCCTAAAGTATCTTCAGGACAATATCAGACATCTGTGGATGTTCTAATGAATAGTATTAAAAATTAACAAAAATATGTAACTAATTAGTATATTTGCCTACCTACCAGAGAAACTCAAATTGTTTAAACTGTCAAATACGTGAAAAATGGATCCCAAGGGGTTTAGTCAATGCACAAGACATCAGCAAAGACCCACGGAACTCACTTAGTGTTGCTACATTTTAGAAATAGTGAAACACTCTTCTAGGACCTACGGGGACATTACTGACCATGGACCTAACCATAAGAAATTCCTCTTACAATGAATTTTCAGGTCCATTTTTTACCATTATATTATTCTGAGGGAATAGGTTTTCACCTTATGAATGGAAATTAGTGGCATAAAATACACCCGATTTTCTCAGGTTTTCAGAATTTACCTCTTCATTAAATGGAAGAATGTTTGACCTCTAAGCATAATGGGTACTGTTCAGTGGGCATAAAATGATGAACTGGGCCAATTAGGTTTCATTCTCAGGAATAGGAAGTGTTATGATAAGAGAGGAAGGAAGAAAGAAGATATAATGAGGACTGTACCTTATATACAGATGTCAGCTCATGAGAAAATCAGGTATAATCAAAATTAATTATGAAAGTCATTTCGATCCTCCAGTAAATTCCAAAGTTTGGGTCGTTGTTGTTGTTACTCTTTGCATTTAGTAGCTTCCCAGGTCCCAATTCTGGTGTCTATGGCTACCCAGGTATCCTATCACTCTTGACATTGAATTTGGAAATGCTCTATTGATTTTTCAGAATCACCACATCTTTCCAGAAGTGGTCTGAGGAAGTTTCTATTTCTTGCCACTAAAAAAGCCTTGGTTAGAAAACTCCAACATAGGCTACAGAGCTCTTTAGTCAGAAACAACTGCAATCAGGGGCCCTGCGTGGCTCAGTTGGTTGGGCATCCAACTCCGGCTCAGGTCATGATCTCACAGTTCATGGGTTCGAGCCCCGCATCGGACTCTGTGCTGACAGCTCAGAGCCTGGAGCCTGCTTCAGATTCTGTGTCTCCCTCTCTCTGCCCTGCCTCCTCTCACTCTGTCTTTCAAAAATGAATAAACGTTAAAAAAAATTTTTTAATAAAAAAAATTAAAAAAAAGAAACTGCAATCACAAAATACAAATTTTTACTACTGAGAGAATTTATAAAATTCCCACTTACTTTTTTGTACTATTAATGCTTAAATATACATTTTGATGCCGAAGTAGAAATCCAACAGTTATTCAGGTACCTAACAAAATGACAAACACACTCCTGGACATGTCCCTATAATTAAACTTCGACAGAATTTTTACTCATGGAATAAGTAGAAAAGAAATAACAGTAATTACAAACTTCTAATTATTCTTGTTTTGATTATTTATAAAGATCTTCTCCAGAGATCTAAGGGACAACAGGACAACAGCAAGACAGCAATTATCAACAACTATCATCAACAAAAAATATTTTTCTACTTTAACGGCCTTTTTCTTATAAATATTATTTGCATCATAATACAGAAAACAAATCAACAAGAAAAAATAATTTTAAAACACAAGACAGTACACGTATATAGGCTCTAAGAAACATACCAGAATGGAAGTTGGGGAAGGAGAATAATCAGAAAGTCAAGTGTCAAAAGAGATTCCACTAAATTGCCAAAAGGAAAGAACACTAAAACAAAACCTTTCAACTGTTTCACAGAATTTTGGCATTATCACAGGATCTCTTAGGAGTTTGAATAAAATTGTGGCAATTACTTCCTCTCCAGTGATTCTAGGCTTTGACTCGGATCATTACACTGGAGGCTTGGATTCTATTTCATTAAAACAAAATTCACAAAAAAAGATATCGTAATCTCAATATGCTTGAAAGTAAGTTTTATCAGTAGATGAAACTGTAAAATAAAAATCGTCATATTCAGTTGAATTAAAATAAAGAAACTTTATTCTCATAAAATATGTTCTTATGGTTGGTTGGTGAGTTGAGTTGAAACGGTATTATGAGGGCTATACTTTAGCTAACTAGGCCTCAATGGACTAACTTGTGACCCCACTACCAACTGGGATGACCAGAGCAAACCTAGGCCTGGGGGGCAGAGGAGGCAGAGGACGACTCAGTCAGTCACTCCTTAAACTCCATGAACTTCCCAAATTCACTGCTCTCCAGGGAATCAGAACTGAGTAAAAAGTGATGGTTGCTCTTCTAAGATGTTCAGGGCTTCTAAACTGAGGATATCCCTGACTTTTATGTGAATTCTTTGTCCTTAGGTATTCACAAATATGGAACAAACTTCTTTGTTTTTAACTTTCTCAAGGCAGAGAAATATGACAGAGTAATTTCATATCATACTAACTATACCCTGTTTTATCCACCAATTCTTGACTTTACATAAGTCAGACTGTTTCTTAAAAGACAGCATTATTCTAGGTGCTGTGTGTAACAGGCCACCTGAGCACCAGCACATCGTCCTACGGGACGATGGGAGGACAGAAGACCCACATCCTCTTTCCTCTTGCTGAAGCTGGTTTTGTAAGCTTTCCCTTTCCTCGCTAACACCTATTTCTAGCTCATGCCAAGTAACATTTGGAATTCTTCCTGAACCCCAGTGCATGACAGATGGTGACACAAGAGTGGCCCTCCCTGCACAACAGTGATAACCTATGAAGGGTCCTACCTGGCCTTACACTCACAGAATACTTTTGATAATGCTGAAAGAAATTGTTTTCTTCCCCTTTAGCCCTTAGCATGACCATTCTAAGACCGCAAATCAGATATGGGTATTACAAAGTTTCATCAACAGGGGAGTGGATAAACAAACGGGTGGATAACCAGTCTGCGGTGTATTCAAACAAACTAACCAGCAACAAATGAAAGAGCAGTGTTAGTATCTATCCATACCATGCAGTGGAACCTCAAAAATACTACAGCAAGCAAAAGACACAAACGAGTACATGATACGGTATTCCATTTATAAGAAATACTAATCTGCAGTGATGGGAAGCAGATTAGTGGTTGTCTAGGAACAGCAGAGTGCTGTGTAAGGGAACTTTATGGAATGATGGAAAGGTTTTTTGTTTTTTTTTTTAATTATTGAAGTATATAGCAATATACAATGTTACATCAGTTTCAGGTGTAAAACATACTGATTCTACAGAAAGGTTCTTTTTGGTATTAGAGCTTGACTGCGATGGTGGTTTCACAAGTTATAGATTTATCAAAATGTACCTTACATGTATAACTGTACACTTAAGATTGGTGCAAACATGACATTCTTGTTAAAAAGGTGTAACTTCAAAGTCATGATAAGAAAACATCAGACAAAGCTAAACTGACGGGAACTGTACAAAATAACGCACTGGTACTCTTCAAAGGTGTTGAGGCCATGAAATACAAGGACAGACTGAGGCGCTGTCACAGACTAGAGAAGACAAAGGGACAAGACAATTGAATGCAATGTGGAATCTCGCATCGGAGAAAAGATGCTGGTAGAAAAACTAGTAAAAAAACAAATAAAGTCTGTAGTTTAATTAACAATATCAGACCAATGCTAATTTCTTAGTCCTGTTCACTGTACCACGAATGTGTAAGTTGTTGGACATTATGGGAAGCTAAACGAAGGATATACAGAAACTTCTGTACTATTTTAGCAACCTTTATTCTAGTCTAAAATCATCTAGAAATAAAAGTTTTTAAAATGGGCACATTTTATTGTGTGTGACATTTAACTCATCAGAGTTCATATAAAATTAAAACAAAAATGAGTGGACGTTAATAAGAAATATCCCCATCCCTGGCCTGATTCTCCTTTTAATAAGCTTATTAAAGATAATGCTTAAGTCAAGAGTAAGATTAACTATGAGAAGACCCCAAGTACTCTCTTTTTCACTATTTGAGTCAATAAATCTACTAGATAAAACACACAGCATTTCTTACCTAAAAAAAATTACTGAATTTAAAAGATTACTAATTAAATAAAAATATCACAATTACTTTCCTCAGAATCATAGATGTTCCCCTGCATAAGCACTAACATATAATTAACAATAAAATCACCGCATGTTGAAATCATCCTGAGACAATGGAATCCATAAAACAGTAAAATTATTTCATTTCTAGGGCTCTCCCATCTAAGAGTTATATATATATTTGGACTCGAAAAACTGTATCAGCTCATTTAATATTACTTAAGGAATAGAAAGACATGTAGCAAAACAGAGAAAAATTAAAATTTTTATAGCATACCTCCTCTGTTGCCATTTTCTTCATCCTACAATATAAAAAAAAAAAAAAAACCCATATGTGAATAGTTATTTAGAAATTCTAGTAAAATCAAAGCAAGCCTCAATTCAATTCAAAGTGCCCTCCCCAAAACGTGGCAATAACAACCTCATTAACCTCCAGAAGGATGGAGCCTTCATAAGGAAGGCACAAGGGGAGGATGAGAGGAAGATAAGAAGGAGACAGGAACTGCCTTGCATTGTTGTTGTTGTTGTTGTTGTTTTTAACTTACTTTAATTAATGTTCTTACCTTATATGAAAATTGAATTGCAGACTCTGGGGGATAAACAATAAAATGCCTCAATGTAAAACCAAAGCCTTGAGATGTTCTTTTCAACATAACTGTTTTGGGACCTGGCCAGGAGAATGTTTCATCTTCGGATGGTGATACAGTTTCACTTTGTTCTTTTCCATCTTTACTCTTTGATACCTAAAATAAAAAGACATTTAAAAGTTAACTAGAAAATTCAACAGACTTCCTCACTTGGACAAAAACCATATGTATGAGTGCAGATACAAACCTAAAGGAGAAAGAGGAACCATATTCTTTGTATTACAAATCACGTAGATCATCGTGATTTTTCTTTTTTTTTTTTCTTTTTTTTTTTAATGTTTATTTATTTTTGAGACAGAGAGAGACAGAGCATGAATGGGGGAGGGGCAGAGAGAGAGGGAGACACAGAATCCGAAGCAGGCTCCAGGCTCTGAGCCATCAGCCCAGAGCCTGATGCGGGGCTCGAACTCACGAACCATGAGATCGTGACCTGAGCTGAAGTCGGACGCTCAACCGACTGAGCCACCCAGGCACCCCTCATCGTGATTTTTCCAGAGAGGGATGCTATGAAAGGTAATCAGATGTAAGAAAGAACCCTTGGTAAATCTAACAGTTAAAACTGACAACACGATAGAAGGTATGAAGCTAACACCATGACCATCCTGTAAAGCACTAAGAAACACAAACTATGAAAGAAGAGACGTGATTCTCTTACCAAGAACACTAAAACTGTTATCAGAGAGTCCAACAGAAATAAAAGATAATTAGAAAATAATAGACAAGACCTTCAAGTTCTGAGCACAAATTCAGTACCCACACAGCTAGTCCTTCCACTACCCTGGCTATCCAGCATTCTGCTCTCTTCTCTTCCACTCTTGGCTTTCATCTGGTCATGGCTGAAAACCCTGCGTAATCGCAAATCAAACACCCACTCTTCATTCCCTCCCATCCATCCCTCAGCTCTTCTAAATCTGCCATCTGGAGCTGCTGCCTCCTACCTCTTCCCTGTCCCTCACCACCTCATGTTCTCACTTCCCTTGTAAGCCAGCTTCAATTCACTCCATTGCCTTTCTCTTCCTTCCTCGAAGTCCTAACCTTGACACAATCTAACCTCGGATAAATAATTAACACTGCCTGCTCTGGGCCTGCACCTATGTAGCCAAACATAAGCAGAGATGAAAATAAAGAAAGAAAGAAATTGAACAAACAAATAAATACAAAGCTGTTTTCATTTTAAGTTCATAACCTCAAGGGAGCTTTTACTGTTGTCTGCCAATAATAATATAGTTCTGTCCAGTATATTCGAGCTACATGACTATTTTATCCCTTCTCGTCCTCACTTGCAGCTAATGACCCTGCTTTCTGTCACACTGAAAACCACAGGCCATGAGATGAGAGCTTAGTCGCTTGCCACATCTACCCCCCTACAGCTGTGGCCAGCTTCTCCTGCCCTCTTTCTCATCACAATCCTGCTCCGATGGCCCACTCTTCTGGGGTCCCTACCCATGTACCAGACCCCTTTTACTGCTCACAGATGTGATTCCTGCAATTCTCCCCTCTCCTTCACATCATCTATTTTCTTTACTATATTCCCATCAGCATAGACACATTTTGTAGGTCCTTTAATTTTAAAGTAACAACAACAAAATCCTCGAACCACATAGCCCTCTCAAGCTACCCCCTTGTTTGCCACCACCACTCTGCCTATCCTGTAGAGCAAAACTCTTTGGAAGTTGACTATCGTTGCTCTCTTGAATTCTTTTCCTCCCATTTTCTTTTGAATCCCCTTAAGTCAGGCTTTTGCCACCATAATTCCCTGATACTGTCCCGGTCAAGGTTACCAACGGCTTCCACATTGCTAAACTGAGCAGTCAATTCTCAGTTCTTGTCTTAATGTGACTTACCAATGGGTTCAAGAATCACTTCTCCTTTTTGAAAATTTGTCTCCACTTGACTTCCTATACTGATTTTACTCCTAACTCATAGGCTATTTCTTAGTCTCCTTTGTTACTACGTCATCTGCTCAACTGCTGACATTGGGAATATCCAGGGCTCAGTCCATAGACTTTTCTAGTTCTACTCTGTCTTTTGGTGATTTCATCCAGTCTAATGCTTTAAATACCATTTATATATAGACAACCCCTAATTTTTAAATCTAGCCCAGATATCTCCCCAATCTAATAGGTATCTCAAAATTGTGTCTGCATTACTGCTAAGATTTTGTATTAAATTACAATTCCAAGTTCATCTCAGCAGTTTGAAATATCACCTTTATTGGGGCACCTGGGTGGCTCAGTTGGTTAAGCATCCGACTCTTGATTTCAGCTCAGGTCATGATCTCATGGTTCCTGAGTTCAAGCCCTGCATTGGCCTCTGCATTCACAGCACAGAGCCTGCTTGGGATTCTCTCTCTCCATCTCTCTCTGACCCTCCCCATTTGTTCTCTCTCTCTCTCTCAAAATAAATAAATAAACTTAAAAAAAAAAAAAAAGAAATGCCACCTTTGTCAAATGGCAAATACTTGAACACGCTTCCTTTTATTATATTTTTATTATGTTTTACTAGTGAATCTACCTATTCCTTCAGAATGACTTGCTTCATATAAAGGTGTTAAAACTTAAAAAATGTCCTGAAATTAATTTTTGCATGATAAAAAATTTATTACACTACAAAGAAAATAAATCCAAGAAACTTCTAAATCCTTAATATTTTCATCACACAGTCAATATTTGGGCTGTTAGTAGTTAGCTATTCATCAATTTCATTTTCTCTTCTTCCTGGAAAGATAACTAGATAGTAACATTCTCCAGGCAAACTTGCCATAAGGGCAGCTGTGACCAAATTCTAGTCAATGGAATTCTAGTCAGTGGAATGTGAATGAAAATAATATGCAATATACAAAAATCAGTTGTATTTCTACATACTTACAATAAGCATTGGTAACTGAAAAAACTTTTAAAATACTGCTCAAAATACGAAATACTTAAGGACAAATCTGACAAAAGATTTGCAAGGCTTATTAACTGAAAATCCAAAACACTGCCAAGAGATTTAAAGCATATCTAAATAAATGGAGAGATATACCATGTTCATGGATCAGAAGACTAAGTATTCTTAAAATGTCAACTCTCCCCAAATTGATCTAGAAATGAGATCACAATAAAAATCCAGGAGATTTCTGTTTAGAAGTTAACATACCATTTCTAAAATTCACTTTAAAATGAGAAGAATCCAAACAGCTAAAACAAATTTGAAAAAGAACAAAATTGGTGTACTTACAGAACAAGAATTCAAGGCTTATCATAAAGCTACAATAATCAAGACTGAAATCATCTATGGAGACTTTGTGCACCTGAAGCTAATTTATCATAAATGCATTTTAGTTTATCCTCCCTTCTAGGACTTTGCTAGAAAGAGGGAGTAAGAGCAAACATCACCATGGGGGAATCAAGCTGAGTCTCAAGTAACTGCAAAAGTGATCATAAAATTAGGTAAAGTTTGCAGGATAAAGGTTATTATTCTGGGCTTAATCACCTAAATAGTTTAGTCAAGATTTAAGCGGTGACTAGATCCTCCTTTTGTGATCCAAATGAAAGAATCATTTTATACATGCACATAAGCAATCCCCCCATTTATTCAGTAAATAAATACTGAGAACCTACTGTGTATCTAACACTGTTCCACCCAGTTAGGATACAAGAATAAATAAAATATACATAATTTATTTTGTTTTCTAAATTAAGCTTCTAATTTTAAGATAACTATAGGTTCACATGCATTTGTAAGAAATAACACCAAGGGATCTCCTTAATCTTTATGCAATTTCCCTCAACATCAACATCCTGGAAAACTATAGTACGTATCACAACCAGGATAATGACATGGATAGCATCCATTCATCATATTCAGAGCAGTTTTACTTGTATCCTGTTTATGTTTAGCTCTGTGCAGTTTTATTGCATGTGTACAATTGTATATTCACCACCAGTCAAGATACAGAACAGTGCTTTTACCATAGGATCTCTCCTGTGGTCCTTTCATAACCACATCCACCCTCTCCCTTCGCTCCTCACCCAGCCCCTAACTCTAGGCAACCACTACTCTGCTCTGTATTTCTATCATTCAACAATGTTATATAACTGGAACCATGCAGTCAGTAAACTTCTGGGATTGCCTTTTTTCACTCAGCCGAATTCTCTGCAGAATCACCCAAGTTGTTGCATGTGTCAACAGCTCATCTCTTTCATTGCTAAACAGTACTCCACGGTATGGATACACCACAGTTTGTCTGAAGGACATCTTGGTTGTTTCTAATTTGGGGCTATTATGAATAAATATATTACAAATATTTGTATACAGGTTTTGTGTGAACATAATTTCCATTTCTCTGGAATAAATGTCCAAGAGCATAGTTGCTGGGTTATATGGTAACTGCATCTTTAGTTTTGTAAGAAACTGCCGAACTATTTTCCACAGTGAATATACAATTTTAGGTTCCCAGGATGTATGATGTATGAGTGATCCAGTTTCTTTGCTTCCTCGACAGCATTTGGTACTGTCATTATTTTTTATTTTAGCCATTGTTATAGGTGTGTAGCGATAGTTACTGTGATTATACTTTGCGTTTCCCTAATGGCTAATAATAAACATCTATTCATGTGTTGCCATCTTATTACATAATTGTAAAGCACAAAAGACTCTTCAAGACTTAAGATTAATAAATCGTTTCATGTTACACATGAGGAAACTGAGGCCCAAATTGGTTATGCGATTTATCTGAGATTACTGCTGGCTAGTGTCAGGGCAAGAATTAAAATCATGGCTTCCTGAATCTAAAGCTAGAATATCTCCCCTATGTCATATTATGTTTCTTCTCTTTTATTCTGTAGTCTGCACAGATTCTTCTCCCCAATAGCTCTTTGATCTAATTTATTATATTTTTAAATTTCACTTTCCTGCAGGACTACAATTTTAGCACTTTGAAAACTGTCCATGTCTTAAATTTATCTTGAGTGAAGTATTATGACTTGGCCCCTGAGCTTCCAAATATATTCAAGTTTTCTTTACTTTTCCTTTGAATATAGAGATAACCCTCTTGCATTATGAGTTCATGTTTCAAGTTTCTTAACTAAGCCTGCTATGTCTTATTCTACTGACTTCTTCACAAAAATGGAGAGGATGGGATGAAGAAGAATAAGGAATTTCTTTTTTGATCCTGAAAACTTTTAAAGATTTTTTAATGCAACATAGCTCAATTGTTTCTATTATTCCACCTTCCCAGAACATCACACTAAATCCTCTCCAGCCTCCTACCTTTTCCCGACAGGACAGAAGGGAGGGTTATACTCCTTTCCACATAGAAAGAGAAGATGAAAAGAAATACACATATGGGCCTTCTCTACTCCTTTTCTACTTACCCACAGAGCCATTTGATGTGATGACTTTATCAGAAGGGCAAACCACAGGCACACGGTGAAGGGCACAGCAGTTACAGAATCCTCCACTTAAGAAGACCCCTAAGGCATGTCCCTCTCCACACGTCTCACCTCCCCACCATGAGCATCAAGTCATGTACTAGCAGCATCAGGGTGCAAGAGGTAACCAAGAGACTAGAACAATGGCAGTTAAATTTCTCTGGATGAAGGACTGTCATTTGATCCCCTTAAAAGACTTCATAACAAGGTCACTCGATTGAATAAATAATAGCTCAAGGTTAAAAGAAACCAAAATAAAGGACGAAAACTAAGTGCATAAAACCCAGACATAACAATTAGACAAAGCAACCCAAAGGAGTGAAAGAAGGTATAAGAGGAAAACAATCATATAACAATAAAGGAAATTAAAACCTCATGGATGAGAATACAAATTGGCATGACGGAACTTTTTAGGATAATAGAAATGTTCTAAAAGTAGGTTGTGATCAAAGTTCCACAACTGTATAAATTTAGTGCGAACCACTGAAATGCAAACTGACAGTAGCAGGTGAATTTTATAGCATGTAAATTACACTTCAATGAAGATATTAAAAAAAAAAAACACTCACATAGGTAAAAAGGACAAAGTCTAAATGTTATCCTGAGCTGTCATGAAAGTAAACACAAGAGTTACAAAAGAATGCTTATGCACACAATAAATATATGACTCCTCAGCTATCTTTTGTAACTACTTGTACTTTAAGTAGAATCTGGACAGCTTCCTAGAAGTTTCCAGGAACCAGGCTGTGTTCAGCTTAAAAAATTCTAATATTAATTCTATCATATACCTAAGATTATGAGTCCTACTCCTACTTTGAAAATATTTTAGTTTATCTTATTACTGACAATGTTATCAGTTTCCTAAAGTAAGATTTTTCTTATTTTAGGGCCAGGCTTTTTTTTTTTTTTTTTTTTTTTTTTTTTTGAGAGAGAGAGAGAGAGCAGACATGGGTGTGTGCACAAGCAGGGGAGGGGCACAGGGAGAGGGCAAGAGAGAATCTCACTCAAGCAGGCTCCACACTCAACACTGAGCCTGACACAGGGCTTGATCTCAGGACGCGGAGATCATGACCTGAGCTGGAATCAAGAGTCAGAGGCTTAATTGACTAAGCCACCCAGGCTACCCATAGGCCAGACTTCAAACTGATAAAACATCCTTTTTTTTAATTTAATGTTTTTATTTATTTATTTTATTATTATTATTATTTTTTTTTTTTTAATTTTATTTTTGAGACAGAGAGAGACAGAGTATGAACAGGGGAGGGGCAGAGAGAGAGGGAGACACAGAATTTGAAACAGGTTCCAGGCTCTGAGCTGTCAGCACAGAGCCTGACGCAGGGCTCGAACTCACGGACCGTGAGATCATGACCTGAGCCGAAGTCGGACGCTCAACCAACTGAGCCACCCAGGCACCCCTGTTTTTATTTATTTTTGAGAGAAAGAGAGAGAGAGAGAGAGAGAAAACACAAGTTGGGGGAGGGGCAGAGAGAGAGGGAGACACAGAATCTGAAGCAGGCTCCACACCCTGAGCTGTCAGCGCAGAGCCTGATGCAGGGCTTGAACTTATGAACTGCAAGATCATGACCTGAGCCAAAGTTGGATGCTTAACCGACTGAGCCACTGGGTGCCCCGATACAACACCCTTTTAAGATGTTTCTCCTTTACAGTTTTGAAATGTTACCACAGGTAAGGCTGTCGTCTGGCTGGATTTTTTTCTTTGATAACCCAAGGAGATGGGAATTGCACAGAGGGGACTGAGCACGGACTCGAGCCAGTCTACCTGGGCCTGGGTCCTTGGTTCTCCAGCTGTGGACCTTGGACAAGTTCCTTAACGCATCTGTGCCTCAGTTCCACATCTTTACTATGAGGATAATACCAGTGCATACTTCACATCCTTATGGGATTAAAAGAGTTAAAGTCTGTAAAGTGCTTAAAACAGTAAATCATGGGGCGCCTGGGTGGCTGAGTCAATTAAGCATCCAACTCTTTTTTTTTTTTTAATAAGGTGAACTATTTTATTTTTTAATTTATTTTTTAATGTTTATTTTTGAGGCAGAGGGAGACACAGCATGAGCAGGGGAGGGGCAGAGAGAGAGGGAGACACAGAATCCGAAGCAGGCTCCAGGCTCCGAGCTGTGGGCACAGAGCCCAATGCGGGGCTCGAACTCACGAACTATGAGATCATGACCTGAGCTGAAGTCGGACGCTTAACTGACTGAGCCACCCAGGCGCCCCTTAAGTGTCCAACTCTTGATCTCTGCACAGGTCGTGAGCTCACCATTTGTGAGATGGAGCCCCACATGGAACTCTGTGCTGACAGGGCACAGCCTGCTTGAGATACTGCCTCCCTCTGCCCCTCCCCTCATCCCCACTTGTTCACTCCCTCTCTCTGCCCCAGTCGTGCTTGCTCTCTCTCTCTCTCTCTCAAAATAAATAAACACAACAATTAAAAAAAAAAAGAACTGGAAAACAATGTTAAAACCAAAAAAAAAAAAAAAAAAAAAAACCAGTAAATCACACATACTAAGCACTAGTTAACTGTTCTTTAAAAAAACCCATAAGTCACCAATAAATAATGGCTTCTTTCAAAAAGGTATCATGAAAACAGTTTTCAGATACTCAGATGAACCATAAACCACAGTGTTGTCTGAAGGGAAAAGAAAAATCTGGATTCTCCATTAAAGTTTCTACTAGATTTTTACAGACATCATAGCAAGTCTGATGGAGACCTGGGTTCATGGTGATTGAGTAACCCGTCAAAACCAACTGGCTAGTAGGTGATAGAACTTACTCTTTAGCTTCTGTGTCATGAGTAGAAAGGAAATGACAACCATCATTTAGATATTGCTTATCTTTAAAGTACTTCCTCCATAGTTGTAATGCCACAGAGAGGTTAATCTTACAGCAAATTATTCCTCACATATTAGGTTTCCTTGGTGTGGCATTTCTCTGCAAAATTTTTCAACATATGTGGAAACATGATGTTTTTCAGGGTTTGTCTGTTTAAAGTCCAATTTAACTTCCAAGTTCAAGCTAAAACACACTTGAATAAAGTTTTTTTATATGCTAAGTATGCTTGCTAACCCTTGACTTGCAGCTTCTGTTTCTAGAGTCTCCTAAAGATGTATCTAGATGTGTTTTTCCAAGGATTCTAGTTCTCAGTAGGTATTTTAATATTTAAGAGATGAAAGATGATGAGCAAAGAAACTGAAAAATCTAGATGACTTTAGTCTAAAATATTTCAAATTAAATACCTGGACTTAATTTTTAAAATGTAACTCTTAATTTTTACATTAATTATTTCCTTGCAAATTCCTATAATATCTTTTATCTAGGTTGACTGTTGACATAGGTCCTTTCTGCTGCTATTCCTATATGCTATGATTTACAATTATTTTGAATCAGTATTTTTTTTATGTGATTTCCTTTCCTATTCAGAGTTCTGGTTTTAAATGTAATTTTTACATAGATGCACTCTTCTCCCTTCTGTCTCTTTCTCTCTGATTTTCAGATCCCAATATTTCAAAGACACAAATTCTTAATTCCTCAATTTTACAACTTCACCCTCATAAAAGATAGGTATTTTAAAATGTGTGGTAAATTTAAAAATTGGGGAGATTATTGTGAAATTTCGAGAAATTTTATTATGACTTTGAAAAGTTTATCTTTTTTTTTTTTTTTTTTTTTTTTTTTAAGAGAAAGAGAGTAGGGGAGGGACACAGAGAGAGACACAGAGAGAGAGAATCCCAAGCAGGCTCCACGCCATCAGCACAGAGCATGATGCAGGGCTCGATCTCACATAACGTGAGATCATGACCTGAGCCGAAATCAAGAGTCAAGCTTAACCGATTGAGCCACCCAGTGCCCCGAAAAGTTATTTCGAATTTACTTATGACCCATATAACCTGGTAATATTATCAGGCTCATAAGATGACAAGATGATAAAAGTCAGAATGTACTTCTCTTCACAACCATTCAGCCCCATTTCCTGGGCATATTCTCTGAGTTGTGTTATCAGTGGTGGTGACAGGTTTAGATGACACCTACTTAATTCTCTCCCTCGGTCCTCTTGTGACTAATAATAAATGTCTTCATGATAACAGGGGAAAGTCTGAGTTTGTCTGCTAAAATAGCGAAATCACTTTCAAAATAATACGTGGAACGAGAATCCTCATGAGTCCTCTGGCACATGTAAACCTTTCCTTACAGTTGTAAGGAGTTCCTCCTTACTAATCTGGTTCCGGAAGCAGGTATGACTGAATCTAACTGGCATATTTTCTGCATTCATTTTTTTCTTCCTTAACAGCCTCTGGCATCACCTTCTAATTCTGTTACTTAAAAAATTCATTAAAGCAAGGTAGGCTGGGGAATGTGACTAAACTATTTGCCAGAAAGAGGAGGAAAGGGATTGATGGAACGGCTGCCCCATCTCTGATGTGGTTCACTGATTTTCACTGGTATATAAAATTCCATTGTGAATATACCACATCTTATTTATCTTTTATCCTATAAAAGGAAACAGGCCTTTTTCCAGTTATTTTGCAATTACAATTAAAAAAAAAAAAAGGCCTCAGGGCACCTGGGTGTCTCAGTCAGTTAAGGGACTTCAGCTCAGGTCATGATCTCACGGTTTGTGAGTTTGAGTCCCACATCGGGCTCTGTGCTGACAGCTGGGAGCCTGGAGCCTGCTTCAGATTGTGTGTCTCCTTCTCTCTCTGCCCCTCCCCCGCTCATGCTCTGTCTCTGTCTCAGAAATAAACAAACATTAAAAAAAAAATTTTTTTTAAAGCCTCTAAGAACATCTCCCCATTGGAAGGACATCCTTTATACCATAGTTTCTTTAAAGTATTTACATAGGGAGTGCCTGGGTGGCTCAGTAGGTTGAGCGACCAACTCTTAATTTCAGTTCAGGTCATGATCTCAGGGCTGGTGGGACTGAGCCCCACCCCGGGCTCTGTTCTGACAGCATGAAGCCTGCCTGGCATTCTCTCTCCCTCTCTCTCTGCCCCTCCCCCACTAGCTCGCACACAAGCACACAAACACATGCTCACTCTCTCTGTCTCAGAATAAATAAAAACTTTAAAAAAATAAAATAAAGTATTTACATTGGATTTACCTACTTTCTTTAAGGCATTTACATAGGTTTATATACTATTTAGATGATTTCCTTATGGTATTTACCTGTATGGGATATGCCTTTACAATTTAATGCCAGAAGATGGCTTGCTAATATAGTAAATTTCAATGTGTAATTCAGAAATCTGATCTGGACTATGGCCATAAGCAGACACTACCATAGTTTATCCCTATCATCCTACTTTACCGAGAGGGACATATGGTTTAGGAGACCATCTCTCTTTGAACACGCAGACTTTTCTCAATATTTCCACCTCAGTTTCACTCATACTGCCTTAGTGCTATCTCTGGAAATATTTAAAACTCATTTCTCATTAAAAAAAAAAATCATTTATGGCTTTGGTTTTAGAGAAAAAGAAATCAAATGAAAAATATTTTTATAAAGTATTTTGTATGTGCTGTACACACTGCAGGGTTGTTTCCTGAACAACTGAGCACCTAAATTCCACTTCATATAAGGGAGAGATATTTCTACTTCAAGATGCATCATTATACCAAAAATTCTTCCGATATTAACTACAAGCAAATATGAGCATAAGTGATGCTAAAAGTTCAGCTAACGTCCAATGAGCACCGCCCATGTGTTGTCAGTGTCACCATATTTAAGTGGTATTACAACTTTGAGACACATGGATTTCCATTTTTTTCAAAACGAAGCTCAGAGAAGTAAAGTGACTTTCCCACAGTCCTAAAACATAAAACTCCAATTGTAGAAAACTTTTCTCTAAAAAGCAGCTCTCTATCCAAAAATGTAAAAGAACTCAATCTGATTCTCCTTAAAATACTCGTGACTTATAAGCAATATTTCATTTTTAAAATAGTTCATCAATCCATTTATTAAGGGCAAATACAACTAAATACACGTTCAACTAACTCAAGTATTTATTTAATCTAATAAATTTGTCCTCTTAGATTGCAAGGCATACTTAAATCCATACAGAAGACTCCACACAGAAGAATGATCTCCTATAGACTTCAAACACTTTCTTTTTAATAGGGCCTTATATAATTTAGATTTTACAGAAACCAAAATTCCAAACTAACTACCCACGAAAAACGAAACGTCACAGAAATTTATCAGCTTGATTGTCGAACGCCTTCTGAGCATACTAGGAACAGATTTACATGAAATGATGACTATTAACTGGAATGCCAAAGTTATTTAAATCTGCTTTACATAAACGTATTTATTTATGTATTCATATTTAGCTGAAGGGACGCAGAATGACGTACTTCTCCCACAAACCATGCAGCAGTACTCTATTAATAAGTATTAAAATTTCTGCTTAATTGCTTTTTCCTTTCCTGAGTTTTAATAAATATGGAACTTCCTAAAGGCAGGAAAGAGCCAAAGAATGGAAAGAAATAAAGCATTTGCTAAATGTAGATTTAAAAGAGTACAGTGGTAGTCACATTTAGCATAGACCCAAACAACAAAACAAGAGCATTATATCATGCAAATATTCACAGTTTAATACAATTTATGCAAGGACAAGCATTTTGCCCACAGCATCAAAGTCTATCAGGCTCTACTGAGAACTTATAATCTATTGCCTTTTAAATATATCTACCAAAATCAAGGAACATAGTTTTAGTTACATTCCTCCTTTGCTAGCTGGCTGCTATCTTGCCAGAAAATATCTGCTAATCATAAAGATGCAATGACAGAATTGATCATTTAGTACAACATACCTCTCTCTTTTCCCAATATAGTATTATACTGCTAGAATTTTCTTCTTAAACATGAAATTAATCAGTTCCTAAATTCTCATGAGATTTTCAAATCATAAAGGAAAGATACTCAGCTTCCAAAATACTTTTCTCCTAAGGATTTTTGAAGGGAATTACTTAACTGATTCTTTCTAGATAGAGAAGGACACGGAAGAAAAAATAGTACACTAAAATTAATCAGGAAAAGAAAGAAAGAAAGAAAGAAAGAAAAGAAAAGAAAGAAAGGAGAAAAGAAAAGAAGGATGGAAGGACTGGGGAGGAAGGGAGGAAGGCAAAAACGTGGTCCCATGGTGTTACAGAAAATGGAATCAAATGAAAATTCTCATACACTTCTACTTGGGAGCATACTCTTTCTGTAAACCTATTTGGCAATATTTATCAAGAGACTTAAATTTTATACCTTTTAACCTAATAAGTAGCAAAGTAATAAGAGATAAGGGCAAAGATTCATATTCTAAGATGTTCATTCCAAGGTATTATAAACGCAAATTGGAAACTAAAGGTCCAATAACAGCCACAGAAAGGAATAAATAAAATCATGATATAGCTACTGAAGTCATGATTGTGAAAAAATGGTTAATGGCATGGTAAATGGCATGCCCAAACACAATGCTAAGGAAAAAAGTAAAATATAAAAGTCAGAGTATGATAAAAAGTATTTTTTTAATGTTTATTTATTTTTGAGAGAGTGAGAGAGACAGATCGTGAGCAGGGGAGGGGCAGAGAGAGCTGGAAACACAGAATCCGAAGCAGGCTCCAGGCTCTGAGGCGTCAGCAGAGAGCCCAACGCAGGGTTCGAACTCACGAGCTGTGAGATCATGACCTGTGCCAAAGTCGGACTCTAAACCAACTAAGCCACCCAGGCGCTCCTATAAAAATTATTTTAAACACACACACACACACACACACACACACACACACACACACACACAATCTTTGGAATCAAACGCCAGATTTCTCTTTTTTCTAAATAACTCCTAGATTTTCTACAATGAACATGCTTGCAAGCACTAATAACTTTGCCCATCTGCCTTCAATGTTGTGTAGCATATTCCTTGCTGACAGGTTGTATTCTGAAAATTCCGTCTGTGCTGAATGGTCCACTGCCTTCTCAGTGCCAGAGTTCCTTACAGCAGAATTCCCCAACCACTACTTTGAAGCAGTTTCTCAGGTCCTTTACCCGACAGAAGGTCCTTACCGTACAACATATCCTACCGTAGTATAATTACTTGTTTATACCTTTGTCTTTTTAATCACAGAGCAGCTTCCTGAGGAGCAGCTCTATGTCTTATTCCAGTGCCCAACAAAAACCTGACAGAAAGCAGTACATGAAAAGCAAATTAAACTTAAATGAATTAAATGAGCAGAGTTTAAGAAAAAAAAGGATAATATAGGGGCACCCGGGTGGCTCAATGTCCAACTCTTGACTTCAGCTCAGGTCCCTGTGTTGGGCATGGAGCCTGCTTAAGATTCTCTCTCTCTTGCTCTGCCCCTCTCCCTGTTCATGTTCTCTCTCTCTAAAATAAAAAAAAAATTAAAAAAATAAATTTTAAAAAGGATAATATAAAACAATTAATTTAAAATCTTGTGGAATTATTCTGTTTACTCTTTCCCCCATTTTTCTCAATTGAGACAGTAAATGTATATAGCTCTATTTCCTATCAAACAAAGATAGAGAAATAGCCATAAACTCAAATACAGATGTCTATTTTTACACGTATTTTCTTATAAAGAAGCTTTATTACATGAGTTATTTTCAGAAGCTACTTATTTTCTGATATGAATAAAATCTTGTTGACTCTGAATCAGAGAACAGATTTTATTTTTAGGTTAAAAACAATTATATCCCTACCCTTTGGGCAGACAGGAATCTCCAATTTAAGCTTAAACTTCAGCTCATTTTAGCTACCAACGAATAATGCAGTCCCCTCTGAGCAGACACAAGTAACTCTGAGCATACACACGGGATAGAGAAGACATATGTAGAGTACGTCAGGCCCGTATCATGTGGTTTCACTATTTTGTTTGAAGCACTGTAATGATCTACAAAGTCAGGGGCTGGTTAAACAAACATACAAATAAATTTTCCAAATCTAATTTAATTTATGATTATCAATGACCCTATACTGGCAACCAAGGTTAGCAGCTGACTCAATTTCATTGGACTGAACTGTGAAGACTACATAATTTCACAGAATTAGATGGACCTAGAAGGAAACATAGAGATAATATAATCCAACTTGGTCATTCACCATTTCATTAAATAGAACACTGAGTCTCCAAGGGGTTAAGTAATTTGCCAAAAGTTACCCAATTATTATTGGTGACCCCAACTATTCATTAGGGTCCAAACTGAAGTAGGGTAGGTCAGTATTACATCAGGAAGAGAGTATTACATCAGACAACAAGATTAATTTCCTCACTAGCTCTCAATGAATGTAGCCTATCATAGTCTGACACCTGTTATTTCCAGGAGAGCAAGGTTGACACATGTAAGATAAGGTCTTCCTGATAAGAACCTTATACCCCAATGAATATGAAGGTGTGAAGCTTAAAGGAAGTAGCATAAAAAGTACTTAGAATTACTGAATCTTAGAAATAGGGTATTTTTTTTTTTTCCTTTCCCTTACCTTTGGTTAAAAGATATCCTAAAACAGAAGCTCAGTATACAAGATATCAAATACATCGAGCTGCTCTGTCTGGGAGAGACGGGCAGGGAGAGTCTGTACAGAAGCCGGCTTCATTCTGCTAGTTCTACAGAAACTTCCAACAGTCTGTTAGGGAGCTTAAAAATCAGAGATCTAGTTCAACAAATTTATTTCACAAATACAGAAACTGAGGCCCAGAGAGACTTGCTGATGGTCTCGTAGCTGATGAGTGACATAGTTCGGACCAGAACCTGTGTTTCCAAGTCTCCTAATCCTGAAACTTTTCCACTACACAACGCCACTGATAGACTGTTTCAGCAATCTGGGGAAAATAGTTAGTGGGTAACCTATCTTTCTTTTTCCTTTCATAATTTATGTTTTTTAAACACATAGTACATGTTATGTTCATTAAAGACATATTAGAAAATAGAACTAAAGCCAAAAGAAAATAACTCATGTACAGTGCTCCTCTAGAGAAAATGGATGTCAATATTTTGGTGTACATATACATCCTTCCAGAATTTTTCATATGTAAATACATATAAATATGCACTTGGGAAAAATGTTCTTTTAATCTACTTATTTTTATTTAATATGTTATGAATGCCTTTCCATATTAACATGTTTTATCATATGAATAAACATTTTATTTATTCACTCTTTCCTAGTGAATAGGATATGTTCATTCCCATGAACATATGGAATGTTCTAAATAGGGTAAGTCATTTAGATATGTACACAGTACATTAAACTTCCCTATGCTACTCTTACTATTAGTATTACTACTATTACAACCACTTTAAAGACAATATTTGTGAAAACCCATAAGTAGTTGTCAGGATAAATTTCTAAGCATGGATCTGCTGGCTCAAATAGTTTTGTTTGTTTTTAGTTTCCCATACAAAATTCCAAAGTGCCATCTATAAAACAAAGTCACAAACCCACTGACAATACATGAGACCACTGTATCCGTATTCCAGCATACAGTGGGTAGTCATTTTTTAATCTCTGCAAATACGCTAAAATGAAAAGTGGTTCTTATTGTTTTAATTTTGTTTCTCTCATTAATAGTGAGACTAAACATCTTTGTCTGTGACATCCTATTCTTAAAGACTTATAACATAAATAACACAGACAAAAAATACACAGAGAGTCTCCAGCTTGTTTAAGATTGAATTACAAGAAAACATGTCGTCATTGGAGTTCAGAACACAGTTCTCATACAAAATTATAAATGAGGGTTGACAGTAATAGCTTAAAACATGGTTGTAGAAATCAAAGCAAAATCTCTGGGAACTAGAAAGAGAGCTTAAAATACACAAGAACTCAGACACGACCATGTGGGGAAACAGACCCCAGATCTCAGAGAGTATACAACAAGTCACTCTAAGAAGGGCCCAACTACCTCACGTTCAAATCAGTCTGAGCACTGGGATGCGCCCTAACGTGAGGCAGAGACGTGACAGTGGGTCCACCTTTGAGTTGCCTGGTCCAGCAAAGGCAAATGAGGTGACGTGATCTAAGCATCCATAGTCCCCTGGGGAAGACAGGGCTTCGAGATGGAGAAACCAGGCTGCCATCCAATTACTAATGTAGGAATGTGGGAGGTCTGTTTTTGCCCTTTCCAATGCGTCACTATTTCTTGGTCGAACCCAACTGTGTTTTACTCATTTCAAAATCCCAGCTATGTAAAAAACTCCAAATGCAGGAGGTCCTTGTTTTGTAATTTGTTCACAAAAAGTTATGATTAAATATTAAAAAGTATTTTATACACATTTTGTGGAGTTTGCTATTTAAAGGAACTCTGGGATAGAGCCTTTTAGAAAGCAATAAATTATTTTAATCACTCCATAATTTATGTCCTATAAATATAACTGCCTTTCAACCTAGCATATTTCTGGAAACTACATCATAAAATGGATCATTTTTAATAGATAATATTTTCACGTAGAAAAAGTCCTTTAATTAGCTAAAACACAGAAATGATTCAACAGTATATCAGAAAAGCAAAGATATAACAATTTAAAGTCTCTAAAACCATTTACAAGTACAATTTTTCAATAGGCATAAATATACCAGCCACATATGGAGTATCTTAAAATACTATAAAGTCCATACAATACTCATAAAAAATACAAATCCAACCTACATAAATTTTACTAAAAAATTTATGAACAGCCTGAACAGCCAAAAGGGAATTCTATGTCAAAAGAAGGGCTTTTTACATTCCTTTACACTCCTTTGCTTTGGTTATAGAACAGGCATTTATGGTTGCATTGGATGACACAGGGCATTTCTTTGAATACTAGCTGGCTGGACCATCTCCCAAATCAATTTCCAGATTTTTGTTGATGATACTGATACTGTTGTTGTAGAAGTAATTCAAATTTTGACTAAATAATTATAATTTCCACAGGACTAAGCAAGAGTTTATCTTCTTACAAACAAGTCCTATTTTTTGAAAGTTGATTCTCTTATTATCTGGATCTCCCATCCTTAAAAACCTTTATATTTGAGTAGATAGTGTCAATGAGTGAAATATTTAATAAGCAGTTCTTAAGGATTTCTGAAAAATGAAGGCCTGGGATTGATACTAACTTGCTTTGTTACTCAAATAAAGACTATTCAAAGAAACTGAAAATTAGATGACATTAGTCCTATTTTATGAGTTTTTAACAGTATACTCAAAGAAATTAGGTAACTCACCTACTTCTTAGAGCTAGTGAATGAGGGGCAAAAGATCTGAACAGACCCGTCACAAAAGAGGGAATTGAAATGGTCAATAAGTGTAAGAAAAGATGCTCAACCTCATTAATTATCAGACAAATGCAAATTTAAACCATAAGATACTACTAAACATACACCAAAATGGCTAAAAAAAATTTTTTTTAACTGGCAATCAATTATTGGCAAGGATGTAGAGAAATGAGAATTTTCAAATACTGCCTATTGGAGTATAAATTAGTACAACCACTTTGAAAAACTGCAAAACTGCTTATAATATCTGTTAAAGTTTGGCCATGAAATATACACATCCTGAGTCCCAGCATCTTCACTCCTAGACATAGATTCAACAGAAATCCACACATAAAACTATGTTCAAAATATTCTGAGCACCATTATTTATAAGGGCTAAAAGTTGGAAACAAGCCAAACGTCCATCAAATGAATTGAAAAATAAATTGCGGTATATTCATAAAATGACCTACTATAAATGAAATTTTTAAAATTTACAGCTAATACAACATGGATGAACTTCGAAGATAATACTAAGTGAAAAAATCAGGGGCACCTGTGTGGCTCAGTAGGTTAAGCATCCGACTTCAGCTCAGGTCATGATCCTGCAGTTTGTGGGTTCAAGCCCTGCGTCGGGCTCTGTGCTGACAGCTCGGAGCCTGGAGCCTGCTTTGGATTCTGTGTCTCCCTCTCTCTCTGCCCCTCCCCTGCTCACAGTCTGTCTCTCTCTCAAAAATAAACGTTAAAAAAAAAAGTCGAACACAAAAGGGTACATAAAATGTGACAGCATTCATAAAACTCAAAACAGGCAAACCAATACATGGTGGTTATCTTTAGACTAAGAGGGAAAGATGACTACAAGGGATATAACAGAGGCTACTAAGGAGCTGTTCACTTTCTATAGCTTGATCTGGACAACGATCCACAGGTGTGTTCACTGTGTGAAATTCACCAAGCTGCGTATTTATGATTTATGTGTGTTGTGTACTGTTGTATTTCTATTTAAAATGTTTATGTGTTTGTGAAAACATGAATCTGATTATGTTACTGTCATGCTAAACGCCCTACAGTAGGCTTCCCGTCACACTGGGAAGGAAATCAAACTCTTCTCTTACAGACCCTCCATGACCTTGGTCCTGGATAGAACTCTGACCTAATTCCCTAACTCCTCTCCCCTGTTCAAGGGCTCCTGCCACACAAATCTCAAACACACCGAACTCTTTCCCATCTTTGGGGCTTTACTTTTGCAGTTCCCTCCACCTGAGTGCTGACATTTATATGGCCTGTTTCCTTAATTCAATCAGGATTCCACCTACACATCATCTATTCAGAGAAGTTACTCTGCTCAGTGGGGCTTTTCCTGACCACCTTATCTGTCTCTCTGTCACTCCATCCTGCTTTATTTTTCCTCCTAGCACTTAGCACAGTCTGAAACGTTTGTTTGACTGATTGATTGATTTTCTGTTCCACTCCCCCACCATTAAAATATAAGGTCCGTGAGAGCAGGAATTCTGTTTTGTTCACACCAGAACAGTAGCACAAAGCAGGTACATAGAAAAATGTACATTGAATGAACAGAACATGAATATTTCTTTTCCTACAAAGGAAATGCTATATTTGTAATGATTTATTTCTGTGTTTCCTTGTTTAAATCTGTCTCCCCTACTTGAGTATAATCTCCAAGACCACAGACATACATGCTCAGCATTTTATAGCTAAGACCTAACACAGAAGCCAGGTAAAAACCAAGTGCTCAATAAATATTTGTGGAAGCAACAGATGTATACCAATGCACCACCAAAATTTCATTTTTCCTAAGCTTACCGAAAAATACGCATTGTAACACTTGAGTCAGGATCTAACCATTAGGGTTACTGCCTGAATGAAGCTCCTTATATTTCAAGGCCCTAAAAAGCACCATTTCTCCCTCACCACTAGGTGTACACCCAGAATCACTGATTTAACAAAGTATTTTGACCGATCACCATTATTTATGGTAAGCTTAATATAAAGTCCCGTTCCCTCCTGTGCAGAAAAGAGTTAACATAGAGGAGGCCTGAGACTGCCATCCTTAAGACAGGCCAGCTTACAAGGTTGGTTCTTCATTGTCATTGGAGTATTTGGATCCAGGGGGGCTCCCACCATTCCCTAACTGACGAAAGTCGCTCACTGAGCCTAAACTGTGTATGCAGACGACATGGTTTATGCTGAACATTTGCTTGCCCTCTGGGGGTCTGGGATTTGGGTCCATGCTGGGCAGAAGGTGACGGTCTCTGATGAGCTTCCCTGGTAGACAGACTTCACACACAGTCACACTGTGATGCTAGAGGAATTCGGCGTGCTGTGCACGACTCCACTGGGAGAGATTCTTGGAAGTTTGTGTGGTTTTCTCTGGACTTCCTTTGCTGCTTTTGCTTTGTGTCCTTTGCTGTTATGAAACATAGTTCAGTACTACAATATGCGGAATCTTCTACATCCTCTGAGCACATCATCGAACTAGAGGGTTGTTTGGGGGATCCCAACACACTTCCCAATTCTGAAATAGATGATGATCAGCCCCAACTATAGAGAGACAAAAGAGGAAAGAGAACACTGATCTCCACCTTCTGGTGTTTATGCCTACATACACTCCCCTCCCTTCGGGTGTGATTTGCTTCTAATGAATGGAATTCAGCAAATGTGATGGGATGTCACTTCTAAGATTAGATTACAAGAGACTGTGACCTTTCTCTTGCCCGCACTCTCTCTCTGGCTCTTCTCCCTTGCTCCTTCTTATGAAACAAGTTGCCATCTTGTGAGCTGTCCTCTGGAGAGGCGCATGTGACAAGAAACCCAGGACAGTCTCCAGCCAACAGCCAGCAAAAAACTGAGGCCCTCAGCCCAGCAGCCTGTGAGAAACTGAATCCCACCGGCAACCACGTGAGTGAGTCTGGAAGCAGATCCCTCCCCAGAAAAGCCCTGAGATGATGTCAGCTCTGGCTGACCCTGAGTGTGGCCTCATGAGACACTCTGGGCCAGAGGACCCGGTGAAGCCACGCCTGGAATTCTGACCAGCAGAAACGCAGATAATAAATGTTATTGTTCTAAATCACGGAATTGTGCAGGCAACCTGTTTTTCTGCGGTAGGTAACTACTCTGCCACTTGAAACAACTAAAAATCTGAACATACATAAAACAATGATTTCCAGACATTGGGCGTCAGACAACAAAGGATAGTGATTGCTGAAAAAAACGGAAATAAAGTGAGCACTACTCCCCCAGCGTACTACACAAGAAAACGTCAAGGCCAAGGCACACCTTGGGCCCCCCTAAGTTCAATGAAGCCACAGTGGCCAGAGCTCTCAGGGAGGGGTACGAAAAAGAAAATGGAGCAGGGAGGGAGCTCTGGGTCCTTCCCACCCAGGCTTTAGCCGAGTACTAATGAGCTTTTATGAGGAAACTGGCCGAGACAAGACCTGGAGAGACCAATCCCTGCAGCTCACACTGGGATAGGAAGAGTGCCAGTTCCCGCCAGACAGCATGGGGAAAACCCCAGAAGTCATGGGCACCAGGTAAAATACTCCCAAGTATATTGCTTCACCAGAGGGGGAATATTAGCACTAGACTAAAGCTGCTCTGGTTCCAGTAATAAGGCTTTAAAAAAAGAAGGAAGGAAGGAAAAGAAAAGAAAAAAATGATTATATGCCAAAGGAGCAAAGGGCCAACATATACTGGTATATGGGCGAGTACAGCAGGAATGGTTGTGCGGGTGCTAGATCAGGGAAGGGTAGAATATAAAGTTGGATAACAGTTAAGATGAGGCACTTTGAGGGGCGCCTCGGTGGCTCAGTTGGTTAAGAGTACGACTCTTGATTTCAGTTCAGGTCATGATCTCAGGGTTCGTGAGTTTGAGCCCCAAGTCAGGCTCCACAGCTGGTGGTGCAAAGCCTGCTTGGGATTCTCTTTCTCCCTCTGCGTCTCTGACCCTCCCCCAGTCATTCTCTCTCTCTGTCAAAACAAAGAAATAAACTTTAAAAAATAAAAAGACGAGGCACTTCTTTTTTTTTTTTAATGTTTATTTTTGAGAGAGAGAGAGAGAGAGAGGGCAAGGGGCAGAGAGAGAGGGAGATACAGAATCCGAAGCCAGCTCCAGGCTCTGAGCTGTCAGCACAGAGCCGGATGCAGGGCTTGAACTCACAAATCGTGAGATCATGACCTGAGCCAAAGTCGGGCGCTTAACCAACTAAGCCACCCAGGCGCCCCAAGATGAGGCACTTCTCCTTGACACAGGATTTAACACCGAGGCAGAGAATAAGACAGCCAAGGCTGATACACTACAGGGATGGCTCCAAGAAGCTTGGCAGACGTGATATCCCATATTAAATGAAATACAGATGCCAGAACTGCTGACTGTGGTGGAAGGGACAGCTCTAAAGGCCAGACAACTGGGCATACTAGATGGGCCTAACGGGTCAGACCAGAAAACCAACCAGCAAACCGTGTTCCTCGGGAAGGCCTGAGGACACTGCATTTACCAGGGCAATTTAGAATGGACCGAGGCAGGAGGATCGGCTCCTCTGAGCAGCAGGCCAGAACTAATAGCAGAGAATCCTGCTATAGATCTGGGCTTCTCCAGGAGCAGTGAGGATGTTAGGACCACAGAACAGCAGAGCCCAGGAAGCAGCATTTAACATTTAGAGTCAGGGTGGAGAAATTCAGGAATGAGAGTCAGAATAAGAACGGCATCCCGGGGGCCTAACCCAGAATCTGCAGAGACAGGTGATAAAACATGTCTCTCCTAGGGGCAGTCCGTCACTGGCTCTCCCAGGCCCCTGCAGGAGATAGGAGTAAGGTCCCAGGAGCGACAAATCTCACTAAGGCAGAGAAGGGGGACAGCTGAAGCTATGAGCTGCTGGAAGATGGGTGAAATGGTCTTGTAAAGGGGAGATGGGTGAAGGGGCAAGAGTGGGTGTGGGGACAACAGGGGCAAATAAAGGGAAGGAGGCCTTCCCGCAAGAGGAAAAGAAAACAGAGAGACTCTAGTGCAGTTTTCTGTTTTCTTAACTGTTTTCTCTCTCTCTTGTCACTTTCCTATCCTACCTTTTCTTCTCCCTTCTCCTATTAGTCCCTGTTCAGGCAACATCTTCTCCAGTACTCCCTAAATTGGCCATCAATTAGGAGGATGCTTTTTCACATTGGGAATATAGCTTTATAATTCCCATTTGATTGATTGATTGATTGATTTTTAGAGAGAGAGCATGCATACAAGTGGGGAGGGGGGCAGAGGGAAAGAGAAAGAGAATCTTAAGCAGACTGCATGCCCAGTCAGCACGGAGCCTGACACGGGGCTTGATCCCAAGACCCTGGGATCATGACCCGAACTGAAATCAAGAGTCAGACGCTCGACCAACTGAGCCACCAAGACCCCCTATAATTCCCATTTTAAAAGCTAAAATGTTGAACACTATATTCTTCAAATAAGAGTTTGAGAGTATTACGTATTGCATTTTGGAGGGAACATTCTAAGGCACTATGTTGATAAAACTAGTAAATTCTGCAGCTCTACATTTGTTTCTGTTTGGACACCCTTGGGAAAACTAGGTACTTACTGCACAGTTCAAAGCAACTACTGTGAAGTTTCTATTAAATAAATGACAGATCCCTACCTGCATGGGTGGCTCAGTCGGTTGAGCGTCCGACTCCGGCTCAGGTCTTAATCTCACAGTTCGTGGGTTCGAGCCCCACATCAGGCTCTGTGCTGATGGCTTGGAGCCAGGGGCCTACTTCGGATTCTGTGTCTCCCTCTCTCTGCCCCTTCTCCACTCATGCTCTCTCTCTCTCAAAAATGAATAAACGTTAAAAAAAATTTTTTTAAATAAATAACAGACCTTCCCATTCATGGCATAAACTAAAAGTCACTATGAATGGTACCCTGTATCAGCAAGGTTCTCCTCTCAGTCGTGAGTAAACACGGTACAACACAGGAGTGAAAATGTCATTCCTCAAATATATAGCAGCATGTAAGACACATCCGGCTTTTCTAAAAATCATTTTTTTTTGCTAGAACTGGAATCATCTACTTACAGGTAAGAACACTAAAATCCAGAGAGTCAACAGAATTGTTCAGAATCACACAACCAAATAATGGCAGAGCACACAGCATATACAGAAGCCTCTACTCTCAGTCCAAAGCTCTCTCACCACCAGACCATCCGACTTCTCAAGCAAATGGGTCCCCCAAAGGCGGGGAAAGGTAGCATTCAAAAGCTCATGCTTTCAGTGCTTTTTTCCTTGTAATCAAGCCCAACTATCATCAAAAAGTCCAAACAGATGAGTCTGCCATTCCATTTATCCACAGACACTTCAGTCTGTCATTTACAAATCAGTCTTTTCCTTCAGAGAATTCCATTTTGTCTTTCTTATTCATTTAAACCCGAGTTTGCCCATCAACTGGAGCTCCCAGGCTGAGTATCTAGGCTAAAGGGGGCAGGACAGAGTTTGCCTCTGGCCCCTCTGGCTACAGGTCCAGAGGCAGCTGGCTCAGGGTTAACCATGGATAGGAACTACCTATTTAATCTAATTGCTTACTATTCAAACCTAACCACTTTTGAGTTCAGAAGCAATTATGCGTATTGTTATAGGAAATTAATGACGCTACTTTTTAAAACTTTATTTCAACATTAAGCTTTGCTCACATAGGCTCAGTTGATAATTACATTGCTTATATAGCATGGTCACCACCTCGAAGTATTATCACACATGTATATGCATATTAGCAATGCTGGAGTTTCAGTAGCAGAGCAAAGACCTAAGAAAGTGACATTAACTAACCCACATTACAAAAGGCACCTAACACTCACGACCACCAATAGTTATTGCAAAACCTAGTTCTCCCTCTTTGTGTTTTCTTACCTGTCTTACCCTTAGTGTTCGGCCTTTTCTCTCTCCCTTAGTACCGAGTATCTCTCATTCCAGACTTCCTAAGCCTTTTCTCCCCAATCTGTGCTTCTGTTACTCCTTTTTTAGTCTCCTTTTGTCCCCTGCTTCCTATATTGGCCATCAACCACAATATATACATATATAATTTTTGTCATTTACGTTCTTTTTTTAAACAATTTTTTAATGTTTATTTTTGAGAGAGAGAGACAGAGAGTGAGACACAGAATCCGAAGCAGGTTCCAGGCTCTGAGCTGTCCACACAGACCCTGATGTGGGGCTCGAACCCATGGACCATGAGATCATGACCCGAGCCAAAGTCGGACGCTCAACCGACTGAGCCACCCAGGCACCCTTTGTCATTTACATTCTTTAAATTTTCTTTTTAACATTTATTCATTTTTGAGAGTGAAAGAGACAGACCATAAGTGGGGGAGGGGCAGAGAGAGAGGGAGACACAGAATCCGAAGCAGGCTCCAGGCTCTGAGCTGTCAGCACAAGGACCGACACAGGGCTCGAACTCATGGACTGTGAGATCATGACCTGAGCTGAAGTCGGACACTTAACTGACTGAGCCACCCAGGCGCCCCTGTCATTTACATTCTTAATGCAGCTTCAGAGTTACCAGTTTTAAAAACTGATGCACTGAATACCATATTCTACCCTTCAGGACAGAGGCAGAATAGCACGGGCGTTAAGAGCAAGGGCTGCAAAGTCTGACTCCCTGGGCTGCATCCTGGTCTGCAGCTTCTGAGCTGCGTGCAGCCCTGGGCAAGTGACTTATCCCCATGTTTAATCTGCTTCCTGTAAAGTGGGGGTGTGAAAACAATATCATCTCGATAGGGTTATTATAAGATTTAAAGGAGGCTAACTATGTAAAATATCTGACACATAGTAAGTACCCACTAAACGTTAGCTCTTTTTATCTCTCCCAAAACACTGAACTTAAGGGGCACCTGGGTGGCTCAGTCGGTTAAGTGACAGCCTCTGACTCTTCCTTTCAGCTCAGGTCATGATCTCAGTGTTGTGAGATCCAAGCCCCAGGTCAAACCCCACATGAGGCTCTGCTCTGGATATTGAGCCTGCTTAAGATTCTCTCCCTCGCTCACTCTCTCGCTCTCTCCCTCTCCCTCTACCACTGGTACTCTCTATCTCTCTTTAAAACAAAACAGAACGAAACACTGAACTAAAGCTCCTTGTGACATCTTTCAGCATTTTGGAAGCTTGGTGTTACGGAGCTAGTCATAGGGCAGAGAGGTATTTTTCTTCCCTCCTGTGCCTTAAACCAATAATTCACCTCACAGTGGTTATGATGCCTTGCTCCTTCAATTCCTAGCCCCCCCCCCCCCCCCCACTGATCTCACCTGTAAACTCTACGCATGGAAAATCAGCCCTCTCTGCATTGCAGCAATGCTAGTCATATCCCTACACATGTAAGCGTTTCTGTAATCCCATCTTCACCCTGCCCACCAGCAAGTTTCTCCTGCACTACTCCCCGCTGATCGCAACTACGCATCTCCAGTACAAGGCCGTTCGTTCGCAGGGAAGTGAGCAGTGAGCATAACGAGGAAAGAGATGACTCACAAAGCATGCCACACAGCTGCAGAGAGGGTTCTCCTGGAGGTCAAACCGAGAAAAAAGTCAATTTATACCATTCTGCCTAGCAAAGCCAAGCCATTAGCATCCTTAAAGAGAAGCCCTCATTTTCAGGCTCCCTGATCAAAAAACAAAAAACAAAGAAGTAGGGCGCCTGGATAACTCGGTCAGTTGAGCATCTGACTCTTGATTGTGGCTCAGGTTATGATTCCCGGGTCATAGGATTAAGTCCCATGTCAGGCTCTGTGCTGAGTGTGGAGCCTGCTTAAGAGTTTCTCTCCTTGTCCCTCTGCCCCTCTCCCCCTTTCAATCTCTCTCTCTAAATTTAAAAAAAAAAAGAAGCAATTAACCACTTAGAATTTTTATATAAATATAATTTAAATCACGTAGTAAGTGATAACCCTATAATACCTTACATTTCCCTTAATTCTTAAAGGAAGATAAAATGTAAAGTAATATTTATAGAAAAACAGTCAAATAAGCATTTAGTTCTTTCCATCATTTAAGGCAGAGCTTTACTGTGCAGGAGAATCACCAGAGGATCTTGTTAAAATGCAAATTCCGACTTTATAGGGCTGGGGTGGGTCCTGGAAGTCTGCATTTCCTACCGACTTCCCGGCCACACAGATGCTGCTGATCTGTGGATCACACTTAGGACTAGCAAGAATTTAAGGTATCTTAAGTGTCAAAAGGCCTATTCCCAATTTCCTAGCTTATCAACTGAAAGCCTCCTCCGACCGACCGGTGTTAGCAGCAGCAGCTTGTTCTAACAGCTGGAAGGAACAGACTGTCGTAGGCTACCAACTGCTTCTTAACAATCAAGGAGCAAAGAGAGGAGCTGGAGAAGAGGAAAGAGCTTCAAGGAGGAAGCACAAAAGGTCTCTGCAGACTCTCTTTCTGTCTTCCATTTGGTTTCCCCGAGGAGGAGATGAAAAATATACACCCGAGTCATCAGTATGGTTATCTCCCAGTTTCCAACTCAAGGAATCCAATCTGGCTCTGCTTCCCTGAAATGGACTTAACACAGAATGACTATTTCTATTAAGGAATAAAGTTTCCAACCATTTTTACAACCTTCTTTCGAAGAAAGAAATGTATCTCCTTTAACAGTATGATTATTTTTCCCTTTGTAACACTTGACTACGAACTTAAAGGCAACACTTCATTGAGAAGGAGACGTGTGAGTAAAACCCTGACGGAAGTGAAAAGGCATGCCGTGCAGAGGGGTCTGGGAGTAAAGCATTTCAGGAAAAGGGAACCGGAAGCAAAGGCCTTGAGATTGAAACAGCAAGGAGTCCAGTGTGATTAGAGACAACTCCCTCCAGCAGTAGAAACAAGGTCACGGAGATGATGGAGGAAGGGGAACGAATCACATGGGGCCCTGGGCTTTTGCGCTGACTCTGGCGGTCTTTGGGGCTCTGAATGGGGGCCACGTTCCAGTGCGTACTGCAGGGTGGGCGCTCTGCACATGTATAAAAAGAAGGATATGCCAGGAACTTCCATGCTTGGCACCTCCCGGTATCCCTTCTGAGGTCCCTAGATAAGGGGCCGGGCAAGATCTATTGTCACTGGGCTTGAGGGAAAACCAAGAAATGGGTTATTGGTTATGTCCCAAACACGAAACCTTGATGGCAAACTTCTTTGTATGACTGAGCTCCACCACCACCAAACGTTCAGCCCTGGTTCCAAATACTGATCAGAACAGCTGAAATTTCATATACCAAGGGAGAGAAAGGAGAGAAACGTAGGGTCCTCTTTTCCTCATGGTGTGGTGCAAATGCAAAGTATTATCATCCATAAAATTTTAAAATTCACTCATCTCTCACAAAGTCTAAGAACACTCTACTCTCTAAGATTTTCTTAATATAGAAATGTGTTTTATAAAAGTTATGCTTTAAAAGTATTATTACTCTCGGGGCGCCAGGGTGGCTCAGTCAGTTGAGCATCCGACTCTTGATTTTTGGCTCAGGTCATGAACCCAGGGTCGTGGGATAGAGGTCTGCACTGGGTTCCAGGCTGAGCGGGGAGCCTGTATGAGATTCCCTCTCTCCCTCTGCCCCTCTCCCCTGCCCACGCGCTCTCTCTCTAAAAGTTAAAAAAAAAAAAAAAAAAAAAAAAAAAGTATTATCACTCTAAAAAATAAACAAATAAATAAAAGTATTATCACTCTGACCCAGTAATTTCACTTCTGAAATGGTATCCTATATGCAAGTAATCCTAGCAGTGAAAACAACTTTAATCACAAAGATACTCACCATATTTTATTTATAATCACAAAAAAAAACTAGAAGCAATTTAAAAGTTTGGCAACAGTTAGATGATTAAATATATTAATAGTGTAATATATGAAATATTAAGTACATATATTATATATAGATAATAAACATCAAATACATTAAGATTACATTATATATATATATATATTCTGTAGAATATCACGCAGCCATTAAAAATGACATCACAATATGGCATCTGTGTCACAATTTGCATGTATACTATGATTACAACTTGTAAACTACACAAGCACAGAGGAAAAAAAAAACACTATGTGGGCAGGAAAAAAAACTGCAACATACATACCAAAATATTAATAAGAGTTGTATTTGAGTAACTGAACTAGGTAAATCAATTTTAATTCATATTTTCCAATTTTTGTAAGTGACTGCACTTGGCTTACAATTTTAAAAATTAAAATAACAGACCTCTTTGCTCCCACCTTTTTATTTCCAATATGGATCTCAAACGATATCACCCCTATATATGTTACCATCCAGCCTAGAATATGTTAATAATTACAGGAAGCACTGTGAAGCACTTACTGTGTCAGGCCCTGGGTTAAATGCTGGACCCAGGTCATCTGATTTAACCTTCACAACAGTCTGTGATGAAGGTACTACTCGAGACGAGGAAGCAGAGGCGAGTAATGCTGGGGCCACCAGCCAGGGATGCACTGGGCCTTGGACACTGGATCCAGTTCTTGGACACTAAAATCTGTACTCTTATCCCCAGCACTGTACTGCCTCCCTCCAGCAGTGTACAAGTATTTAATAAATAATAGACCCCGAATCAGAACTCTCCCAGCAGTATGCCAACAAAGTATCAACTGAGAAACGTGCCCACTGCGGCACCCTCCTGTTCCCATCATATCATTTATCTCGTCTGCTGCTCCTTCAGTCGGCCTCCCTCACTCCTCACCCGGCCCTTTCCTTTACTCCTCTTATTTCTCTCCTACATTTCCCTACCTGTATCATAAACTTTCCAGCAGCATCCTTCCACCGCTTAGCTTCAATAGTAACACTCAAATAAAATCAACTGCTGCCCTGAAGTTTCTTAGAAACCAGAAATTATACATGGGAAGCCTTAAGCCCCATTTGGCTGCAGATGTGTTTTGCTTAGATCTCGGTATTTTGAAAAACTTGGATTAGTCACCAGCACTTAAAAATTAGGATGAATTCACATCAAGATGCTAATTTTACAGTTTCCCTTAAAAACTAAATGATTGACAACAAGAGGTCCGACATGGTATCAGTCTCCTGAAACCGATTCTCCAGTTTGCCACAGTCTCCACCAGTGCCCGCTGTCTTACACCTGGCTCTCTTCAACTCTCTTTACTCTTTAAAATATTTTTCTTAAGTTTATTCATTTATTTTGAGAAAGAGAGAGAGTGTACACATGCATGGGAGGGGCAGAGAGAGAGGCAGAGAGAGAGGAAGAGAGAGAATCCCAAGCAGACTCCGTACCATCAGCACAGAGTGTGGTGTGGGGCTCGAATTCACAAACCAGGATATCATGACCTGAGCCGAAATCAAGAGTCAGACGCTCTAACGGACTGAGCCACCCAGGCGCCCCTCAACTCTCTTCACTCTTATGGAACCCGAAGCCTAGCCCCCAAATCACGGAGTTTGTAACCTCCATCAAATACTTTAAGGGGTGGCATAAAGTCCCAGGAGACGTGGTCACATGCCATTCTCACTTTACGCTAAATTCTGCAAACTCTTCTCAGTGACGCCAGCAACCAAATGGCCTATTGTTGGATCTAAACCACAGGGAAAATAAACTCAAATAAAATCAACTGCTGCCCTGAAGCAGTTGCAACAGCAAGCCTACAGAACCCCGGGCCACAGCAGGTCCAAAAGCACTTTCTATTGCCAGCTCACTGGATCAACTCATCCTTGGATTCTGTCGCAAGTCAAATATTCTTTTGGGATTAGCCAAAGTCCTGACAAGGTCCTAGACCTCAAACTAGGAAGTTTTCTGATGATGAGACTAACTAATAAGTCCAGTAAGAGCTGTGAACCAGTTACTAACCACTCAGTTTGGTTTGGGCTTTTTAAGTTTCAGCTTTGGTAGGTTCCTGCTATTATGAATTTTACATGCTAAGATAATTGAAGTATCTATCTTCTTTTATTCTCTAAGTAGCCATTCAAAATCCATATTTTTACGGTAATGTAAATCCATTAGGAGAGAACTAGAAAGTGCACTGAGAGATCAATCTTACACTGGAAGATATATAGACTACATGACCTTTTCCATCTCTAATTTCTGATACGTTAGTCTATTGTGCCCAACCTGAACTATGAAAAAATCTTTTCACCATTCCAGGACAGAGAGAATAGGACATAAAGGAAAGTACTGGAGATCCACAAGTCCCACTTAGAACTAAATTCATGTCTCATAAACTTCTGTTCATGCTGTGTTTATGGGAGAACTGAGAAATGATGCTGTGTTTGGAGGGGTGGGGGATGGACATTTCATTTATCATTCACTGCTTTCAATAGTTTAAATTTAGCTTTTCTTCTAAATTTCAAACAATACTACAGAACAGTTTTAAATAAGGAAGACGAACACTCACAAAGAGATTAATAACCCTGTAAGGTAAGTAATTCATAGTTTTTAAAGATTCACCAATAACTAGAACAAAGCTACCATCCAGTATCTTTCCATTTTGTGAGAGACGCTATTATGCTGAATACGTACAGAGCTATTTGCGACTTACGAAAGCAGTCTGCACCTGATAATAACAATGTTGACTGAGGCTGAAAGGAGAAATAGAGAGTTTTTGCTTCTTAGGGAAGAAAACTCAAACGTATATGGCAACTCTCATAAAAAACATACTCAGCAAAGTTTCTCTGTTGCACAATAACTATTTCCTAAAAGCCTGTTCAGGAACAAACCAAGTCCAAAAAGGAACTTCCATTTAACCCCACAGTAAAAGAAATCAACCATATTTCATGAAAAATGAAAAACTAGCCAAAAAGCAACTCATTCCAAAATCCTGCCTACCTAACTATAAACACAATGGGAAATGTCTCCAAAAATATACAACATTTACTTTGTTTTATGATTCTATTGCTTTAATTTTTTCCTGGTTTTATTTTTAAGTAATTCATTCCAACTTCCCCTCCCCCACCACAGAAAGCTCTACAAAGTCTCATCTGTGCAACTGAAGAGTCCATGTAATTCTCTTAGAGAAATTCGCATCATTACAGTTGACATGTGCCCTGTTAAATTAGTATTTCAACACAAAGTAACGTCTAAAAGACTACTTTTTCACTGTTACACGAAGATACTGATTTTATAACCAGCATTTTCACTGATTTTTTTTTTTTTGCTTTATACGTTATAGCAGTTTTGAATTAAAAAGCAAATATGTACATATATATATCAAACAAACCTGACCACTCCACGCACAATACAGATTGCACAATAAGCCCCAATTGTGGTTGATCATACAGTCGAAAATCCTGAACTGGGCCATGACGGCTCACGGCACAGTCTGCGTGTATGTCTTCTCTGACTCAGCTCCCGTCAGCACCGGAGCGCTGTTACCAGAGCTCTGCAGTGATGTGAGCCGCAAACACGCTCTCCCCCTCCCTTTCCTGTCCAAGCAGCAATAACTAACCGGCAGAACTATATCATCTTCCCAAACACTGGTATGTGTAAATTACAAGAGCATGAAGGAAAGACTTCTCACAAAAGCCTCATTCTGACTTTATTATCATCTGATTTTTAAAAAGGTGATTGCTTTTTCCTTCTTTCCGGAAGTCACAGGCTAGCATTTATAGAGTCCATGAAAACACAATTTGGGAAGCTGGTACAATAAATCCATCGTGCTGACGACATCCCACAACAAACCAGCTCCCCATTCGATGCTGTGGCAGCATCAGTGACCACGCTGTGTTCAATCCAAAGGCATCTCTGAATCCTGTCTTCATCTCTCAGTACGTCTCGCCCTGCTAACAACTCCTTAAAGGTCTCTCATCCCGGGTACCCTGCCATGGTTCTCTTGGTTCTCTTCCTACTTCTCTGACCATTCCTTCTGGAAAGGGAGCCTAGACTGCAGTAAGACAGACTTCACCTCCTCAACTGCTATCTACCAGATGTAGGACCAGGAGCTAATGGCATAACCTTTGAGCTTCAGCTCATCCATTTATAAAACGGAGATACTAACACCTGCCCTCATGGGGGTTCTAGTATGAAATAAAATGACATATGTAACATGCTTAAAACAGTGTTTAACAGACCCCTAATAAGTAATGGTTATTAATATTCTTAAGATGGGCTTCCTTCCTGTCCACATTAGAATTCTACCTCTCATCTCTTATGCTGTCCCTCCATGATGTCATCCTCCAGACCCATGATTTTGTAAGTATGAATTACCTGCAAACCTCTCTTTGGCCCCACCCTTTCTCCCAAGCCCCCATCTCACGTCTAAACTCTTGTCAAGTGCGTATACCTCGATACCTTATACTAAAGTGCGTATACCTCGATACCTTATACTACATGTCCCAAACTGGACTCATTATCTCCCCATCACAACCCACACCAGCTCTGTGTCCCTCATCTGCAGTATGGTGGCACAATCCATCCCCTTGGTCACCGAAACAGAAACCAGCCATCCTAGACTCCCTCTCCCTTACCTCTCACATCTGTCACCAGATCCTGTCTTTTCAACTAAAACGTGTGAATCGGCCCCTTTGCTATTCCTACTATCACTGCCTAAATTCAGACCCCATCGGCTTTCTCCCGGCTTACCACGAGGACCTCTAGCTGGTCTCCCAAACACCCTGGCCCACTCCTTTCTGGAATCCCACCTCCAGAGGACTACCAAAAACAATCTCTGAAACTACACACTAATCCTATGACTACCCCACCTAAATCCCTTCCTGGTTCCTTTCTGCCTGTGGCAGTGTTTCCTAAAAACTGTTCCTACTTCTTCCATAGGACGCAGAATACGAATTAGTTAAGTGAAAAAAGGTTTTCAGGGCAAAATAAGCTTGCCAAAAGCCAGGTTAAACATAGATAAACAAAGTTGCAAGACTGCTAAGAGTCTAAGTAGGATGAGATTCAAAGGCTCCTGGAAAGCTTGTTTTTAACTAGTTCTTCTTGAAATCGTTAGCTGATTTTTCTTCCTCTATCTTTTCCTTAATTGGTGGTGTTCCCTAAGGTTCTGACCTTGGCTCTTTTCTCTCATCTCTCTCAATGAGCTCATCTATTTCCCAAACTATAATTATAGTACACACTGGCTTAATTGACCTCTGCCTAAATGACTTGCCAGACAAACCAAAATCCTCAATTCCTGCTGTATGAACCCTGGCTGGGCCCATGGCAACTCAACTCTTACGTTTGGGAAGACAGTCTCTAGCCACTTCATTTCCGCTCCCACCAAATGAGATGCACGCTCAACACAACCAGTTTGTTTTTGCACACCTCTGTATGTTGGTTTTATTTGTATTACTGTGGTTATGTACCTTAGATGATATACAAACTGATGAAACAGGAGTAAAAATGAGAGTTGCTATTTCTATGAAAACCCGAATGCTTTGAAAAGATTCAATAAAGGCTGCTGCTCGCCTCTAGATTTTTTTCCTTCCTTGGTCTTGTACTTTTTTCTCCAGTAAGATACTAGAAATTCTCTCTAGCTGTAGCCACTAGGCATATTCAAAGACTAAGGCTGTTCCCTCTGCCAGAAGATTCTTCTCTCTACCTAGCTAACTCCTACCGGACTAAAAACAATCTTCCCAGGAAGACATTCCCTGATCCCTACACTAGGTGAGGTCTGTCTGTTCTGTGTTTTCACAGCTACCCACTCTTCTCCTAAGATAATATTCATTGCATTCTATTAAAATTATGTGTTCAATTGTTTGTACTTCTCATTATCCATGTATATCCATGAAGGCACAGACCAGACCATGTCTGGATTTTTTCACTGGTGTTTCCTCATGTCTGGCACTTAGAAGGTACTCAATTAATATTTTTTGAATGTGTTAATAAATGTTGAAGGATGGTTCTAAGTATAATAGAAATCTCTGGCACTAGAAGCATCAAATGTGAATCATTTTAAGATAGATTAACTTTTAGGGGCACCTGGGTGACTCAGTCAGTTAAGCACCTGACTCTTGGTTTCGGCTCAGGCCCATGATCCCACGGTTCCATGGGTTCGAGCCTCACATGGGGCTCCCCACTGACGGTGCACAGCCTGCTTGGAATTCTCTCTCTCCCCTTCTTTCTGCCCCTCCCCAGCGCAGGCTCACTCTCTCAAAATAAATAAATAAACTTAAAACAAAACAAAAAGATTAACTTTTATCCTAGGAACCAAAGGGTCATTATCACCAATTGTGAGCCAAACACAAAATGCTTCCTTCCTGAATGATCTCATTAAGCTGTTGAAACAGACAGGATTCTAGCAAAATCCCCAAATACCTATACTATTCTATCTCCATATTGAGATTCTGAAAAATTCTGGGAGAGGGGAAGGAAAAGTTTCAGGCATCTGATGTCCAAAAGTTCCCAGGTGAGAGATAGATCTTATTAGTTAAGAGCTACTGCACAGAAGCACATACCAAAAATAAGTAATAATACATAAATAAAGACTCAGAGACTCAAGGTCCAACTATAATCAAGCTTTTATCAATCATTCCTAAACACAGTGTATACTTCAATTGTAATATTGTAGCAATACTAATTTTCTGGTTTTGACAACTGTCCTATGGTTACTTCAGATGTACATGAAAGAAATTTGGGTGAAGACTCTACGACAACTCTACACTATCATGCAACTTCTCTGTGAGTCTAAAGTTATTTCAAAATAAAAAAAGCTAATATGAAAAGGATCATAAACAACTGAAACCCAGGGGCAAGGAACACTCCCAAGATCCAGATGTGATCTCAAAATACCATTCACCACTAAAAGAAAGCAGGACTTCTTAGAGAAAGGGTTGGTTCTAAGGTCCTGGGCAGGAAATGTACATAAAAGATGAGCTAGAAAACCACACGGGCCCATGTCTCATGGACTCAGTTGAAAACTTGAAGAGGCTACCACTGGTCAAAAATGGGATAACTGGAGCCAGTATAAAAATTGAAACCGGGGCGCCTGGGTGGCGCAGTCGGTTGGGCGTCCGACTTCAGCCAGGTCACGATCTTGCAGTCCGTGAGTTCGAGCCCCGCGTCAGGCTCTGGGCTGATGGCTCAGAGCCTGGAGCCTGTTTCCGATTCTGTGTCTCCCTCTCTCTCTGCCCCTCCCCCGTTCATGCTCTGTCTCTTTCTGTCCCAAAATAAATAAATGTTGAAAAAAAATTAAAAAAAAAAAAAAAAAAAAAAAAAAATTGAAACCTAGGAGCTATGTTTGCATTTGTCAGCTAATAATACGAGATAGGCAGATAAATACAGAAATACATACATATAGGTCACCTTTGAAAGCTGACCAGGGAACTGATCATTTCTGTAAGTAAAGGGAAAGAATTAAGCAAAAAAAAATCATAAAGTCATATGATCACTACTTTTTTTTTACAACATATGGTTCATACTTCTAAAAAATTAGTTAATCTATAATCCCATATTGACACTTCTGAAATTCAAACAACCCTGAAAGTCAAAACATATTTTGTAACTCACCGAATGGCAAAATCTGCCCTTCCATGACCTGACACAAAGCTCTTTCTAAGCTTTTATTTATTCCCTATAGGATAAATATTCCTACATTGTCAGCAGAAATTACTGATAGCGGGGTGCTGTCCCAGAACCTGCATCATCTTAAATTTCTAAAATCTGAAGACTTCTGGATTCTGAAAAACACAACGACTTTGGATTACAGATCTGTACAAATAACACTGGAATTGAGGGTAACCAGGCAGCAGGAGTCCAAAAGAAAAAAAAAAAAAAAGAAGCGGGGGGAGAAGACCACAGAAAGCAAGACCATCCACCCTGAACTGGGAACATCAGCTTCACCTAGGGTCACTGAGGTCAGAGAAAGCTTTACAAGCAGATAAACCCTGAGCCAAATTTTGAAGGAAGTGTGGGAATTAACATAAATGACAAGCCATGAGAAAGGCATTTCAGGCAAAATGAACAAGATCAGACATGAAAACACTTCAGACTTCCCATATATTCAAGGGACAACGGATCGGCCATTTGGCTTGAGTAAATGCCCCATCTGGCTCTTGGTGGACAGTAAGAAGACACGTGGAAGAAGCAGATGTGCTTTAAGTCCTGCCACAGTGATTCAGCGTTAAATGAACTTCAAGTTTTCCTCAAAAACACATCTTTTATATGTGATATATGGTGATTGTCAGGATTGATATATGGTGATTGTCAGGATTAAATAAGGTACATAATAAATGTTAAGGTACTTAATAAGGGTTCAGTGTTCACTCTTAAAACCCTAAAAAAATATCTAAAATCTACTTTATCTCCCTGTATGTTTCCAGGAAACAGGCATTACAGCCTAGCACTTACAAAAAGCATATTAAGATTAAATAGGCTGGGGTGCCTGGGTGACTCAGTCGGTTGAGTGTCCGACTTCAGCTCAGGTCATGATCTAGCCATCTGTGAGTTCGAGCCCCACGTCAGGCTCTGTGCTGACAGCTCGGAGCCTGGAGCCTGCTTCGGATTCTGTGTCTCCCTCTCTCTCTCCCCCTCCCCCACTCATGCTTTCTCTCTCTCTCTGTCAAAAATAAACATTAAAAAAAATTTTTTTAATAAAAAATTAAAAAAGATTAAATAAAAGGCTAGTCAATGCCCATAGTATAAACACATAAAGGGCAATAGGAATAAAAAATATTGAAAGACTGTGACACTCAAAACTGGAGACAAATAAATAAATATTGCATGCTAGAAGTCAAAGCGCTAATTAACTTTTTTCTGATTTATGTATTTTTAGGCAAAAACAAGTATAAACTATACAGCGCTTGGGGCACCTGGGTGGCTCAGTCAGTTAAGCATCTAACTCTTGGTTTAGGCTCAGGTCATGATCTCACAGTTCCCTGAGTTCAAGCCCCTCATGGGGCTCCACGTGGACAGCACAGAGCCTGCTTGGGATTCTCCCTCTCCCTCTCTCTCTGCCCCTTCCTGCTTATGTTTGCATGCTCACTCTCTCTCAAAATAAATACATAAACTTTAAAAAATAAACTGTCACAGCTCTTTAACAACCATATCACCTTTTGCAAAGGCTTAACTACTCTTTCACTTCCAGCTATTGGAGATCTATTCTGATGGTCTGTATTTTTGCTCTCTTCCAACTAGAGGTTTGAGACCATCCTGGCCAACAAAATCTTCTAGAAATATACACAGTTAATCTAACAGAAACAAATTCACTTTTTCCTGACCTTGCCTGTTCATATTATCTGCCGAAAAGCAAAACCATCACCATAAAACCTCCAGGAGCTTACAGGTTATAAAACAGTAGAGGAAGGAGATTAGCAGAAACAACGATTAAATAAATAAAGATGTCTATAGAACCAGAACACATTAAAATATTTCAAATAAGAACTGTTATCTGATTTAACTCTTTAAAGAGGAAAGCTTAAAAAATACTATCACCAACATTACTCTTTCTTGGGGGTCCAGTGGCCAATTTGCTTGTGAGAATCAACAGATTATACAGGTTGACTTTGTAAACAGCTACTCACAGCTACCTAGACCCTAGCTTTTAAAAAAAAATCAGATACAAAAACACTAATCCAAAGGGATACACGCACCCCTATGTTTATAGCAGCATTATTTACAATAGCTAAATTATGGAAGCTGCCCAAGAGTTCATCAATAGATGAATGGATAAAGAAAATGTGGTACACACACACACACGCACACACACACACACACAGTGGACTATTATTCAGCCATAAACAAGAATGAAATCTTGCCGTTTGCAACATGAATACAGCTGGAGAGTATAATGCTAAGCAAAATAAGTCAGTCAGAGAAAGACAAATACCCTATGATTTCACTCAGATGTGGAATTTAAGAAACAAAACAAACACGCAGAGGGGGAACCAAAGAGGAAAACCAAGAAACAGACTCTTAACTGTAGGGAACAAACTGATGGTTACCAGAGGGGAGGTGGGTGGGGGGATGGGTGAAATAGATGATGGGGATTAAAGAGTGCACTTATGACGAGTACTGAGTAATGTCAAAAGAAGAAGAACAACAACAACAGCAACAAAGCTGGAAGACTCACACAACCCAATTTCAAAACTTATTATAAAACTACAACAGTGGTACTGGCACACTGTAGTATAGGCTAGACATATAGACCAATGGAATAGAGAGCCCAGACATAAATCCGCACATATACGGGCAATTCGTTTGCAATATAGGTGCCAGAACCATTCAATAGGGAAAGGATAGTTTTTCAAACAAACAGTGCTGGGAAAACTGGATATCCACAAGAATGAAGTCGTACCTTTACCTTATACCATATAGAAAAACTGGCCTAAAGTGGATCAAAAATCTAAATTTAAGAGCTAAAACTATAAAGGTCTTACAAGATAACATGGAAATTCTCCATGACCTTGGATTTGACAACAGTTTCTTCATTATGATGCCAAAAGCATAGGCGACAAAAGGGAAACATAAATTAGGCTTCATAAAAATTAAAAATCGGATACATTAAATGACACTGTATGGAAAGTAAAAAAGAAAACACACAAAACAGGAGAAAATATTTGTAAATCATATATCTGATAATGGATTAATATCCAGAATATAAAGAATTCCTACAAGTTAACGACAAAAACCACACCCAATTTAAAAATGGGCCAAGACCTAGAACAGACATTTTTCAAAGATGATAAACAGCCAAGAAGCACATGAAAAGATGCTCATCAGTAGTCATTATGGACATGCAAATCAAAACCACAATGAGATTTCGCTTCATCCATATGCTGGTTGGCTACGATTTTTAAAAAAGTAGTATTTTAAATATCAGATAACAAGTACTGGTGAGGATGTGGAGAGACTGCAAGGCTCATACACTGCTGGTAGGAATGTAAAATGGTCAGCCACTGTGGAAAACAGTTCAACAGTTCCCCAAAATGTTAAACACAGGGTTACTATATGACCCAGCAATTCCATGTCTGAGTATATAATCAAAAGAATTAAAAACAGGGGTTCAAACAGAAACTTGTACACCAATATTTACAGCAGCATTATTACTATAGTCAAGGCGAAAACAGCCCAAATGTACATATCAACAGAGGAATGGAGAAGAAAATACACTATGTACATACAGAAGAATATCATTCAGCCATAAAAAGGAATGAAGTTCTGATGCGTTCTGCAACATAGGTGAACCTTAAAAACTTTATGCTAAGTGAAATAGTCCAGGCACAACAGGACAAATAATGTATGATTCCATTTATATGAGCTATCTAGGACAGGAAAATTCATATTAAACATAGAATAGAGTAGGCGCCCCTCCTCGGTGACTCAGTCGGTTAACTGTCTGACTCTTGATATCAGCTCAGGTCATGATCTCACGGTTCATGGGTTTGAGCCCTGTGTTGGGCTCTGCGCTGACAGCGCGGAGCCTGCTTGCAATCCTCTCTCTCCCTCTCTCTCTGCCCCTCCCCTGCTTGTGCTCTCTGTCTCACAATAAATAAATAAACTTAAAAAAATAGAGGCTACTAGGGGTTAGGGGAATGGGGAGTTACAGCTCAATGGGTACAAAGTTTCTGTGCAGGATTATGAAAATGTTCTAGAAACAGTGATCATTACACAACACAGTGAATTGTATTTAATGCACTTTACATGTAAAAATGGTACACATTTCATGTGTGTTTCACCACAATAAAAAAAGTTAATCAAAAACTTCTGAACCAAGAAGAAAATATGAACTATAATTACTGATCATAACTAAGGGAAACATTACAACATAGGCTCTTACCTACATAAGAATCTAGTACTACAGTAATTAAGTACAAAATTGTCATAAGCGAACAAATCAACGACCTTTTTTTTTTTTTTTTTTTTACAAACTGAATTCAGAGAAGTTTACTTATTTATGTTGGCTTCCAAAACAAATTAAAGGCTGAGATAAAATTAAATTGCCTAATAGTTGTATGCCAGTCTCCTTAAACCCAAGACATATCAACATTTTGCAACTTAAAATCTACAGAACATGTAGTTTTTCAATAATTTTTCATATTCAACTATCTTTAAGTTTTCAATGTTAGCTACAACTAAGAAAAAAATAAAAATTAAAAAATTTTCTCTATCAAAAAACAAAACTTAAGAATTTTTCCGAACTACCTAGGAGGATAAGAGAAGTCCAATGATATGATGTAATGATATGATGTTAGGGCTATAAATTAAAGGTTTAAGAGGTCAACTTTCTGAAAGGTACAGCAACTCTCTCTCCCTGACCATTCTCAAAAAAAAAAAAAAAAAAAAAAGCTTTGGAATTAGATCTTAGAAATCACAGAAGCTAAAAGTATTTTGATTTCCTTCTTTTTAAAACATATAGTTGGAGGATTTGAGAGTGAGGAAAGACAACTTCTCATTAACTTCTCATTAACTTCTCATTATATTTTTTTCCTTGTTTTGCATTTTTTAAAAAATATGGACTACTTCACCAATGTGTGTGTCATCTTTCTGCAGGTGACATCCTAATCTCCATATTGTTCCGGTTTTAGAACAATGTGTGCAGCTCACGTGAGCAGTGTCTTGTATTCTTAATTGCATTTTTCATATATTTTCATTGAGGCATAAATATTTACACATTTAAACATTTCCAATGTTTAACTCTTATAAAACATAGCTCTTAAGTGTATATGACACGTTACAAACACATGCATCTAAGTAATTCCCCCCAACCTCAAGAGACAGAACATTTCCATCACCCCCAGGAAGTTTGCCGTGTGTCCCAGTCATTCTGGAAATCATCCCCTTTACCCACAGAGGCAATGTGCATCCATCGTGCTATTCATTATATTGATATTCATCCATATTGCTGCATGCACACACAGCCTGCTGCTTTTTATTGCCAAAAAGTATTCCACACTAGGAATACATGAAAATCTATTTATTTTCCTATTAATAGACATTGAGTTGTTCCTAGTTTGAAGCTATCTTGAATAAAGCGGTTATGAACATTCCTGAACAAGCCTTTTGTGTGAACGTGTGTTTTATTTCCCTTGGGGGTAATTACGTAGGAATGAAAATGCTAGATCATAAAGTAGGTATATGTTGAACTTGATAAGAAAATGACAAAGGTTTTTAAAAATATGGTGGCATTTTACACTCTGATCAGCAGTGTAGCAGAGGTCACTGTGGTCTACATCCTAACTAAAATCTGATGTTGTCAAACTGCTTTCCTTTTACATAAATTCTGATGAAGTTTAATTTATATACAAGAAAGTGCACCCCTATAAAATGCACAGTTCAGTGAATTCTGACCACTATAGATACCCATATAACCACAACCAGCATACAATCAAGAACATTTTCATCACCCCAACTCCCTTCATGCTCCTTTGCAATCAAAGCCCTCCCAGCTCCAGGCAATCCGTGATCTGCGCTCTGTCACTAAGGCTTAGTTTACTCAGTTCTAGAATTTTACGTAAGTAGAATCAGACGTTACGCACTCTTCCAAGTCTGGCTTCTTTTTTCTCAACATTTTGAGATTCATTTGTGTTGTTGAGTATATCAATACTTCTTTTTAAATTTCGGAGCAGCATTCCATTATGTGGATAGACCATTATTTATTGATAGATTTGGGGTTGCTTCAAATTTGGGAATACTATGAATAAAACTGTTATGAAATTAATGTACAAGTCTTTTTGAGGACATTGGTTTTCACTTCCCTTGGTAAGTACCTAGGAGTGGGCCACATGACAAATGTATGCCGAAATATTTTCCTAAATGGCTGTGTCATTTTACATCCCTCTCAGCAATGTTTAAGAGTTTGGCTGCCCCACCTACCCAACAACCCTTGGTACTTTTATTCTTCTTACGTTTAGCTTTCTAATAAGAGTACAGTGGTAGCTCATTGTAGTTTTAATTTGCATTTTTTTCCCCTAATGGTTGACACCACTGAACATCTTCTCACGTGCTGAAATACGGTTCCTATATCTTCTTTTATGTAGTTCAACTTTTCCCCATTTTAAAAATTGGGTTGTCTGGAAGTAGGTCTTTGATCAGATATATGTTTTACAAATATATTTTCTCCCCACCTGTGGTTTTGCTTTTCATTCTCTTAACGGTGCTTTACAAAGAGCAAAAGGTTTTAATTTTGATGAAATCCAATTTATCATTTTGTTTTCTTTTCTGGTTAGTGCTTCTTGTGTCCTGTCTCAGAACTCTTTGTCTAACCCCCAAAGTCATACATATTTTGTTCTTTGCTAGAAGTTTTATTGTCTTAGCTTTTACATGTATGTCAGTGATCTATTTAGGGTTGATTTTTCTGTGGGATGTAAGGTAAAGGTTCATGTTTGTCCATATGGATATCTACTTGTTCCAGCACCACCTGAATAACCTCACTGAATTCAAATGATCAAATACACACACAAGGGTCTCCCAACTCTCCACTGCCTTCCACTGCTATACAGATCTATCATTATGCCAATTCTATACTGTCTCTATTTTTGTAGCTTTCAACATTATAAAACAGTATTATAAATAAGTAATATAAAACTACTCTTTTTCAAAACAGTTTTGGCTACTCTGTGTCCTTGGCATTTTCAAATAAATTTTAGAATTAACTTGTTTATTTATAAAAAAAATTTTTGTTAAGCCTTGCTAGAACTTTAACTGGGATTGAACTGGATTTATTTGGCAATTTGTGGCTAAGTCATATCTTAATATTGAGTCTTCCAATCCATAACATAGGGTATCTCTCCATATTTAGGTTGTCTTTAAGATATTAAAATAAGGCTATGTTTTTATTTCATTTTCCAATTGTTCAATGTATAGAAATACACTGATTTCTGCACAGTAGTGTTGTATCCTTGTGTCTTGTGACCTTGCAAAATCCACTTACTAGTTCTAGAAAGTATTTTTGGTAGATTCCTTACAAAGTTCTATGTGCACAATCATGTTGTCTGCAAATAAAGAGTTTTACTTCTTCCTTCCCTTTTTCCTTCCTTCATTTCCTTTTCATGATTTGTTACACTAAGTAGGGACTCCGGTACGTTGCTGAATAGATGTACTGAGGGCAGACATCCTCACCCTGTTCCTAACCTTGCTAGCAAAGTATTCAAGATTTCTCCACGTATGATAGCTGGAGCTTTTTTCATAAAATTCCCTTATCAAGTTGGGTAAATTTCCTTATATTCCAGTTTTCTGAGAGATTTTATGAGGAATGAGTGTTAAATATTGTCAAATGCTTTTTCTGCATCTACTGAGATGATGACCATATGAGTTTTCTCCTTAATTGTATTATGTTAAATTGTTAAATTTGTTCATTATTAATATGTTAAAATGACAAGCTTTCATTTCTGGGATAACTCCCACATAATCATGACATTATTATCCTTTGCATATACTGACAGATTTGACTTGCTAACATTTCGTTAAGAATTCTATCTACAGCCATAATGGTTCTTGGTCTGAACGTTCCTTATAACGTTCTTGTCTAGTTATTACCAGGCTGATGCTGGGTCTCATAAAAAGGAGAGGGTGAGTGTTCTTCCACCTCGTGTTTTGAGTTTGTATAGTATTGGTAGGATTTCTTTCTTAAACACGTGATAGACTCTATCGGTGCAGCCATCAGGATCTGCAGTCTTCTTTGTGGGGAGGTTTTTCATTACAAATTCTATTTCTTTAACATTTATGACGCAAGTTAGATTTTTTTTATTTCTCCTGTGCCAGTTTTGGTAATTTGTATCTCCCAAGGTGTGATACTATGATTTATAATAAGAAATACACATTTGGTCTTCATCCCCATTCCTGGCACAGAGTTCCTAAAACCCTTGGAATTTCCTAAGTGGGGAGAGCAACAATGGTGTCTTTTGTTGTGTTAATGAGGTGACTTTTGGACTGCACCTAAGAATAGAGGCTGGTTGCCAAGAGAACCAACCCTGTGATTAGACTTGGAAGTTTCAGTCCCAACCCTCTGACCTCAGGGAAAGAGAGAGGGCTGGAGTTCGAATCATTCCCCAATGGCGAATCATTTAATCAATTATGCATATGTAATGGAGCCTCACTATAAACCCAAAAGGATGGGGTTCAAAAGCTTCCAGGTTGGTGAGCACGTGAGGATTTGGGGAGAGTGGTGCACCTAGAGAGGACATGGAAGCTCTATACCCACGCCCTTGCCCCACACCTTGCCCTAGGCATCTCCCCCATCTGCCTGTGCCTGAATTGTATTCTTTTAAAATAAACCAGTGATCTAGTCAGTAATATGGTTTTCTGAGTTCTGTGAGTCACTCTACCAAACTAATCGAACCCAAGGAGGGGGTTGTAGGAACCTCTGATCTACAGCCATCTACAGCTGGTGGGTTAGGCAACAACCTGGCAGCTGAAGGGAAGGGGCCGTCTTCCAGGAATGAGCCCTTAATCTGTGAGATCTGATGATCTGATGCTAGGATGTTATCTCCAGGTACACAGTGTCAGAACTGAGTAGAACTGTAGGACACCTAGTTGGTGTTGGAGAATTGCCTGGGGTGGGAACCCACACCCCCCACAAACGCAAACAAATCTGAACGGGTACCAGAATTCTTACACAGAATTTGCCCATTTCATCTAAACTGTCAAGTTCACAGACATAAAGTTGTCCATAATATCCCCTTTTCATCTTTTTAAATGTCTGCAGGCTCTGAATGATGTCCCCTCTTTTATTCCTGATATCAGTATCTTCTGTTTTCCCTCTTAATCACACAAACTGATTTCTAAAGTTTGAAATCCTTTCCAGAGACTGACATAAAGTTGCTATCTGGTCCGCTGTCAATTCAAAGCCAACTAGAAAAGACATACTGTCAAAAATCTGCTAAACATTTCACCATAGCTTGGCAAAATCCAGTAGTATTCACTCTCTAAGCCATATGTTTTTGGTATCCTTATGCATCCTGAAGACATACGAAAATTTCAGAGCCTTAAGTATCGGCCTTTTTTCCTAGAGATCCCGCTTGATCCAAACATAGTGTTTCAGCAACTAGTTCAAGGTAAGAGTTAGATAAAAGATTATGATGATCAAATTAAAGGCAGCCGAGAGTGGTGACAGAAGCTAAGGAGTAAACAGGGAAAGACGATTCCTCTTCCAAGTTCCTCTAAACTGAAGAGAATTTGCATTATCTCTTATCTAGAGCAGATGCAGTTCTAGTAACCATGAACTATGAATATGAAATGAGGTTTTGTCAATATCTTCAGCGAGGGATTCTATTTGATTCATACCACCCCAAGGGAGATTCCAATGACACCTAGTCTCTCCCACTAAGTCTATAGTGTATAGTGTAACCCTTGTCAAAGGGTACAAGGTTTCAGTTATGCAAGGTTCTGGAGTTCTACTATACAGCACAGTGCTTATAACTAACAATACTGCACTGAACACTTAAAATTTGCTAAGAGGATGGATTTTTTTTTTCTTTTTTGAGAGAGAGAGAGAGAGAGAGAGAGAGACAGAGTGTAACCAGGGGAAGGGCAGAGAGAGCGGGAGACACAGAATCCGAAGCAGCCTCCAGGCTCTGAGCTGTCAGCACAGAGCCCGATGCGGGGCTCGAACTCACAAACTGTGAGATCAATGACCTGAGCCGAAGTTGGACACTTAACCCAGGCGCCCCAGTAGATCTTAATTTAACGGGTTTTACCACAAAAATAACAATAATAGTAATAGTACAAATAGCAGTAGCAATAATACAGGGGCAAGAGGAAACTTTGGGAGGTGATGATTGTGTTTACAGCCTTAATGGAGGAAATGATTTCATGGTATATACTTATCCCCAAACTCACTGAGCTGTACACATTAAGTATGTACAGCTTTTTACATGTCAATCATACTTCAATAAAGGGATTAAAAACACCAAGGCATTGGGGTACCTAGGTGGCTCAGTTGGTTAAGTGTCCAACTTGATTTCAGCTCAGGTCATGATCTCATGGTTTGTGGGTTTGAGCCCAGCATCGAGCTCCATGCATGCTGGCAGTGCAGAGCCTGCTTGGGATTCTCTACCTCCTGCTCTCCCTGCCCCTTCCCTGCTTGTGCTCTCTCTCTCTCAAAATATAAATAAATAAACTTAAAAAAAAATTTTAAGGCCAAGGTATCTAAAATATTCAGAACCCTAAAATATTTGGGCATCTAACAACTACTGTAACAGCAGGACCTTTGAAGAAGCAAGCCATGGACCTCTGTTTAAACAGCTTTGCATCAAAGGCAACTAGTGAAGTTTGGATTTCCTATTAACTCTCAGAAACAGTCTTTACCTAGGAAAAGAAAGCAAAGGAAGTCCATTCACCACTGCTATTCCTTCTTCTATTGGTGTATTCATACCTGCTTTTTCGTATTTCTTGGCAAACAGAGATTCAACCATGGGGTCTAACATAAACATCACTTCCTAGAAGAAAAGAAATACATCGCATATTTGCCATGACATTCAAGGACATCAGTTTTCTCAAAGGCTTCTCTTAATCCTGTGAATTCAAATCATTCTCTTTTGAGATGCCTATCAACCTCCGTTATGCCTTCTCCATTTGCCTACTGGTCTCACTCTGTCAGATCCTCCCGGTCGGTGGCTTTGCTCCTTCTCCAACATTACTTTCAATGACTTCAAGAAATCCTGCTTCTTTTGCAGAATTAGCAATCGGACTCTATAATTAGCTTACATTGTATTTGCATTGTGATAACACAATGTGGATAACTAGTGCATCTCATAGTCCATGAGATTGAAAGACAAAACGGACTCAATGGACAGACAGAACAGGGGCTAGTGTTAAAAGAGGAAGCGTATGTAGAGGGTTATTCTGTTAATAATTATTACTTATGTTAGAATGCTTTCTGAAACCCTTCAGGATGTATACTCAGATAAAGAGTACCATATATACACATGAATGATATATATGAAAGAGCACATATATAGAGATAATGTGTATATATACGTTTTCTGCCGTTGTAACTTTTCCTGGTCTTGACGCAGAGTTAATATGAACAAATGATTATAAGATGCACAAAAGAAATTATTCTACCAGTTACTTGCTCAAATATACCCTTCTGTCAATGACATGAAACAAATTACTTTTATAATACAGCTAAAAGGTAACAATAGCTTCAATATGACCAGAGTCAGAGTTCCATCCGTTTTAAAATGGTAACTTCTGATTAAAATATAACATACAAAAAAGTGGGAGTATCTCACTGTTGAATTTTAAAGTGCTCTTTTGACTTAAAGTTTATTTTATATGAAACGAATATTACTTTGGTATACCAATGACCTGTAGAAATATATACGATTACAAATAGAAGAAAATAATTGTAATGTTAATCCTGAAGTGCTCACTGGCTTAGTCATTTAAATTCTGTCTCCATATTTCTGCCTGTTTTCTTTATACTGATTTCAATTTGGTCAGAAAAATTCCAAAATCAGGGTACCATAAGAATTCAGACTTTGGAAGGAGCTATGAATGTCATTTAGGCCTGTTGTTCTCAAACTTGGAAGGTCACCAGGGAATCTTTTTTAAAGTTAAGGCTTTTCAGTCTCACTTCCAGGGATTCTAATTCATTAGCTTAATGGTGGGAACAAAAATCTGTAGTTTTATAAGTTATGCAAGTGATTATAACGATCACCCAGATTGGTCTGACTTAAATTCCTACCAAAGCAGGAATTCTGTCTGTTATTCCCCCAAGTGAAGGTCATTCTATTTGCAAAGAACACATTGAATTTCAGTTACCTTCTATTAAAAAAAAAAAAAAAAATTCTTCTGAATACTGAGCTCAATCAATTGGCTCATCTATCTATCCACTGACCTTAGTTCTGCCCTTCACAGCATACAAAATAAATCTTATCTCTTTTCCATATTATAATCCTTGAAAATAACTTGGTACAGTGCTTTGTAATTTTCTTTTCCTGCACTTACAAAATTGGTAAGATCCACGTATGTGTGTGTGTGTCTAGGTATATGTCTGTCTGTCTATCTATCTATCTATCTATCTATCTAGAGAGACACACACACATCCATCTACAGAGACACATAAACACAGAAGGGGTGCCAACCCACACACACTTCAAAATCTGTGTATAACTTTCGACTCCCCAGAACTCAGCCACTAATAGCCTCCTATTGACTGGAAGCCTTACTGATGACAGAAACAGTCAACTAACACATATTTTGTATATGATATGTATTATATACTGTATTCTTATAATAAAGTAAGCTAGAGAAAAATGTTATTAACAAAATCATAAGGAAGAGAAAATACATTTACAGCACTGTCTTGTCTTTGTCAAAAAATGTCCACATTTTAGACCCACACAGTTCAAATGTCCATTGTTCAAGGGTCAATTGTATATATCTTCCCTATGGGCAGAGAAGGGTATCAGTAATATATTACTAAATGGGAAAAAAAAATAAATTGAAAACATTTCCTAAAAGCATTAAAATAAAGAAATGATTTCAACTAGGTGCCCAGAGCATTTCCTTCCCCTCACATTCACTCGGTAGGTAATATGTTTCCAGAAGCCAATATGCAGAACCCAGAGGAGAAAGTAGGTCTCCTTCACCAAGCTAACACAAATTCTTTTAAATACTGAATCTTTATTATCAAAATGCTGGGGATTATAGATGTCTAGATATCTTGAGGTTAAAACAAAAAAAAATGATGCCAATATCCCCAAGATCATAACAGCTAAGACATACCCAGAAGAAATGTAATCATTAGTCCAGCTTTCCATCTATCGACATTCAAGGATACTCTCCACATTGTAAGAAAAAGGAAAAACAAAATGTTCCTAAGAATGTAAGTTTTGTCAAGTTGTATTAAAGATTAAGGCAGTGAAGAAGAGTGTAAGTCAAGAGACTATGTCCTCACTAGGTTGTAAGAAGGAAAAAGAAGTTGCAGGATCAGGAGCAGGTCGCGTATGTAGCACTACTCATAATTGTGCCAGATGTGGATCTAGAACAGGGATACACATACAAGAGGGAAAGGCAATAAAAAAAACCAATTCTGAATCAAAAACACACCCAATATCAAATAGAAGACTCAACAGCAGCTGGTGCGACTAAGGAAAAGTAAATACGCTCTTTAACTTGCCATCTTTTGGTAGTAATAGCTAGCTCTGGGCTGCCTAAAAAATTTCCCCCAAACAGATGAATATTCAGAAATATCAAATTTGGGCTCTAGATCTATTCTCTTATTCACAAATCTACACAGCAGGATTTCTTGCATAGTAATAGATAACCGGAAAAAAAGAGGACTTACAAAAAAACAATTTCCATCACATTTAGTTTCTTTAACCTAAGTACGAGGTAACCAGTTGTCTTTCAGATAATTTTAGAAGTACAAAAGGCCAGGGGCGCCTGGGTGGCGCAGTCGGTTAAGCGTCCGACTTCAGCCAGGTCACGATCTCGCAGTCCGTGAGTTCGAGCCCCGCGTCAGGCTCTGGGCTGATGGCTCGGAGCCTGGAGCCTGTTTCTGATTCTGTGTCTCCCTCTCTCTCTGCCCCTCCCCCGTTCATGCTCTGTCTCTCTCTGTCCCAAAAATAAATAAAAAACGTTGAAAAAAAAAAAAAAAAAAAAAAAAGAAGTACAAAAGGCCATCTTCCATATTTTTTTAATGAAGTAAACTACTTGCACAATACTCATTTTTTTAAGAATAAGACAATTTCAACTAAAAAACTATTTTGGTGGGAACAATCCAGAATTAAGCTTTTAAATGGAGATGTCCTCCTACTCCAGACCAATAGAACTTACAGAAGGCTCATAAGATTTAACATATTTAATTCTTTCTGGTCAATTGAAATTAGATAAATAACAGGACAATCTTTAAGCCCACTAACCTTTCGTTTTACTAATCTAATCACATCAACCAGAAAGAAAAACAAGTGCCTACCATATGGTCTTTCTGTAATAGAAGATAGCTGCATTCAATAACAGCATCTGTGCATCTTCAGCGACACTAGCATTGCTCATACTTAAATCACCATGTTGTTAAATATAATAAGATGACAGGTCCCTTCACAGAGCAAAGAACAGAAGAAACTGAATTATCACTTTCCTGCTAGATTATCTGACCTGGTCAAAAGGACAGAAATGAAGGAAGGATCAGAGATTATGTAATCAAGGAATAAGGACTTCATAAAATGTTTAGCTTGGAAGAAACGAATGCTAAGGAACACGAACAATGTGTGGAGAAATCTTCTTTTGACCGGGGTACTCATTTGTTGATGGCCTGTATCTAGTTATGTGTCCCACTCAATACAGCCAAATCCGGACTCCTGCGGAAATGTCCCTCCGTACTTGCTGTTGGCGACTGCTGCCATTCTTAATTCTGACAGGCTTTACCTTTAATCCCAACCTGCAGCACAAAGCTTTTGACACACAATGATATTCTGACATCTAGACTCAGGTATACAAAGGAACACATGTTTAAATAACAGTGTTAGATTACATGGTACTACAACTAGCCTAGAGTGAATCCTAGGCCTCCACTGGAAAAAAACACATGCTTTAAAAAAAAAAAAAAAAAAATTAAGTACTGTTTTGAGTAGTGTGAATCCTTTTCAAAAAGTATTTAAGTATTACTTTAAGCAGTGTAGGTTTCCTAGAAACCAAATTTTCGCAAGACTAGTAACGTATTGCTTATTTTTTAAAATCTGTAAATGGTGTCTTCTTATTGCAGTTTTGGAATCAGGCAACAAAGAGAAAATACAAAAATAATATCACTCCAAATTCTCATCGTCTAGAACTAACAAGTGCTAACATTTTGTCATAGTCAATGTTGTGAACAATTTTAACTTACAATGAAAAGTCTATGATATGAACAATATTTAATAAAGAGCATTAATACATTGGCCATTCATTTTAAGAAAAAAAAGATCACCAATACAGACATATTATCTTTTTATAGTTTCCCCACCAGCCTGATTCCCCATCCACCAGTCTATTAATTACCATTATCTCACCTCTTAGTGCAAATCATTTCATTCATTTCTGCTGCACACTGTCTGGGTTACTGTTACTTGGATACCAGCTTCCCAAAGGAAAGAAAGATGCAAAGAAAAAAGGCACCAAAAATGTGAACAGCAGTTGGTCCTAACGGAAATGGAGGTCTCAGAGACAAAACACCCTACACACTTCTGTCTCATCTAAATTAAGCATTCACATGTTATGTACCCATAGATAAACTCAAAAACACTTTGGAATTTTTCTTAAGTCTTGATTCACTCGTTCATTCGCTCATTGGAAAAAAAAAATGTCTGTGGGCCTATAATGTGCAAGGCATCGTTCTAGGCACGGAAAATACAACGTGAACGAAACAAACTGCACTGAACACATTCTAGATGTACGATCTGTCCAAATAAATAGGCAAAATCAGATGGATAAGCTATGTCAGAGGGAGATGAAGCGATAGGGGAGCAAAATACAACAAGGAAGGAGGGATGGTCGTGTCATGGAACAGGGGAGAGGCCTTCACTAAACCTAACTAACGGTCAGCAAAGGCGACACTCAGGTGACCTCAAGGCAAAACCTGAAGGAGACAAGGAAACGAGCCGTGCAGAGGCCTGAGCGGGGAGAGTGTTCCACGTGGAGGGCACGGCTAGTGGGAAGGCTCTGGGGAATGCCATGCCCAGTGTGTATATACAAGAGTCCAGAAGGGCTAGTACAGACGGAGGACAGTGAAAGTAGCAGGAGGTGAGATCAGGGAGGTGGGAGGGCGGACTGGGACTGTGCATGGAAGAACTTCGGCTTTTAACCCGGAGGGAAATCAGAGGCCATCAGAGGAATGGGAGCAGAGGAGTGACCCTGTGATGTACAGAGAGACGGTACCGTCCGCTCTGGTCTGGTTACCGTGTGGAGAACAGACTCCAAGCTGGCAAGCACTGAAGCTGAGAGACAGTCAACCCGATTTGCAAGGTATGCATGAGGGAGGCCAAAGATCACTCCAAGAAGCCTGACCTGGAAGGTGGGAGTGCCAGTGCTTGAGAGGAGGAGAAAACTGGGAAGGTGGGCAGGAGTGGTTTTCGACATGTCTCTTTACTATCTATCCAAGAAGAGACAGAGTGGCCAAGTGAATGCAGGAATCTGAATTCAAACAGGGGTCGAGACACACACACACACACACACACACACACACACACACTCTCTCTCTCTCTCTCTCTCTCTCCCTCATAGGTGTATATATGAATTATCAGTATATACTTGATACTTAAAACCAAAGTGCTAACCATCACACCATGGAACCCCACTTGATATTTAAAATCATAAAACAGGGTCACCTGGGTGATTCAATCTGTTAAACATCTGACTCTTGGTTTCAGCTCAGGTCATGATCTCCCGGTTTCACGGTTTGAGTCTGATGCTTGGGATTCTCTCTCCCTCTCTCTATGCCCCTCCCCCACTAGCGCTGTCTCTCTCTCAAAATCAATAAATAAACTTAAAAAAAAAAACACTTTTAATAATAAGTAAAACCATAAAACTGAGCACAGAGAGAAGAAAAGAGGGCCAAACTGAGCCCTGCTGTAGATGAAGATTTAGCAGGCCAGAAAGTTGAGGAAACTTCAGGGACTGAGAAGGAGGGATCAGTGAGGCAGGCAGATCATCAAGACAGTACAATACACTGGAATCTAAGTGAACTCTGAATAAAAATTAAAGCCTTTCCTATGTATTCATTCATTAAGTCCACAATATTTATTAAGCACCTACTACGAGCCAGACACAGTAGAAACAAACATGGCACCTGCTCCTATGGAGGTTGCAGTCCAGGGGGGAATAGAGACAAACAAACACGTAAGGACTATTCCTGAGAAAGTACAGGGTGTTTGGGGGATACTGCACTGGGGGCCACTAATCCAGCCTGGGAGGATCAGGAAAGGCTTTCCTGATGAAGTGAAATTGAAGAAAAGACCAGAATGATGAGTCAAAATCAGGCATGGAGGGGTGGCAGGTGGAGGAGGGGGAGCTGGAGGGAAGGGTGAAAGAAAACAGCATTTGTGAGGGCCCAAAGCGGAGAGACTTGTGTTGCCCCAGCGGACCTGACAGCAGTTCAGTACTGAAGTGGAGGAAGAGGTGACATATGACAGGAGAAGGGCTGGACAGGTGCCTTTCTTCCAAAGGCAGTGGGAAGCCCGAAAACTGTTTTCTACAGGGGAACGTTGAGGAGGAGCACTCTGACGACTGCACGGGCAGAGCGTTGGCTGGTGACAAGGCTGGGCAACTGGGAAAGGAGTTTGGAAGTGAGAAGCCGCTGACCTGAACTCGGGTAGTGGCGGTGGGATTTGAAATGCAGACTCCACAGGACTTTGGATAGGAGCAATGAGGAGAGAGAAGGGTCAAGGGTGCTAACCTGGTCTTTGATGGGGACAGATAAGGAGGTGGCGTTGCTACTCACAGAAAGAAGGAACTCAGCAAGAGAAGTCGAATTTGTTAAATTTGAAATGCCTTTGGGCATTTTTTTGGATTAAAAAAAAACTGTTTGGTAAAGAGGCAAAAGGTTCCATAGGTCTGAAGATCAACTATGAAACCTGGGATTGAGCTGTAAGTTTAGAATCACCAGCATGCAGAATAAAGCCATGGGAGAGTGTAAAATGAAACCCAGGGAGAAAAGAGAGGAGTAGAGGAATGGCAAGAGCCTGGCTCTAGGTAAAGCCAACATGAAAGGGGCAGCAGAGGAAGAAGAAGCAGAGGGAGGAAGGGACAGAGACAGAGAACAGGAGAGCACCTGAGAAGGAACGAGGGGGTCTGGGATCGAAGCAAAGTGCACAGGTATTCCAGAAAGAACAGCAAAAGGATGAACTCTCGTGAGTTCATACACAGGAAAATGCCTTCCTGTATCATTTACACCATTCCAAAATCAACCAACCATTGTCTTTCATCAGCTATGGTACACTGTAGTCACAGGATAATCTCAGGCTGGATGAAGAAGCACGCCATAAAAGGAAAGAAATTAATTAGCATTAGTAAATAAGCCTGTCTTGATAACAGGCAGTGAAAAGTGCTAAAAATTCTATCGCTGGGCAACACGAGGGCCTACAGACAGAGTGAAATAAATATGAGAAATAGGAAAAATAACGTGCTCTAAAAAGCTGAGGAAAAAGTTTTTGCCTTTGGTTTAAAAAAAAAAAAAAGCAAGCTGGACCCTAAAGGATGAGCTCTATAGGGTATGAAAGGGGTGATCAGATCACCAAATCTAAACTACGTGATTCTGTAAGCAAAGCTCCTCAAGGCTGGCTGTCAGAACACTTCACAGATGAGGCTGTACACACACACACACACACACACACACATACACCAAAGCACACTTAGCCGGCTCAGAGTGCGGGAAACCATATTTTCAGATATCTAAAGTATTTAATTCTGTATGAAGAGAACTGTGCTATCCTTAGCACACAATCCTTAAATACATTCTACGAAATTGTCACAATTCATTATTTGAAGAGGACTGTTATTTGTTTGGTTTTTAACCTTCTGATATATTCTTGGGGAGTGGTGCTTACATTTATTCATGTATCAACACAATTAGATTCTAATACAGAAGATGAACAAGAAGTTTCTGAATGTTTTCCAACAAAGCAATAGACCTTATCTATAAAAAGTGGAGTTAGCTAATTAGATAAATCCTGAATCAGAGATTTCTATTAATTCACTGCATCGATTTCTTCTGTCCTGCACAGTTAAGTTTCTTGGATGATCAACAGCATCGATATTAAGACATATATGCTCGTCTCTTTTTAGGTTAAAACACATACCAATTTACGATTCAAACACACATTTAGGAACATAGCTATCGGTTTCTAAAATTTTTTAAAGAATGACAGTATTACTTCAGAATGTAATACTTCTAATAAAATTAAACACAAAAATTAATTGCAGTGTCAAAGACTTAAATTATCTATCAACCCAAAGTATTCCAGTGGCAAGTCTCATTTTATTACTAATAAATACGAGATTTAACATGCTTCAGAAGTATCAATGAGAGCTAAATACACAACAATGAAACAGGCAATAATTACTCCTTACCCTGAGATTTTAAGATGCTGTCTGATAGCATATAGCCCCTTTATTTCTATTTCGCATAGAATGTAAGCTATATACCTATTCTTTAAAAACCCAAACAATATTATAGCTTAACACCAAACTCAAGTCTGTGTATAACCTTTAAATGAGCAAAATACAGGCAATGTAATGTTTTCTTGTTTCCCAAACTAGAAATAATGTGGCCATCCCAGCAGTAACATCCAAATGAAAACAAATTTCACAGTCCTTAAAAAAATACATAACTGTCAGTGTTAATATAAGCCAAGTTTGCAACTGGAAACATTGCTTTCTAGCCAAGGACAAGATGTGTCTATTAGAAATTCTTGGTTTCAGGACAACCCTTAACTGACAAAAAAAAAAAAAAAAAAAAAAAAAAAAAAAATCAAATAACATTAGTTCTTGCAAATATAATGCAAATAGCATGCTAATTAAAGTATTCACAAGACAATGACAAATAAGGCTTTGGGACCACAGTACATATTATTATGTAACTACAATACACATTAAGCAATCACCAAAGTTGTAGGGAGGCCTTCCAAAAGGAGTTATTATGGTTTACCATGATCAGAGGATTGTGGTGTTACACTTAATCACATTTTACCTGCAAGCAGGTGTTTACAGGTGTCAAAAAGTAAAATACTGGTCCTAACTGCAAACCTACAGTTCTAACAAGTTGTGCAGTAATGGCATACTGTGCCTACCTCCCTGTATTTTCTGCATAAACTTTCTAATCCAGTATGAAGTCAGATACAGGAAGCAAGTTCTTCTGCATGCTTTAAACACAAAAATTCACCCTGACTCATTTTTACCAAAATGCCAAAACTCACACACTCAGAACTAGAACCCGTGGCCGTAAAGTTAAAATTTAACACTTGCAAAGCACAAATGACAGAATGAGAGCAAAGGCTCTTTGGGGGATGTTACTGTTATCTATCCCATCTGTCAATAAAAATAGAGACGGCTCAAAAGTAAAGTTTAAAATTCAGCGCATTTAGCAAGCAAATTACAGAAATCCCCAATAACCAAGTAAACACAATGTAGTCATCACAGAACTCCAAACATGAAGAGAAAAAAGAATACGAGAGGCAACGGGGTACATGGGTGTAATAAATCAATGGATTTTCTGCTTTCTGTCCTGCCTGCTCCAAAAAAATTTCAGGAAGCCTGGCACAGAATCTTCTGAGCCCTCCCAGAGGCGATGGGCTAAAGGCGATGCAAGCCACCTGACCCCCCGGGGCGGCTCACAGAACTTCTGAGCAGTGAAAGGCAGGCATAAATAAAAGGACAGCAAAGGCAGGAGATTTTTCAGGGAGTTGGAGTTACAACTCTATAAATCTTTTCTTTCCAAGGCTGTGCTTAAACTGTCCACGGGGAAAGACCTGTTTTTCTACCCAGAACAGAGGTCCACACCAACGGTAAGCCAGAATACCCATCAAAGCCAAAGTGAGACTGAGGTCCCGTGGCAACAAGCGTCACCAGCTCCCCTCGCTCCACCTCTGAGGGCAAATCTTGGCGACGGACACACGAAAATGCACAAAGGCACCCCGTAAGCAGCCCAACTCCAAAACTGCTGGAGGACAGGGACTGAAGGAAAAGACACCCGTCAAAGTATTCCCAGCCACCTGCAAGGGGAGAATTCCCAAGTCTGAGGTGATGGGGCATGATGGGGCATTTCAAAATGAGGAAACCCTTCTTGCAGAAGAATGGCTGGAAGTTCCTGGAAACAAAAATGGGCAAGGCTGCACCGCCCTAGGGTCAAGCGGGGGCGTTCCCACAAACCAGTGCAAAAGGGCCCAAAGCCTGTCAGCTGACCCCCCAGCCAGCAGGACACCCCGCGGGCCAGTGGCCCAAGATGCTGCCTCTGCACTTACCTCACACGTGGGGGACCCACAGGCCTTGAGCTTGTCACCATCTCCCTCCGGTAGCCCAGTCCGACGTGTGGCCATCATTTCATTTCAAATGACAAAGAAGGGACCAACCCTTTGGAGTCCACATTGGGGGGAGGAATGCTACCACACACCAAAAAGGGAAGAATTCCACACCAGGCTCCCGGAGGTGCAGGGCTGGTGAAACAAGTAACGTGCCAGGAGGGAATGAAATGTTTTGATGAAGCCCCTTCAAAACGCCCCGATGATTTATTTCTCCGGACTTCAACTGACTTCACCGTCTTCGTCCATTTCTCAAGACTTGAAAAACAAAGACGATGGGTATTCTCGGCAGCTAACGAGGCCAACTGCAGACCGCGGTCCCCCTCCTCCTCGGCGTGACTCCCAGACCAGGAGGAATCCGAGTGGGTCTCGAAGGCTGGAACGTCAGCTCCCAGAGAGATCTCTCCTGGAACAGGGAATGGTTACAAGGGCATGAACTTTCTCCAGACGCTGACCTTAGCCTTGCCACATGTCTACACCAAGTTCGCCTTTCCACCACTTGGAAAGATTATTCGGTCCACGCTGATGGACCTCACGCACGAAAGAGGAAATAATCCTCCTAGAGAAAACTGTCCTGATTTCCTATAAATCAGGAAAAAGAGAGAGAGGGAGAGAGGGAAGCCTCAGAACTGCACGGTGGTTGCGTCAAACACGCCTGGTTGGTGTGCAGCCTTCAAGAAAGAATTTCCCTTTTCTCCAAGTGCATTTTCATCAGTGTGTTTTCTGGGCAGAAGAGAGAGTGTCTACGCTCTCCGGCATCACCCAGACACTTAGGCGTAGCGGAAGTTTTCTCCCCACGAGATGAAAATGGAATAATACTTTTCAAAACCCCTGCTCGCTCCTCTCCACCACCCCCCAAAAAAATAAAAACAAAAAGCCAGCCTCGGAGGCCGGCAGCGCTGGCTGGCCGGCGTTTGCAGGCGAGCCGGGGGAGTCTGGGCGCCCGCACCCGGCGCCCCCGCGCCCCGAGGCTGCCCCGGAGGAGGCGGCTGTTTTGCTTGGCCCGCGGCGGGGCTGGGTGGGGAGGTGTGCGCGGCCGCGGGTGGGACTCGGAAGCAGCTCCGTTTCAGGGACATTATTTCGGAGCGACAGAAACGAAGCCGCAGCCCGGGCAACTTTTATTTACTTGCTTCTCCCCAAACTACCATTCGACGCTATCTTTCCCTTTCCCTGGGGCCACCTAGGGAAGAGGAAAAAAAAAAAAAAAAGAGGAAAAAGAAAACCACCACCCACCTACCACGATTTCCTCCGCCCCTTCCAGAGGCGGGTCGGTGATCTCGATCTCCCGGGAAGGGCGGCCCAAATATGTACTTTTAAAAAGGTGTCGGGAGACCCGGGGGAAAGACAAAAAAACAAACAAAAAAAAACCCAAACAAACAAACAAAAAAAAAAAAACAAACGGAGGGCTTACCCTTCCCAGCCCGCCTGGCCCAGCTTGCGCGGCGCGACAGCGAGCAGGAGCGGGGACGCGGGCCGGGCGCCGGGCCCGGCCGGGACGCGCTAGGCCGCAGGCTCGGTTAATATTCATGAGCGGACGGGAGGCGCCCCTCCTCCACGGCCGGCCGGCCGGACCCCGGCGCCCGCCGCCGGCCTTTGTGCCCTTCCCTCCTTCCTCCGGCCCTCCCTCGCTCCGCACACGCGGGCGCGGCCCCTCCGCCCCCGCCGGGCGCCCGCCGCGGACTCCCTCCGGCCCCGCGCCAGCGCCGGGCGGGGTGGCCTGAGGTGGCGGGAAGGGAGGGAGCCCGCGGCGAGCCGGGCTCTCCACACCCGCCCGCGGGCGCTGCGCCCTGTCGGCTACGGCGGAAAGTAAAACAGACACGCACCGGAGAAAGCGGGGCGAGAGGATCCGCTCAGGGCTGGCCGGCCCCAGGCAGCGCGCCCCGCACGCCCGGAGCGAGCCGGACGGCGCGGGAAGACGATCCGGCGCTGCCCGCCCGCCGCCGCGCTCCGAGGCCGCCGCCCCCGGCCGGCCGCTCCCAGGCACCGCCGCGACCTGCCCCGGCCGGCCCCGGGCTCTCGGCCGCCGCGGGAGGGCGTGGGGCGGGGCGGCGGCCGCCGGACTCTCCCCTCGCCTCGCCGGGCCGGGCCGGGGCCGCGCTCGGGCGCCCGCGATCGCCAAGTGACAGAAGTGCCTCGCTCCGCTGCCGCGCCGAGCTGTTTCCCGGGGGCGGATTTCTCGCTTCTTCCTCCCTGGATCCACCTCCTCCCACTCCACCTCCTTCCCCTCCCCTCCCCAGGGGAGGCTCTGAGGCTGAATATTTTCTGTCTTGAATAATACGGTCCCGGGAACCGACGCTGGAGAAGGGGGATTAGCCGGGGTAGGGGGTACTCGCTCCAACCCCCTCTCAAGGGGTCTCCGACCTGCAAGCCCTCACTGCCCCCCCCCGCCGCCCCGCTCGCCAACACCCCTCCCAGAAACCAGGCTCACACAAAACCTTCCCTGCCTTCTCCTGTCTCCCGAGGGCAGAGCGGGAGCGGCCAGGAGCCGAGGTTTCTACTGGGGAAGACTCGGTGCTTGGCGTCAGGGGCGTCAGGGACAATTCTATGACTGGATTCGCGAATCTAAGGGGTCACGGGTCCCACCCAGACTGCGAGGAACACATCTTGGCGAATCTTTGCCCCCCCCCTTTTTTTTTTTTTTTGCTGCGGGAGGGGAAAGAACCAGAGATGCGACGTGTGACTTCAAGATAATACGGGAGTGTCCTTTTCACGCCCAACAGCAAAATTGCTTCTCCTGTTGGGGGAAGGGGGTCGCAGCGAGGCGTGGTTCATTCAATTATTTTTCCTTCTTAAATCTGCAGACAGCTGAATGAAGCCGGCGCGGCTAGCGGAACTGAGGAAAAGGTGCCTGCGCCGCTCCACTCCACAGGTCAGAGCCGCTCCGGGGACCGAGCGCCACCGCCGCCCCTCCCCACCCAATTCCAGGGCCTGCCTCAGACCGCAGGCGGCTGGCTCCGCCCCGCCGCGCCTCACAACATCTCCCGCTGCAAATGGCCCAATCGGGAGACGCGAGGAGAAAACAAGAGCCAATCAGGCGCTGCTGACTCAGGCTTCCCTCCACCCTTGGCCCCTCCCCCGGTAGGAAAAGCCACCGCCCCTCTGTCTCCCCTTCCCACCCCCTCACCCCCCCGGGAGGTGGCTCACCGGCTCCAGTCCCCGTCCGGCTGGAGTGGGGTAGCCCGCTGAGGTGGCGGCGTTTGTCACCTTGTCACCCTCATCCTCGCCCCCTCCCAGACACACCCCTTCTCCCTTTCCCAGTCCTCCTGCTGGTGCTGTTGAGGGTCATTTGTATCCTCACACCGGCAGGGGACCACCAGCTATTGTGTCTGATCAGCTGCCACCACCATCCTGAGGGAAAAGAACAAAACCAAGAAGCTATGTGATCTGCTTACCTTTTCCTTCTTTCTTAAACACTCTATCCCCTGAGATTTTAAGACGCCTCCCCATCCCCTGCTCCCTGCCCGCCGCCAGGGGTCCTGTTTCTTGATTTGGGCGGGATGGGAGGTGGGGGGGACACCACTCCCTGGAGCCTGAATACCTGTGCCTTAGTTTTTAATATTCCTCAGAGTGGAAGGTGACAAACATTTAGAATATACAACTAAATCCTCGGCCTCAATTAGAGGAAAGACTTTGACTGGATCATCTTTATATGGCCATGAAATTTGCATGTTCGTGACAGCCCCTGACAAAACTAGTCAGCCAATAACAAAGAAAGGAAAAAAAAAAAAAAAAAAAGAATAAAATAGAGGGGATGCCTGCCAGTCATTTGGTAATTTACTGAATAGCCCACTGGGCTATAGCAGTATCCAGTTCTAGATACTGTTGAGTAAATTAACAAGAAGTGAATAGAAATGCAGGGTTCAAGTAGCGTACCTCTAGTGGGCTTATAGAATATGTCCAGAAAGGGAAAACAATTTCAAGCACAAAACAGCTCTTTACAAATGCAAATGTGCATGCATGGAGTACTTCACCGCTGAGGACATCTAGGGTTAAGATTTTTGCAATGGAAATTTTCATAAATGTTGATTTTGAAAAAGATTTTCAGTTTGGTAAAGGAGAGTAAATATTGGCCATGGAAGGAGACATGAAAAGGAGGTTAACCCATTTTAGGAAGTGTGGAAAAATAACATAACCTAGAAAGACATTTCTATAAGAGGTAAATGGAAGCATCCAGATCACAGTCTGGCTCCATCATTTACCTTGTGACTTAAGGCAGAGTATTATTTATGTGTCCGAGTACTAGAGCTATCAAGTAATAAGAGTGCTTGCCATCTATAAAGCACTGCCTCTGTGCTGGGTATTCCTTCAAGAGCTTTGCACACAATGTAAGGAGATAGCTGTGTGACAGAGCCAGGATTAAGCCCAGGAGACGGGCTCCAGAGTCCGTGCTTTTCTCCACAACACTGTACTACAACACGATACTCCAACATGGTTTTTCATAATCATAACAACAATATTAACTAACACTTACTTAGCTTATTATGTGCTAATTAGTGTGCTTTGTGGGTAACTAATTTAATCTCACCTCTGGGTTAGGCATGATGATGATGTTCCGTATTGGGGAATGTTTTTAAGAGCCGTTATGATAAGTTACTGTTATATGTATCTTATTTCTGTTAGGATAGGAATGATCATGATGTTCTAAAAATTTGGGAATGTTTTTGAGAACCATTGTGATAAATTGCTATCATATGTATCTGTGCATTAGGCTATCCGGATGGACAGGGACAGTAGCACAGAACTAAGAGTTGGGAAACCTGGGTCCTAGTCCTTTCCTGGGACCTCCGAGTAGGACATCACCTTTCCTAGCTAGCTGGGCTGTTGAGAGTGTCGAATGACATAATACGTGTGAAGGGACTTTCAAAATGTAAAAACATTATTCTGATTACATTATTTGTCTTATTATAAAGCAGGTGTTTATCCTGTCTCCCCGACTGGGAACCCTACTCTTTATAACATTTTGTTGTTATGTATTAGGAACATTTTAACCCAGTTAAAAATTAGGCCAATTCCTTTCTTGAAGGCATGAGCAATAATAGTATTTTATTAACTGTTCGAGCTCTCATTTAGATGCATTCTAAGCAGACCACTGTGGACACTCTCTGGGTGGCAGCCATCAGCCAGTCATTCGCCATGCCAAAGGTGTAACTGGTGGAGAATGTAACTGGTGGAGAACGTAAACCCTTGGAGTTCCCTTCAGCTGCCCATCTTGGGCATTTCACTCATTAACACCTCCACCAGAGGGAGGGCAAGAGAAAGGAAAAGGAGCCAAACTTCCATCCTGCGGCTACGTGTTAACTGCTCCAGTGAGAGATTTGGTGAAACAATGAGTTTGGGGATCACTCTAACTGAAAGGAGATTTGGAACTAACTGTGGGTTTCACAGTTGATATCTTGATAGTTTTCTTTACCCTAAATACAATGGGTAAGCAAGAGCTAACAGTAATTCCACCTTTGTTTTACTTTGGAGGGCTAATATTTTCCTCTTTTGTGCAAAGCCAATTAATAATCTAGCTTCTTAGAAATTTCCACAGCTATATTAATAATAACTACCAGACGGTCTTGTACACTATAATTCTGACAATGTAGGCAAGACATTTTTAAATGTGGGAACTATATCCTTAAAATGTAACTTTTGACTTTGTTAATGACACAATAATATTGTTTTGGTGAACCACAATCAAGGAAAAATGTCGGAGCCAGAAATAGAGCCAAGTGTCTTAACCTCTGGTCTAATGTCATTCTGTTATAAACTATGGATGATTTCTACTCTGAATATAGAAGCTGGCAATTCTAAGAGGCACAAGTGTTTGCCATTGAATTCCACAGATGAAATGTGTAATTTGGGATGAAGCATTTGCAAAACTATGTGTCTGAGGTAGTTAAGACCAATGGCTCTCAGAAGAGTGAGCATTTTTTTTTTTTTTTTTTTTTTTTGGTTTTAGGACAATGCTGTAGACTTCTTTTTCATACAATGCTAAAGATACGTTACCTGCTAATATTTCCTTGAAAAGGCCTTTGATGTTGAACTGAATAGCTCCAGAAAGCCCACCTCTCTAGCAAAGCATTCACTACTGTAATCAAAAGAAGGGAGTGATTTTCCACAATAAATAATTTCTAAGATTCTTCTTCCGTCATCACCTCTTTTACATTAGTGATGTAAATGATTTACTAATTTAATGTTCTTCATTGGCGAGATAGATGACATTATTTCTGGCCTCATGATTACTATCATCAATTACTAATTTCGAATCTAAAGGAAAGACACTATTTAACTCAATGCGTACAGTACCTAGCAAAGTGCCACACGCAATAGGTATTTTTGAATAATTTCTCTGCCCTCAGCTTTGTGGTTTCTTTTTCCTCTAAACTAGTGCTCTCCTTGGGTTTTTCTTTTTGGTTTGTTTGTTGCTGTTAATTAGCTCCTTGATCATAAACGATCTTTTATTATTATTTAACGGTAACTGAATTTTGTCTCCTTTTCTATCTGCATTATAAACTTCTGTAGGGAAGATTCCTGGGGCTTTTACTTCTCTTCAGGCCCCCATAATGCCTACTGCAGCTTTTGCACATAGTAATCACTTCAAAATTATTCAAGAATGGAATGATGATTGTTTCACTGTTATTCAGAAATATTTATACCTCAAGAAATTCCTGGCTGACCAACAACTCTCCAGAGTGGAGGAAGATATGTGTATATATGTCTGTGTGCATATGCTTAAAATAGTATAAATCACAAGAGGTGTCTACTAAAGGAGGTCTTGGTGTGGCCCTCAACTTCCAGAAATGCCACATCTTATCTCTTTACTTCACTTCTGTTGACTGAGATGCTTTTTGGCCTCAAGACCATGCCAGAAATGAGTATCACTTGCGTGTTGTTGTCAGTTATAAAATATTAGCCCATAGCTTATCCATAATCATATATCAAACATTTTCTTCTAGATTTAAATTATTTTTCTATACCAGCATCTCCTCAATTAAAATTGAGTTGTTTGGTAGTCATATTTATCAGCATTATTAAGATTGTATTTCTAGATTTAAAAAAATAAGCATAAAAATCTACACGTTTTTATGTTATCCTAGGAATCCTGATTTCCATTTATAAGCATTCCAATTTTCCTTAAAATATGAGACAAGTTCTTAAAATATTTCCACCCACCCAAATACATATGATCCAGGACATCGTGTGAAAATATCATGCAATCTGCGTAGAAACTCATATTACTGGAAAATTGAAATATGTTTTTATTATCTTGGAGTGGAATACTAAGTCCTAACCATTATAACTAAGAAACTGTGCTAGCAATTGATTCTGATACTACAGACCTAATCCAGAGCAACTAAATCTTTTTCAACAGAATGCAAAAAATCAGCTAGCTTCCCCTTTTCATCTTCAGGGAGCAGAAGTAGGAGAGACATCTTAAAACATCTCCATTACTTGATTCACTAAAACTCTGGGTGTCTTTTAATATTCTCTAGCACTGTAGATTACATTCCTTTATTCCTGTAATTGCCTGCATTCCCTACTAATCCAAAAGTCAACTAACCAAGGGTTCTTCCTTCAGATAGGAAAGGATTGCAGGATGGTATGTGGCAATTCACATCTGGACTTTAAGAGGAAAGATGCAGGCTTGCATAACTTTTCTCCTAAAAGATTTTTTCAATTAAATTTTAATTTTTAAAAATTGCAACATAAAAGGAAAAAAAAAAAAAAAGACTTTGCAACCATGAGAGAGGCCACGCTTGTATCCCATTTTACAAACCCACCCTCTTGCTTTCTTCCAAGCTTCTCATTGGCTGGATCCAACAGGAAGACAAAGGTACTAAAAAAATAATTCCTCCACTCTGTTTTTTATAAACAGAAATCTAGATAGCAAATCCTGATCAAAGATGGTTGGGAAACAAATCAAAAGACTTATGAAAACATTTTTAAATGGGGGGGGGTGTCAAGAAGATGAAATAAAGGAGCATATTAATCAAATGAGAAAGAAAGGATATATTATAGAAGACAACTTACCCCAATAAACAGAAAAAAAAAATGGAGATAAATGTTTTACACCCTGAAGGAAATAAAACATACTAAAAGTGAAATACAGGAGAGTAAATGAGATATAAAAGGAGTTGGAAGAGCTAAAGAAAGACATTGAGAAGGAAAAAAATCATACCATTGTGGAAGTAATGAATTAGAAATAAGGAAGAAAAAGAAGGGATATCTGGCAGAAAATAGTGAGACTGATGGCAGACTAAAAGCACAATAAATACAAAGGAAAAGGACAACAAGGTTAAAATGATTCAACAGGTGATAAGAAATATGGAAGACAAATAAAAAAAATCAAATTCAGAGAAATTGATTCTCTAACGACGAGTTTACCATGAATGAAATGCAAAGTATTCAAAGACATAATGTGGGAGACTACTGAATGTCCCCTAATATCTGTTCTCACCTTCTTCTGTAAGAATACCATTTTAGCTGAGCACATGATCAACAAACTAGACTGTATTTCCCAGCCTTCCTTCTAAGTAAGTGTGGCCATATGTCTAAACTCTAGGCAATGAAATGTGGGCAGGAATGAGTGTCGGCTATCCTGGATGTCTTCTTTTAGAAGGCTTGGATCGGTGCCTTCTTAGTCCTTCTTCCCCTTCCTGGTGGTTGTAGGTAACGATTGCTAGATGTAGCAAGTAAAAATAGAGCGCCGAGTTCAACTGGAATTTCAGATCAACAATGAATACATTTTTAGTATAAGTATATCTCAATTACTGCATGAGACATATTTATACTAAAAAAAGTATTCATTGTTGATCTGAAGTTCCAATTAAACTGGGTGTCCTATATTTTATCTGGGAACACTCCTGGAGATAGTGAAAAGTGGAGCATATGCCTTTGACCCAGAGAGGGAAGTCACCTGTGGAAGATGGCAGAGACATTGAAGCAGGCCTGAAATGCCTACTTCTGAATTGCTGCCTGAAAAAGACAATAATTCTGCATGTCACCTCTTCTTTCCCTAAGGACCATGGTGTTCTTAAGATCTTTGGAACTTAGTCTTTGTTCTAAATGATGTGAGAAAACTTTTTTTTTTTTTTTTTGCAATTCCAATGATTAAAAGGATTTACTGTGTTTCCAGAATTGTTAAAAGAGAATAATTACTTGGGGAAAGTTATGAAACTTTGAGTATAATAAAAGCAACCTACAAGCAAGTCGAAGTGAAATCATCTAAAAGCAGGGGTTCGGCAAACTATGGCACACAGACAGAATCTAGTCTGCTGCCCGTTTTTGTAAATAAAGTTTTATGGGAACACATTCACACTCTTTTGTTTACATGTCTATTGCTGCTTTAACACTGTAATAGCAGAGTTGAGTAATCACAATAGAGACCATGTGGCCTGCAAAGCCTACAATAATTTCTATCCAGCCCTTTGCAGAAAAAGTTTGCTGACCTCTGACCCAAAGGAAAAACACTACTGACCTCAGAACTCTTGCAGCATTAATTGACTTGAGAAGAGTTTTGAAGAAAAAAAAAGAATGTGACTTAAGGATCACAACCGTGTAGTCATCCACATTCAAACGCAGCAGAGATATGTAGAGATTTGTGAAATCGCCTGTCCCCAAAGCAATTATATGATATAATAGTGTAACCAACTAAAGGTGGCTCAAAATAAATATGGAAGGGCCAAGAGTCAGCTGAAAGAATTATTGAGATGGTACAAAATTTACATGTTATAAACCTTGAAAAAAAAGCATGACAGTGAAAAGTAATAATACGATAACTATAATAATATACTAGGACAAAAATGAGCATACGGAAACATTTGAGAGATGGAAAGGGGAGAAATGGAAGAAAGCATTCATTGCTTTAATTCCTTCATTGGTTATGGGGGTTATAGAAATAAGATTCTTAGGTTATTTGAGACAGAATGCTTGAGTGACTAACTAATTTGAAATAAAATGAAAAGACAAGCCACAGACTAGCAGAAGATATATGCAATTGATTTATATTGAGAGTTTATAAAGAGTCCCTATAAACCAATACATAAAATAGAAAAGATAAGCGGACAATTCACAAAAGAGGAAACACAAGTGGCCACTAACCCTAATGAAAGATGCTCTATCACTGGAATCTGGATAATGCAAATTAAAATGATAACGAGACCATTCCAAACCCATCAGAGTGCAAAAATAAATCTGATAACATCAAGGGTTGAAGTGTTGATGAACACAGAAACTCTTACACACTGCAGGTGGGAAATATAAATTCATAAAAGCAGTCAATGGCAACACTACTTGCTCAGGCCTCAATCCCTGGATTGTCTGCAAGATCAAAAAGGACTGTTATCTTCCTCTCAATATCCAGTAGGCTTCTCAAATTTAAGACTCTAATCCACTCTTCCCACATTAAGTGGTAATTCTGTTCCCTCTACAGATCCAGACTAAAACATCCAAGGCAGCCCCAAGCCCTCTTTCTCTTTCCCCTCAACATCCTGTCATCAGTAAATCCTGGCAGCTCTCACATCAAACTACATCCGGAATCACCTCCACAACTGTCACTCATACCCATCTGTCACCTGGATTATGATGACAGTCTTTAACCGGTCTCCTGGTTGCTGCTCAACACCAGAGCCAAGGTCACCCTTTGAGGACCTAACTCAGATCACATCACTTTTTTGTCTTAAACCTTCTACTGGCTTCCCATTCCACTCATTAAAAAAAAAATCCAAGTCCTTACCATAGTTTGCACTGGCCTTGTTGGATCCACCTCCCGGTTATTTGCTCCTGTGCTGCCACACCAATTTCCCTGCTGTTCCTCGAACACACCAGGCTGGTTCCCACTGTTCCTGCTGCTCACCCAGTGTCTGCACCTGCTATTATCCCAGCCTAGACTATGCATTCTCCAAATACCCACTCGGGTCTCTCCCTCGTTTCATTCAGGCTCTTACTTAAACTTCACTTTATTGGACAGGTCTTCCCTAATTACCCTGCTTAAAATAGAGCCATATTTACCTACCCCACCCCAGTCCAACCGCTTTCTGTCCACCCCTTATACTTTATTTAATTTTTCAAAACCCTAATTGTCATCTGGTGTTTTATATTTTTATTTATTATCTGTCTTTTCAGTTTAGAATGTAAACCTCAGAAGAATAGGAAATGTGTCTTCTGTTTTATTGCTATATCCCTAGTGCTTAGAATAGACCTGGCATATACTAAACACCCGATAAAATGTATCCTGAAGAGGGGCGCCCAGGTGGCTCAGCTGGTTAAGCGTCTGACTCTCAGTCTCCGCTCAGGTCATGATCTCACGGTTTTGTGGGTTCGAACCCTGAATCGGGCTGTGTGCTGACAGTGCAGAGCCTGCTTAAGATTCTCTCTCTCTCTGTCTCTCTCTCTCCCTCTCTGTCTGCCCCTCCCCTACTCATGCTGTCTCTGTCTCTCTGAAAATAAATAAGCTTAAAAAAAAATCTTAAAAAGTGTGTCCTGAAGAGTAACTGAATAACCAGTTTGGCATGCAAATTTTTTAGGACATTAGCTAAGAAAGTTGAGGATGTCCACATTCTGAGAGAGCAGTCTGTCTTGTAAATAAGCAGACATGTATGAAGTACACCTTTCTAGAAAAGCAGAAGTAGCCTGTTCTTTAGTAGGTGAATGGATAAAATCAGTTTTATGTAGGCAATGCAAATTTGTCCAGCAGCTAAAATGAATGACTACATCAACGTATATCAATTTATATCAAAAGAATGATGTTGGGTGAAAAGGCAAATCATCAAATGAAGAGCAATCTGATGGTGTATATACAGTATATATATGAATCCATACATGTAATGTATTGTTTATGAATATATAGATATGAATTAAAAGTACAAAATCAGGGGCACTTGTGTGGCTCAGCCAGTTAAGCGGCCATCTCTTGGTTTCAGTTTCAGCTCAGGTCATGATGTCATGATTTGTGGGTTCGAGCCCTGCTTTGGGCTTGACACTATCAGCTGCTTGTCAGTCTTTCTCCCTCTCTCTCTGCCCCTCCCCACCTCTCTCTCTCATTCTCTCTTTCTTTCTCTCTCAAAATAAATAAACTTTAAAAAAAAAGTACAAATATCATGGAATGATATATATCATTTTCAGGAGGAGGGAGGAAGGAAAGAAAAGAGATGGAATGAGCATTTGACTGCAAAATTTCAGTTCTTTAAAATGAAAAGATAGCTCTGAAGACATATAATATACATCCATTATAACATATATATTTTATACATATTGCAGCATGCAATTTATTTATCTATTTCTGCAACACCTACTCAAACCAGAAACTGTTAACAGCATTTGTATTGGGGTGTGGGACTGAGAATGGGGGAGGGAAGGAAAGAAAGTACCTTGATTACTATTTGGAGTTAAAAAAATTATTTATGAGAAAGCATTACTTTTATTTATTTATTTATTTATTTTTACTTTTATATTTTAAATGCCAAGTTTAAAATGTCTTTGTTCAGTCCCTGTCAAATCAAGCAGACAGAAAAATAGAAACACTGAGGACCTGAATAATAGAATTAACAGGCTTGAAATAATAAACATCTGTTAAATTCTCCTTCTGAAAATAAAAGACTACCTTCTGCTCAGGCTCCCATGAAACAGTAATAAAAATTAGCCATACATTGAGCCATAGAAAAGACTCCAACGCACTCTATAAGGTATAAAGAGCATAAAATATTTTTACCATGTACACAACTACAAGTAGTTTTTGTTTTTGTTTTTAAATGAAAGCAAAGCCTCCAACCCTTTGGAAATATTCATATGCTCTCCTAAACACCCCTTGTATCATGCAGGTGATGGAAGCCATATTGTCAGAATATCAACAAAAGAAAGACAAAGAGAACAGTAGTTAATCAAAGCTGGAGGAATGTCATCAGAACTGTACTTATAAGAAAATCTGTGACCTCATATCATTTTGTTATTGAAAAGGAAAAAAAATTAAAATAATTATTTTTTAAAATTAAGAAATTAGAAGAAAAAGTTAAACCTAAAGAAGGCAGAAGGAGGGAATTAACAAAATTAAAATATGGAATCAAATTAATGGAATGGAAATTGCAAGCAAACCTTTTTGTAATACAAGCAATAACACAAATCATTTGATTATTTAATAGGGAAAAAAGCAGGAGAGATGAATATATGGAAATAGGCATGAATAAAGAAAGTAGCCAAAGATATGGAGGAAAAAATAAGACAGGTAAAGTAATAACTTGATAATATATCTGAAAACCAGGAGAATAAAAATTTCAAAAGTTGAGTTAAGACAGATCATGCTTAAAGAGACCAACAATACTGGAGGAAATTACAAAAGCTCTCGAAGAATTATCTTTTAAGAAAGTGCCCTAACCATGAAAGAAGCGTCTGGGAGATAGAAATTTTTTCTATACCTCTTTTAGAAATAGATAATTCTTATGCCATTTAGATGGTTCTACGGCACAAAGGAAGAAGAAATATTGCCACAGACAATCTTCTAAAGATTGAATGATAAATATGATAGAAAAAGAAAACTATGAGCCAATTTCATGTGTGAATATTGATATTTAAAATCCTAAATAAAATATTAGTATTGATCATAAGCAAAATATTACATATCATTTCGTGATGATTGAAGGATTTATCACGTAAATGGAACTGTCAGTCAAAATTAAGAGATTTCTTCATTTTAGTACAGGAAGACAGATGCAGCTGAACCATTCAGTGTTCCTTCCTAATAAAATTCCTTGGACTTCTATTTCTGGGAAGATAGAATAAATGTACTTTTCCCTATTCTTCTCACTAAGTATAATTTTTAAAAAACTAGGAAAAAAATATATAGGGGTGCCTGCATGGCTCAGTTGGTTAAACATCTGACTTTGGCTCAGGTCATGATCTTGCAGTTTGTGAGTTCGAGCCCCGCGTCGGGCTCCGTGCTGGCAGCTCAGAGCCTGGAGCTGCTTTGGATTCTGTCTCTCTCTCTCTCTCTCTACCCCTCCCTCGCCTCACACACACTCTCTCTCTCTCAAATATAAACACACATTAAAAAAAATTTTTTTTAAATGTACACCATAAGGAGTATCAGAAAGGTTGAAAGAAGGAAAAAGACTAGCTAGGAATTACCCAATGATGAATCCTCTGCATTTCTTTTTTGCTTCCTATTTCCCACAGAAGAAGCTGGCAACCCAGAACGGCCAACAGATGCAGGAAAAAAAAAAAAAAAAAAAAAAAGAAAGAAAGAAAGAAAAGAAAAGAAAAGAAAAGAAAAGAAAAGAAAAAAGATCCCATGAGGAGCCTCTCTCTCTATCCAGAGGACCGGGAAAGGGATAGCCTAGCAACAAAGAAAGTTTCTAAACAATCGACGCTCCAGGGAAACACCACAGAAAGCACTGTGGCCCCATGACATCTCCACCCAAAGCAGCAAAGGTAGTGTAGAGAGCCTCGAATTCCACACTCGCCAGGCCATGACGAGTCCCCTGACACCACTGCCCACAATGTCAGGGGGGATTACTTGGGAGGGGGGGGATTCCATCCTCACCCTGCAGTAAAGGGGTGGCTTTTCCCTCCGCCCTTAGGTGTATCTGAGGAGGTTTAGGAGAAAGTCAGGGCTTCCACCACTTCCCAGTGGTAATGAAGCCATCGTGATGTGATGCCCATGGGGAGCGTTGGGGGAGCAGGAACAAGGAATTCTTTTACCGGTCCCAGCCTGGAGGTATCAGTGAAGGCCTAATATGTATGGACCAAAGGACAGAGCTGCAAAATATGTGAAGCAAAAATGGACAGAAATGAACAGAGAAATAAACACACAATTTTGTTGGAGACATCAAATACACACTCAATACTTGTTAGGACAACTACATTAATCGGCAAGGGTATAGAGAACTTCACACTGCCATCGGCCAACAGGGTTGAGTCAGCGTGTGGAAAATACTTCATGAAAACAGCAAATAAACATTCTGTGCAAGTGCTCACGGAATATACATCAAAACGGAACCCATCCTGGGCCACAAAACAAACTCAACAAATTATAAAAAATTGAAATTATACAGAGTATGTTGATCATAATGGAATCAAACTAGAAACCAATAATAGAAACATCACAAGAAAACCCAAACACTTGGAAAGCACACAGCACATTTCTACATAATGCATGAATCCAGGCAAATGTCTTGAAGGAAATTTAAAAATACATTTAAGTGGAGGAAAATGAAAATACATTTAATCCTCTAACAACATGGGTAAGAAAGGAGAAGAAACAAGAGAGGGAGGGAGGCAAACCATAAGAGACTCTTAAATACAGAGAACAAACTGAGGGTGGATGGGGGGTGGGGGAGAGGGGAAAGTCGGTGATGGACACTGAGGAGGGCACCTGTTAGGATGAGCACTGGGTGTTGTATGGAAGCCAATTTGACAATAAATTATATTTAAAAAAAAGAAATGGATGGGCCCACTTATATGCAGATTTTTTAAATAAATGCAGTATAGTATCATAAACATATTTTCTTTTTCTTATGATTTTCTTAATAACATTTTCCTTTCTCCAGCTTACTTTATTTTAAAAATACAGTATAGGATACATCTAACACACAAAATATGTGTTAACCAATTGTTTATGTTATTCCAGTCAACAGTAGGCTATTAGTTAAGTTTTGGAGGACTCGGAAGTTATACACGGATTTTTGACTCTGCAGGGTAGGTACCTCATCCCAGGGTTGTTTAAGGATCAGCTATACAACATACCAAAATTTGTAGGACAGAGGTAAAGCTGTGCTGAAAAGGAAGAAATATAGCAGTAAAAATGTACATATTACCACAGAGAAAAATTCTCAAATCAATAATCTAAGCTCCCACCTCAAAAACCTAGAAAGAGAAGCTCAAAATAAACACAAACAAGCAGAAGGAAGGAACTAATGAAGGCAGGGGCAGACACCATCGAGATTGAAACAGAAAAACCAAAGAGAAAAATCAATGAAACCAATTAGTGGTTTCTTTGAAAGATCAATATAATTAGCAAACCTTCAGCAAAGCGGACAAAGAAAAAAAGTGAGAAGACATAAATTACAAATATCAGGAAAGAAGCAGATGGTATCACTACAGACCCTGCAGACACCAAAAGGAAAAGTGGATGTGGCTGATTCCTTAACCGTATCAATGCACATAGCCTGGTTGTGACCTTGTGCTAGTGTTGCAAAATGTTATTATTGGGGACACTGGGAAAAGGGTACAGTGAATCCCTCTGTATAGCTTCTTATAACTGCATGCAGAATTCCTACTAATCTCAAAATAACAATTTAATTCCATGAACTATCAAAAAAAAAATCTCTTAGGGAGGGGCACCTGGGTGGCTCAGTCGGTTAAGCGTCCGACTCTTGATTTGGGCTGGGGTCATGATCTCATGGTTTGTGATTCTGAGCCTCGCGTGGTGCTCTGAGCTGACAGCGCAGAGCCTGCTTGGGTTTCTCTCTCTCCCTCCCCCTTTCTCTTCCCCTCCCCACTCCGTACACGCCCTGTCTCTCTCTAAATCAACTTTAAAAACATCTCTTAGGGAAGTATAATCAGAAACTTACTTCTTCAACGTGATAACTGCTGTCATGATCTAGTGAAGCACTTGTGGTTATCTTCATTAAAGACGGGAGTGCGATAAGGTAAGTGGCCTATTCCCTCAGCTATATTTTATATTTTTCTAGAAATTCTAGTCTAAGCATTTTGACAAGGGAATGAAATGAAAGGCACAAATATTAGAGAAGAGAGGGTAAAAATCCCAATGTTAGAATTGATAAATTATGTAACTAGAAAGTGCAACAGAAACAAATGGCAAACTGTTAGTAATCAAAGATACTTCAGATAGAAGGCCAGTTATGAAATACATATATAAAAATGTTCTCATTTGAGATTGTCAAAATGGGAATAGGTTGCATGTCTATAAGTAGAGATAGATTAAATACAATATGGTCGATCCAAAGGATGCAACACCATGCATGCACCTGCTTACAAAAAATGTGTAGGGCCATATGTGTTTAAGTGCAAATAAGTGTGTCAGTCAGGGGAGGACAGGTTTCAGCTAGGGTAACAAATGAGTCCCAAATCTCAAAGTTTTTCTTGCTCACTTCATATATCCACTGCGAATCAGCTCTACGCCATTTTCTCTACATCGTCTTAACTCTAGAACTCAACGTGATGGAACAGCCTCTACATAAAATGTTCTGATCTCAGGGAAGAGGGTAAAGAGAAACGTGACACCTTTTGGGATGAGCACTGGGTGTTGTATGGAAACCAATTTGACAATGAACTTCATATATTGAAAAAAAAATAAAAAAATTTAAAAAAATAAAAAAAGAGAGAGAAACGTGACAAAAATACAAGCTAGCTTCTAAAGCTTTTGCTTGAAAATGATATATACCTCGTATGCTCCCATTTCATTGGCCAAAGTTAGTCAACGGCTCTGCCTGAGATTACCGAAAGCAAAATTTATTGTCTTTGCACAGGGAACACCACCTTAGAAAGGAGCATCAAATATATACGAACTTAATATCATCTGCCATAGCATCCATGAAATGTTAACGAATGAAAACCAAATAAAACAAGTTATAGTTGGAAAGAATATTCACCATCAGTACTGACCTTTTTTTGGGAGGGTGGGTAGGATTAAGGGGCAACAGAGCTACTATTTTCTGCGTTTTGTATTTTTGTAACATTATAGGATTTCGTAATAGATATGTATTAATTTTATTTTTTTAATTTTATTTTTTAATTTTTGTATTCATTTTTGAGAGACTGAGAGACAGAGCATGAGCAGGGGAGGGGCAGAGAGAGAGGGAGACACAGAATCCAAAGCAGGCTCCAGGCTCTGAGCACAGAGCCTGACGCGGGGCTCAAACCCACGAACTGTGAGATCATGATCTGAGCTGAAGTTGGGCGCTTAACCGACTGAGCCACCCAGGCATCCCATGTATTAATTTTAGATTGAAGTAATACCATTTGATTTAAAAAGTGAAAACGGAGAAAATCTGATCTTAGTCTCTTCCACTGTCTCTGAAACTCAGGCCTTTCCCCTTGGTCATTAGCGGACACGGAAAACACACATGGTCGTCCACAGACTAATGCTTGGAAGCATTTATTAAATACATCGGTAGTTTAAAAAAAATATTCTTGTTTGAAGCAAACGCACAATTGATGAAGAGGTTCTGTGCACAGCATCAGGCTGCAAGAACATTCAAATATAGTTGAATATATAGAAGAAAATATCCACGCATCATACATTAAACAACCACACAGCATAACCATACATGCAATACATTGTAGGATGTTATTCACCAGGGCCAAAAGCGGAGAGAGAGCGATCGTATTTCCTAAGGGGTTTTGTGGACTTTCCCCCACGTGGAGAAAGAAAACACAAAAGTGTTGGTGACACGGAGGTGCCAGGTGTTCTGGCCAACGAGTGGCTTGGTTCTGCCATCAGGCAAGAGTGGAAATCCCAGTGACCATTTTCAGCAGGGAGGCTGGGTGACAGGGGGTGAGGGGGAGGATGGGAGATGAGAGAGAAATTAACAGAAAGACAGAGTGGTGATGAGGTTGTGTGTGGCTGAGGGAATATAGATATTTTTAGCAGATTTCTGTAAAAGTGAAGGACTGTACAGGGGATAGGGTGTTCCTTCCGTGTGAGGTACTGTGAAGGGCTCCATACTGTCCCCATGAAGAAAGCCTTCTGGAAGGAGTTATAGGCATTTGTCCCAGAGATAGGGATCCTCCCTGTTCTCCTGTAACATCAACACAGCAAGCCCTTGGCATTCCTCAGAAAGATCTGTTAATAGCTTCACCAACGCCCCAATTCTCAGGTGTACCTGGAAGAACCACATGCACTTGCTGCTATGACCTCTAGGGGCTCATCATGGAAGGAGATGAGGGTAGCAAAATAAATTTGTCTACGGTTCCTCTTCTCCAGAGACAACTAGCAGAGAGCACAGCTTTGTACACAGTAAAGAAAAAAAAAAAAAAAAAACAACGTAATTTCAAAACCCAGGTAGTTGTCCAATTAGCCAGGGGGTTGAAGACTGTATTGTTTGGAAAGACATCATAAGGAACTGTTATTTCCTATGCCCAGCTAACCCCTTGCATGACCCAGAGGAAGAAAATGAGAAGAAACGGATTAAAATCGCTCTGGGGTGTAATTTAGAATGTGCTCTCCATTGTAGCGGGGACAGTTGCACAGATTTTGTTGCCTCTAGGAAACTGTTTCTTTCCCTTAATGTGGATGTAGACTATTGTCTGTCTCTGAGAATTGTTTGTCCTTGGGAGAATGTGTGAATGTGTGTGAGGGGATGTACGTGGGTGTATCTGTGTAGGAGTATGTTTGAGCATGTTTCTGCAGTTTCTCACAAAGACAGCTAGCCTCAGGGAGAATGAGGGCTTTCACCTCGCTCGATACAAAGATCTCAAAGACAGGGAGCCTTAGAGGGCTAAAACCAACCCTGTACAGGTCTGCCTGTCAGAACTCACCTGGATGATTCTGCAGGTGCCTGTCAGTGGCCTTTTATGCAAGGTCATCGTCTAAAGCAGGAGTTAACTGGCAAACCGGCACCCAAGGACAAAATGTGGCCCACTGCCTGTTCTTGTAAATAAAGTTTTATTGGAACACAGCCATACCCATTTATCTACAGTTTGTCTATGGCCACTTTCACATTATAACAGCAGACGAGTAATTGTGACCCAGACCATATTGCCTGCTAAGCCTGAAATATTTACTATCTGGCTTTTTTCATGAAATGCCTGTTGACCTCTGGTCGAAAATCAGCACTTCCAAAGATAAAATTGCATATAAACAACATTACCCTTGACAATCCATGAGGAAGTGAAGACGGATATTTTGTTACCCAATAAGCCCCTATCAGTGTTTCCTCCCACAACAGAGGAATAGCGTTTCTTCAACTGAATGCCAAATACACGATTGGAATATGTTAGGAACCACTATGTGAAAAAAACACATATATGTAATAGCAGAAATACCCTTAGCACAGCAAAATGAAAAGCTTGGAGAAATGCTACCCACAAATGCAGATTCATGTTTCCCATCTCATTTTCACATTTGGTTAAAAGCTTTTTAAGAAGAAAGTAGGCAGGCGCACCCGGATGGCTCAATCAGTTAAGCGCCTACTTTGGCTCAGGTCATGATCTCATGGTTCGTGACTCTGAGCCCCACATCAGGCTGTCCGCTGTGAGCTCAGAGCCTGGAGCCTGCTTCGGATCCTATGTCTCCCTCTCTCTCTGCCCCTCCCCGGCTCGTTCTCTCCTTCTCTCTCTCTCTCAAAAATAAAATAAACATTACAAAACATTGTAAATGAAGAAAGTGGGTAGCATCACCTCCACTATACAAACTACAAACTGTCACTGTTTGCTATGTTTAAAGGAGTAAATTAAGTGGACACACGCTACAACTCCATTTTGGGAAATGTACTCTGAGGGTTTTGGGTGCTATGGATCGCCCTGGTTGGAGGAGACGGTTATTTCAGGGGGAGGAAAAGATTTTTCCAGTACTATGAAGAATGGGAGAAACGCCTTTCTGCAGAGAGATGGGAAGGTAGATCTTGAGACAAGGCAGATAGGCCACGAACTAGAATGTGCAGGAAGGACTTTAGGAACATGGTTTGATTTCATTTTCTTTTGCCTTAAGACTGAGAACAGCCACATTTGCCTCCTATTGAACGTTCCTTTGCCAACATTGTAATTCTGTCCAGTTAGTTGCAAACCTGCAGTGAATCTTCTCATGCATTCAGGTTGGGGTAGTGTGGAGAACCAAAGGTTAGGGCAGTAAATGGACATTTGATCCCCCCCCCCCCCCCCCGCCCGTCACTCCTCAGCCCAGCATGACTGTAGAATGTTTTATTGAGAAATGCCGGTGGTAGGAAGGTTTTCAGCAGCGATTAGCTGCAAACTGAACATAGGCTTAGTACAAAAGCTGGAAGCCTTGGAAGGGAAGAAGGGTTACTGGAGCCATAGCTACATGTTGCAGAATTTGAGGACAAACATGAGATAAACTAGCTATTTCTTTTTCCCCAAATAAATTGCAGAAACATGACTGACTCTTGAAAATGGTGGAGAATATGAGGGTGAATGTGTGTGTGTGTGTGTGTGTGTGTGTGTGTGTGTTGGGAGGTAAATGCATGAGTTACATAAACACGGGAATATTTTACAATTGAATGTTTTGATATATGTCATCATACCAAAAGTGGACTGCTCTTTTCACTGTTACCAACATTTTCTTTCTCATGTGGAGGCCAGTTTTTAAAAATCTGTTTTTAAAGTTTATTTATTTTAAGAGAGAGAGAGAGAGCATGCGCACAAGTGTGAATGGGGGAGGGGCAGAGAGAGAGAGAGAAAGAGAGAGAGAGAGAGAGAGAGAGAGAGAGAATCCCACCCAAGCAGGCTCCACACTCAGCACAGAGCTTGACTTGAACCTCGATCCCACAACAATTTCATGACCTGAGCTGAAATCAAAAGTCAGACACTTAACCAATTGAAACACCCCGGTGCCCCTTGAAGCCATTTTTATCTGGAAGACAAAGGAGTCATGAACTGAGCCCACCCCCAACAAGCAGAGTAACAATGAACTGAATTGAGACATAGATATTCCTGCTTTCTAGCCTAGAAGCCCATCTCATTCCAATTTGTGCTTCAGCCAAATTACAACTTGCTACATGTCAGAGATTTCCAGTTTGTATATGAATGTTCAAGCTGCAAAATCTACTTTACCAATTTTTTTTAAATAGTAAAATTTAGGAGTATTTCATTTTTTTTTAACTTTACCGAGGAGTAATTGACAAGTATAAACTGTGTATATTTAAAGTGCGCAATGTGATGATTTAGTATACATAACCATCAGGGAATGATTACCAAGACCAAGAAAACTATCTTACTAATTTAAAATTGAGCTGTCTGATCACTGAAGAGAGAACCCAGAACCTACATGCAAACTGTGATTTAGAATTCCAGTGACAGTTTTGAAAAATGCAGTCTCATTAGGCTAGGAATCGAGTTGGTAAAAATGGCAAATTAAGTTGACCTTAGATTTGATCAAATGCATGAAACTTTGTGCTTCTCAACCCAGGCTGCATTCAAAACTTCTGAGACCTTTAAAGCCTCCTGAGGCTCAGGCCACACTGGAGCTGACCATTCACCTCCACGGGGGTAGGGCCCAGGCATCAGTATTTTTGGAAGCTCCTTGAGTGCTCCCATCCTGAAGTCAATGCTAGGAATCAGGGCTCCAGATTCAAAGAAAGGGAAAAGGAAAAGGGAATGGCCTTCAGGGACCTGACACTTGGAAACGTTGTGGAAGGCTTTCTTTGATTCTAGAGCAGAAGGCATTTTAAGAGTGTGTATTTAGTCCAGAAATGTGAACTGTTCTGTTTAGACTTCATTAAAGCACACGTGGGCGATGTCGCGATGAAATCACTTAGGCCATCTGGCAGTGCAACAGGAAGTTATTCTGGTTTTGAATAAAGTGAAACAAGGAGGGGTGAGGAGCAGTTAAAACTTATCAAAATAGCTGTGATTTTCTGCGCGGTACAGAAGGGTATGCAACCTTTCCAAAGGGATTTTTTTTTTTCTTTCTCCCTTACGTCCATAGAAAATATTTCTAGGGGCGCCTGGGTGGCTCAGTCGGTTAAGCATCCGACTTTGGCTCAGGTCATGATCTCACTGTCCGTGTGAGTTCGAGCCTGGCGTCGGCCTCTGTGCTGACTGCTCAGAGCCTGGAGCCTGTTTCAGATTCTGTGTTTCCCTCTCTCTCTGACCCTCCCCCGTTCATGCTCTGTCTCTCTCTGTCTCAAAAGTAAATAAACATTAAAAAAAATTAAAAAAAAAAAAAGAAAATATTTCTAAAGTTAAGATTTGACTTAATTTCATCGTGCTGATTATATTAAAAAATAAAATAAACTCTGGGACTTCAAAGCCTTCGTTAAAAACATAAAGCTCAACTCGACTTCTTCTCATGGAGAAAGCATAAATTCAATTAATGGTCATTTGAAGTGAATATGGAAACACTAATAAAACCAAAACAACTTTAAAATGGAAGAAGGACTTGACTGGAACAGAACTCAGTTGGGACCATGAAACATCAATCTAGGTAGTGACGCGAGGGGGAGAATGTTCTCTATAATGTGCTTTTACCGTCGCTTAGATGTGGTCTTTCGAGGTAATTGTCATAATATCCACTGTTTCATCTCAACACTGTTTTCTTTTATTGTGTTGTTTTCATTTTAATAGGTTTTTCATTTGCTTCTACGAGTTCTATTTTTTTCAATTCTCATTTGAAGAATTTCTTCAAGCCCTACTGTCATCCCACCCTATCCTGCCCCTCAGCTGTAAAGGATATTAGAATGGTAAGCCTGGGCCTATCTTCTTATTACCTTTGAACATAAATACGGTTTCCCAGATTTTGGCATGTTATCAAATCCTTTTTTTTTTTTTTCTAATTATTGAAGGACAGTCAACACCATCACGTTAGTTTCAGGTGTATGACATAGTGATTCGATGAGTTTATGCTGTGCTCACCACAAGCGTGGTTACCATCTGTCATCACACAACACTGCCTATTCTCCCTATGCCGTCTCTTCCACCCCTGTGACCGACTCACCCCATAAGTGGAACACATTACCTGTTTCTTATTTAAACTTTTTCTTTGGAGAAAATTGCAGATTCACATGCGGTTGTAAGAAATGATTCGGGGAGATCCCATGTTCTCTTGACCCAGATCCCCAAAAAGAGAACATCCTCCAGAACAATAATAAAGCCAACATATTAACATTATTTGAGCCAAGATCAAGGACAATTCTATTACTGGAAGAGCCTCTCTTCCAGTAGGCAAGCCCCATTTCTCTCCTACTCCCAATCCTTCCGTAATTCCTGGCAATTCTGTCATTTCAAGAATGTTATATGGGGGTGCCTAGTGGCTCAATCAGTTGGGCATCCGACTCTTGATTTCAGCTCAGGTCATGATCTCGTGGTTCATGAGCTCATGTCTTGCATTGGGTTCCACGCTGGGCATGGAGTCTGCTTGGGATTCTCTCTCTCCCTCTGCCCCTCCCCAGTGCGCTCTCTCTCTCTCTCTCAAAAAAAAAAAAAAAAAAAAAAGAATGTTGTATAAATGGAATCACATGGTCTGTAACCTTTTGGGATCATTTTTTTTTTTTTTCACTCAGCATAATTCTCCGGAGATTCAGTCAAATTACTGCATGTGTCAATAACTTGTTCCTTTTTATTGTTGAGCAGTATTCCATGGTGTAGATATTTCACGCTTTGTTTCACCGTTTACCTGATAAAAGACATCTGGGCTGTTTCCAGTTTTTAGCTGTCGTCAACAAAGCTGCCAATAGAAACATTTGTGGATAGGTTTTTGCATGAATGCAAGTTTTTATTTCCTTGGGATAAATACCCAAGAGTGCAATTGCTGGGTCATATGACAGTTACATATTTTTAAAGAAACTACCACTGTATTTTCCAGGGTCACTCTGCCACTTTACATTCCCTCCAGCAAAGTATGAAACCAAGTTTCTCACATCCCTGTCGGTACTTGGTACTATCATTTTTTTTAAATTGTAGCCATTCTGTCTTTTTACGTGCTCTTCCTCTGTTTGCTGTATATAGAAGGTACAGGATTGTACATAGCACCAGCAAGAGGAAAGTTCCACATTTTCTTTAATGATGGGTCAAAATTAATAGTTAAGAGATCAGGTTCTGTTCCACATGGTCAAGGTCCACAACCTGGCTTAACCACATCCTGGCTTTGCAATCTTGGACAATCCCTCTTTCCTCCACTTCCCAATCTGTTAAGTAGGGATAACACCTACCTTGTTTTGATGGTTTAGTGAGCTAGAGCTAATGCAAAGCACTTCAAACAACAGGTTCGGTTATTTTTTAGTTGTGTGGAATTCATAATGCATTTCATCAAATTAATGACACAGTAAAAAATAACATAGTTTCAAAAATTGTAACATTTGCTCAACTCTCTTCTGGTATTTAATATTACTGAAAACTATTTTGATGCCAACCCATTTTTCTTTTCTTTTCTTTTTTTTAGCTTTCTTTAAGGTTTATTTCTGAGAGAGAGACAGACAGACAGACAGAGTGCCGGTGGAGTAGGGGCAGAGAGAGAGCGAGATACAGAATCTGAAGCAGGCTCCAGGCTCTGAGCTGTCAGCACAGAGCCCGACGCAAGGCTCAAGCCCACAGAGGTGAGATCATGACCTAACTGGAAGTCAGACTCTCAGTCAACTGAGCCACCCAGATGCCCTCCCTCCCCCATATTTCCTTTTTAAAGTAACCTTCCCTGGGGATGTCAGGACTGCTTGGGGGATTTTATTTTTCCTTGCAATTCCCAGCTGTCATCAGTCTGTGTGTAGGAGAGCATCTCTTCATGCTTGATAAATACTTGATAAGCTCTTCCAGTCTGAAACTACAAGGGTCTCAGCAACTCACAGTCATGGGGAAATCTGGTCCAGATTCTCTGAATTTCTAAGCATGTGTAAGACACACTTTTCTTTACTTAATATTAAATTCCTACAATCATTTCCAAAATTAAGATAAAAGGACTATATAGAAAGGGGGAACATTTTGAAACCTGATTATTCTATTCAAAACCCAAGATATAAACCAGATTTGCTAGTATTTACTCTTCTTTTAAGGATTGAGTAACACTATACTATTCTGAAAATTTGTATACAGTGCTTTTAAAAGTGTAAAATACACCTTCAAAGTGTAAAGATGCAAAAGGTTGTCTTGCAAGTGACAAAGAGGGGGCCATCAGATCATTGGCAGCATAATAATAATTTCATAGCACTTCCCCATCAGTGACTAATCCTTAAAGAATATCTACAAATAATGTAAGAGGTATCTTCATATTTTTTCATATTTATAATAGAATACAGGATTCTAAAGTAAGTTCGATGAAATGTACAAAGCTATCTTCTATTTTGGGACTTTTGGCTAAATGGCTATAACTATGAGATTGGTTAAGTGAATTATGGTACATCTCTAAAATAGAATATTATGTGGTTGTTAAGATGAGTTAGACAAATATATGTGCACAGATGTGTAAGATAGTGGTAGATATAGAATTATCTCATAGGAGGAACATAGATTATATATGTGTGTGTGTATAATTTACATATCAAAACATTTATGAAAAACATTTATTGGGAGAATACTATTTAAAAAATCTGCAGAGTAGGACTAGGTAGTGAGAAGGAGATTTATTTTACATCCTTCTTTATTATTTGAAAATTTTTAACATTGTCCATTACAAAAACAATTAACATTTTCAAAAATCGATGCATCGCCACAAAGGATATTGGATGTTTTTTTTTTTCAATATGTGAAATTTATTGTCAAGGATGTTTGGATGTTCATGGACAAAGCACACCATTCCTGTTAAATAAGGAGAAAAAATAGAGATATAGATGTCAGGATCTACCTGAATAGCTAAATAGGAGATAGTGCCAAATTTTGTGTTTATTTAAGGTGTCATTTTTCTTTGTATCTCTTAACAAGAAGGTCAGTCCGGGTGAATAAGGAGGAAAACAATGAACAATGTTGGCTGTTATTGTAATCGTACCCTGAACCCACAGGATCTTTATATATTTACATCGCTATGTTTGAAATTCCTCTTTGCTGACTGATTTTAAAAGAATCCTAGGCTTCTCTGATGAGAAAGAGGAAGTGCTTAAGAATCAATTAATGAACGGGAAAGAGATCACAGTGCTGTCTTTAGTGTTACGCTACTCCAGAGAGGACTCCTGGCTATTTCTCACTGTTGGAAAGCCACCGTATAAACCATGACAAAAGCTGTCAGGGCAGCAGATAAAGTCTTTTCTAAACTGGCCATCATTTTGTATTTTATCTCTGGGCTAACACGTCCTTGAGGCTTTTTGAATTTATATTCACAAGTACTAGCCTGTCAATCAAAAATGTACATATGTTAAATTTCATTTAATATTCAATATGAAATGTCATGTAATATCATAGCTCTGGGGCACAACTCCAATTACATATCAAATGAACTGAAAACACAATTTAATAAGTTATAGTCTTTAGGGAAAGAACTTATGTGATCTTAAATTTTGGCAAGTCTTTACTTTTGTAAGCTATTTAGAGTAGTGGATGACATTCAGATGGTATAGAATATAATACATCAGTCCTTACAGATATACATTTATTATAATTACTTTTAAGCATAAGCTGAAATACTGCATGAAAGTATAACATTATTTTTATGCATATAAAACCTTTTTCAAGTTATAATTCTTAAGTCTGACATTTTACAATGAAAGTTGTACAGCCTTTAAAAACAAATAATATATATATTTTTAATGCTTATTCACTTTTGAGAGAGAGAGAGAGAGAGACAGCGTGAGCGAGTGGGAGAGGGGCAGAGAGAGAGGGAGACACAGAATCCAAAGCAGCTCCAGGCTGTGAGCTATCAGCACAGAGCCCAACGCGGGACTCAAACCCACAGACTGTGAGATCATGGCCTGAGCTGAAGCTGGCCGTCCAACCAACTGAGCCACCCAGGTGCCCCCAAAACAAATAATATTTTAAAATAGACACAATACAAATACTATCATAATGCATACGAATGAACTAGAAGAAATGGCAGATCAATGGAGCTGATTCTTTTTTTTTTCTAATTTTTTTTTAACATTTATTTATTTTATTTTATTTTATTTTTAATTTTTTTTCCCAACGTTTTTTTATTTATTTTTGGGACAGAGAGAGACAGAGCATGAACGGGGGAGGGGCAGAGAGAGAGGGAGACACAGAATCGGAAACAGGCTCCAGACTCTGAGCCATCAGCCCAGAGCCTGACGCGGGGCTCAAACTCACGGACCGCGAGATCGTGACCTGGCTGAAGTCGGACGCTTAACCGACTGCGCCACCCAGGAGCCCCAACATTTATTTATTTTTGAGACAGAGAGAGACAGAGCATGAACGGGGGAGGGTCAGAGAGAGGGACACACAGAATCTGAAACAGGTTCCAGGCTCCGAGCTGTCAGCACAGAGCCCGACGCAGGGCTTGAACTCACGGACCGCGAGATCATGACCTGAGCCGAAGTCGGCCACTTAACCGACTGAGCCACCCAGGCGCCCCTCAATGGAGCTGATTCTAAGGAATAAAACCATTTGAAAATTGCTTTTCTCCTAGATAAACAATTATGTTTGAAGATATTAAAATAAAAATGTTTGAAATATGGTTCCTCAACTTCTATAAAAAGGATCAATAAAGCACCTTGAGAATAACTAAAGGTATGTATTTCATAAAGGATGATTTTCATAGTTTCTACAAGATCATGGACAATAGGAAGAAACTTACATTTTTTTTTTTTTAACGTTTTTTTATCTTTGAGACAGAGCATGAACGGGGGAGGGTCAGAGAGAGAGGGAGACACAGAATCTGAAACAGGCTCCAGGCTCCCAGCTGTCAGCACAGAGCCGGACACGGGGCTCAAACTCATGGACCGAGAGATCATGACCTGAGCCAAAGTTGGGCGCCCAACCGACTGAGCCACCCAGGCGCCCCAGAACCTTATGTTTTTGAGCAAACTTATTTTTGAAAATTATGAAGTTATAGAATTGCTATGATAGAACATTGGACCATTCTCAAAATGTGAAGATTCAAATCGGGTTTGAATCTTGGCATTTCTCCTTAGAAGGTAAACCCTCCACAACACCCCTCTCAGATGTGACCATTAACATCAGTGGACAAGGGAAATCCTTGCAAATCACAGAATAGGAGCAGATTGGCTGACAAAAAAAATCCACCCTTACTGCAGGGCAAGTTCCTGCCTTTCCTGGGGGACATGATATAGGGTACGAATTGGCAACTAACTTCAAAACTGGTTCCAATTCTCTACCCTTCCCTCTATTCGTGTCCTTTGCAGTATGACTTTGCAGTTTTCACCAGCAAGTGACAGTGTTGGTTTCTTCACTCAGTGAATCTGAACTGACTTTGTGACTTGTTCTGCCAATAGAATATAGGTAAAGTAACAGTGTGCCGGTTCTGAGTCTAGGCCTCAAGAAGTTCTGTGTACTCCTACTGTCTCCCTGGGAACCCTGCCATCACTGTATGAACAAGACCAGCTCACCTACTGCAGGATGACAGACACATGGAGCAGAGACGAGTTGTCTCAGCTGAGACCATCCTAGAGCAGCCAATCCTCAGCCTAACTACAAGCTGATAGTTGATGCATGGGCTAGTGCAGTCAGGATCTCCTGAGCATGATTTAGATCAGAAAAACCACCCAGCAGCCCTGCAGCCTTGTGAACTTCTTGTATTATTACTAAGCTTTGGTATAGTTTGTTATGCGGCAATAGCTAACTGATGTACAAAGCAAATATCTTCAAGTCTTCTATCTCCTTCAACTGTTTATTTACTCTTACGTTCTCCTTAAGTTTCTTAAAAGAATAGTCTATGTATGCCTCCATTTCTTTTCTTTTCAGTTATTCCTTGACGATTCTAAAACTGCTCTTCCTAAGGAGTCCAGACATCTTAATTGTTGACTCCAGTGGACACTTCCTTTTTTTCTTTTATGAATATGTAGCTTTTCAGGTCACGGTATCTGGTCTCATTGAAAACTGTAATTGATAGCAGGATAGATTTGGACATGCAGAAGTGGGAGGAAAGAGCATTCTAGAATTAGTAAAATCACAAATGTAGCAAAGTGGAATGCATCATCAGTGCCCAATGAATAGCTCAGATTGGGGCACGGGTTGACACGGGAGGTTAATGAAAGATAAAACCAAGACAGGGGTGCCTGGGTGATTCAGTGGATTAAGCCTCCGACTCTTAATTTCAGCTCAGGTCGTGATCTCATGGTCATGATCTTGTGTTCATGAGTTCGAGCCCCATATCAGGCTCTGCATTGACAGGGCAGAGGCTATTTGGCATTGTTTCTCTCTCCCTCTCTCTCTCTCTCTGCCCCATGTGTGTACTCTCTTTCTCTCTCTCTCTCAAAATAAATAAATCAAAATTAAAAAAAAAAAAAACCCTGAGAAGACAGGTAGGGACTAAAAAGTACAGGACATTTGACTAATACAGTCTAAACAGTTTAGACTGTATTTAGGAGACAACCAGGGGGGTCGCTAAAAGTTTTGAGTCATATGACCAGGGCCCCCCCTACAGTGATTAGTCAGGTAGCAGCAGCTGGTTGGGGGCTGAACCACCGGCCTGGAGTCAGGGTCGGAAGACAAAGATAGAGTCAGAGTAATCTCCGAGAAGACCATGCAAAAATTTAAGGATAGGGTAGTAATCCTAAACCTGATTTAGATAGTAAGCAGTGGAAACAGAAGAGAAATACTGGACTGTGTGAATCCATCTGATTTGTGATTTAATTGGATATATGAGAGCAATTTGGGGAGGGATATCTTCGAACATATTGATTCCAAAATTTTGGCCGGATTTCAAAATCCACAAGTCATTTGGAAGGCTGAGAACCAACTCAGAGCTGAAAATATATATATTTTTACCTTGTATTCGCTGAGTGATAATCTGCAAAAATAAGCCCCCTCCTTTAGGAATAATTTTCTAATGTGTCTCTTGGCTATTTGTGTTTGATCAGTCATCTCAAAAGATTCCATTATGGTTTTAATTGAAATAGTATTAAAGGGATTATTTAATCTGGGAAAAATTCATGTTCAGTATGTAATAAGAGAATATTATGCTTTCCTATCAATGAACACAGATTCTTCTCTTCAATTATTTGTCTTCTTTATCTCTCTCAGTGAAGAGGGAGATAAAATAATTCTTAATTTTTTTCATGTTATTCCTACCTATTTCTTTTTTTTTAAGTTTATTTCTTTTTTATGAGAGAGAGAAAGCACAGGGGAGGGGCAAAGAGAGAGAGAGGGGAGACAGAGAATCCTAAGCAGGCTCCACCCCATCAGCACAGAGCCTGATGTGGTGCTCGAACTCTTGAACACAAGATCACGACCTGAGCCCAAGTCAAGGGTTGGATGCCTAACTGACTGAGCCACCCAGATGTCCCCTGCCTGCTTCTTATTCACTTTATTCTTAGGTATTTTATAATTTATAGTGATTTGTGATCAGGATGTCTGCCTCCTGGGCTTTGAGACTCTTTATGGTATATGGGAAAATGAATCAATTTTGCATGTTGATTTTACAACTGGACAACTTATTTAACTCTCTCATTAGCTTTAATAACTTCTGTTTTCCCTCCTGTCTTGTATCTATATCCATTTATTTTTCTTGTCTTATGTCATGACTAGAATCTGCCCAGGCAATCCTAAATCACTACAATGACAAAGGCCAGAAACACTAGATATCTTCTTAACCCTTTCATTTCTAGGGAGGTCATTATGTTATCTTCATGAATGAAACACAACTTTATTTGACCTGAGATATTAATTTTTACTTCTTTGAAGTTCTTTTTATTTTACCCATTTTGTTTGCCTTAGGCTTTTTGTCCTATTTTGTCACTTTTTGTCTTCTTCTTTCCTCTTAGATTTTTCTGCTCCCATTCGTCGAGACCACCTCCTTCTGCACTCTGTTGAGGAAGTCAAAGAGATTCCTGAAATTCTTCAAAACTTTGTGGAGATTACCCTTTTCCCCTAGTTTTATACTATATTTTTTATAGACACTTATTTTTCTTCTGTTGCTTATTCTTGAATAGTTGACATCTAGTTGTACTAGTTTGTTAACATGTTACAAGTGGGGACTGTGCTGTCCTCTCTCTGCACACTTATGGGAAGATCATGTTCGCTTCTTAGACCTATTGCTTGAGAGTAGATTAAAGTGCTGCTTGTTCAGTTGCCAGTTTTTAGAACCTTTTCACTTATTGTGATTCTATTCATTTTTTCTCACCCCTTGCACTTATGAAACTATGGAGTGTTTGAAAAATTAATATCCCCACTAGGTACCAATAATGGTTAATTTTATATGTCCACTTGACTGGACTATGGGATGTCCAGGCATTTGGTCAAACATTATTATAGATGTGTCTATGAGAGTACTTCTGGATAAAATTAATATTTGAATGGGTAGACTAAATGAAGCAGATTACTCTTCCTTATGTAGATGGGCCTCATCCAGATCAGTTGAAGGGCTGAATAGAACAAAGAGGCTGAGTAAGAGGGAACTACTTCTGCATGATCGACCTAGGACATTGATTTTTTTTTCCTGCCTTTGGACTCAATCTGAAATGCTGGCTCTTCAAGCCTACCAGCTTTTGAGCTGGAACTACACCATCAGTTCTCGTGAGTCTCCGGCTTGCCAACTGCAGATCTTGGGACTTCTCAGCCTCCAAACCTGGGTGAGTCAATTTCTTATAATGAATCTCTTTCTATATACATCCTACTGGTTCTGTTTCTCTGGAGAACCTGACTAATATAACATTGCTACTGGCATTCTGCAATCTTGCCCTCCACCTTTGGAACTTGGAACATGAAGACAATTACAACCACCCTTTGGTTTGGGGTGTGTGTATGTGTATGTGTGGGTGGTGGGTGTGAGTGTGTTTGGGGGAGGAGGGACTATAATATATGCAAAACTGCTTTGCAAATTGTGAATCCTATATATATTGTAGTTGCATGGTAATCTATGTACAGCATCTTCTCGTGACCAAGATTCCAACCACATATTTTATTCTGTCATTTCCAGAAACAACAGTACAGTATTATACTCAGTTTCTCTACCAGACTCAAGGGTCGTGATCTCTTTGGCAGGGAGAGAGTTACTGTCAGGAAAATCTTACTGTTGGATACAGGACAAACTATTAAAAGTTGCGTAAGTCTTTGTCAGCATCGAGCTGTTGTCCTGCAGGTGTTTTGCCATGTTGACACAGCTCATGTTTGCCCTGTTTTATTTATTGCTCTTTCTTTTGGAGGAAATCAGAGAAAATAGGACTCATACCAGAAACGGAAACAGTTTATCTATTTAGCTGTTGAACTCTTCGGGAGGGAGGGAAGAAAGAAGTAAGAGATGCACGAATATGTAAAAAATATTCACCTCCAAAACACACTAAAAAGAGTAATGAAGGATCCAGATTAGAGGGACTTCTGCCAGAGAGACACTGGAGCTCCTGAAAATGCAGAGGAAAAATGAAAGGAAATTCCATTACTTTTAATAGAGTGAATGCTAATCTGCAGTCACGGTCAAGGCTCTGAGGCAGTTACATAGGTGAGTAAAACACAATCCCTGTCCTCGCGTTGCTTACAGCTGAGCAGAGAAAAGAGAACCAGCAAATAATTCTAATCTAAAAGCAAACCATAACAAAACAGCTATAGCCAGCATAATATCACCCATTCTAGACGATCTTAATAATCATCAATTATATTAACACATTTTATTATAAACTCACATAAGAATTTTATTTTCGTATATAGCCCATAATGCATCCAGTGAATAAAGCTTCAGAGAATACTATATAGTTGTCTGGGAAGAAATAAAAGGGTTTAGAGAATATAAGTAGCTTCTGTCCAAATGTCTGTCCCTGTGCTTGTTGGTGGCCACTGGAAAGGCTGAGCATATAGGAAATAGTCTTCTTTCTAATATGAAAGGCATATTTGTGTCCCATGGAATGAGAGGTATGCGTGGTATGAGAACAGGACCCAAGGTCATTGCAGAGCTCACAGTTGTAACGCATATTTCCTGAGTTACGCTCCTCCACACGGATCATTGCTTGTTGGCTATTCACATCCATTCCTTCTATCAGATTCGTCCCAGAGTGTTTAATTATTCTTCTAACTTTTTACTGTTCTTCCCTCTCTTCATCGTTCTCTATCCTTGCTTTGTGGACTTTCACTTCTGTCTTGAAGCCCATCCGATCTCATCTCTAATGTTTCCATAGCATCTGTTTTATAGGTTCTTGGGGTTTTTACACACGGTTCGGCAATTTTTCATTTCTTAAAACTTTTAACTCTTTGATAAAGGAAAGGCTCAGAAATACATACGATCTTTATAAACACATGTGTTTCAAGTTTGAATAGATGACATGTGTTTAATGAGCCTAGAAATTGGAAGGCTACTTTAGAAAATTAAATAAACATTCAGAAACACAAATAAGCTTTATAAACTGTCACTCACCATTCATGTTATGTGACAAAGTTAATATTTATTTAATTTTTAAAGCAAGATTTAAGCGGAATAAAATACATAAATCTGAAGCATGCATTTTGATATGTTTTGATAAATGTATACATCTATGAGACCACCACCCCAATCAAGACAGCAAACATTTCCATCACCCCAGAAAGTTCTTGCATATCTTTTTCCAGTTAATCTTCAACATCCAGGGCAACCACTGTTCTGGCTCTTGTCACCATGGATTAGTTTTGCCGGTTCTTTAACTTCCTGTATAGAAAGACACAGTTTTTATACCTTTGTGACTGTCTTCTTTCACTCAACATACTGTTTTTGAGGTTCATCAGTATTGTTGTATTAGGATTTTCTTTTCTTTCTGAGTATAAATATATTCTATTGTATGAATCTACCACAATTTGTCCATTCAACTATTGATGGATATTTGGGTTATGTCCTATTTTCAATTATTATTAATATGCATTTATAACTAATTCAAGTCCACTTTCAAATAATGCTATACCACTTTGTGAGTAATGTGAGTGCCTTATAATAAAACAATTATCCCAATTCTTCTTTCTCCTGTCGTTTGTATCATTGCTGTCATTCATTTCACTTGTGTATAAGCACACAAGGCATATATATGTGTATCTGTGTGTATATATGTTATATATACATAAGCATATGTAAATGGATACATTGTTGCTATTATTACTTTTGGTAAACTATTAACGGTCAGATCAATTCAGAATAAGGAAAAAGTTTTATCCTACCTTCACTTATTTATTCTTTGATGCTCTTCCTTTCTTTATGTAGATCCAAGTTTCTGACCTGTAGCATTTCCTCTCTTTGAAAAACTTCTTTTAACGTTTCTTGCAAGGCAGGTCTACAGAGCCCAAATTCTCTCAATTTTTGTTTTTCTCCTTCACTTTTGAGAGATAATTTTGCAGAGTGCAGAATTCTAAGTTAGCGTTTTGTTTCTCCTCTCAGCATTTCGAATTTTTCACTCCACTCTCTTCTTGCTTGTGTGGTTTCTGAGGATAAGTCAAATGTAATTCTCATCTTTGCTCTTCTGTAAATAAGGCTCTTTTCCCCTCTGCCTTCTTTCAGGATTTTTTTCTTTGTTTCGTTTTGTCTTCTTTGTCTTTCATTTTGGATAATTTCTATTGCTATATCTTCAAGTTCCCTAATTTTTTCTTCTGTAGTGTCTAATCTGCTGTTAACCCCATCTGGAGTGTTTTCACCTCATACATCTCATAAACATTGTATGTTTATCTCTACAAGTTCAATTGGGTCCTTTAAAAATATCTTCCATGTCCCCGTGTAACTATTTGAACATCTGGAGTGCAGTAATAATGACTGTTTTAATGTCCATGTCTGCCAATCCTCACATCTATGTTGGTTTTGGGTCATTTGAATTGAGGAATATTTCTTCTCATTATAGGTTCTATTTTTTCTGCTTCTTTCACCTGGTAATATTCGATTGGATGCTAGACAAAGTAAGTTTCACTTTGTTGGGTGCTGGATATTTTATATTATTATAGGTGTTTCTTTTTTTTTATTTTTATTTTTTATTTATTTTATTTTTTATTTTTTAAATATAATTTATTGTCACATTGGTTTCCATACAACACCCAGTGCTCATCCCAACAGGTGCCCTCCTCAATGCACATCACCCACTTTCCCCTTTCCCCCACCCCCCATCAACCCTCAGTTTGTTCTCAGTATTTAAGAGTCTCTTATGGTTTGCCTCCCTCCATCTCTGTTTGTAACTTTTTTTTTTCTCCTTCTCCTCCCCCATGGTCTTCTGTTAAGTTTCTCAAGATCCACATAGGAGTGAAACATATGGTATCTGTCTTTCTCTGTATGACTTATTTTACTTAGCATAATACCCTCCAGTTCCATCCACATTGCTGCAAATGGACAGATTCCATTCTTTCTCGTTGCCAAATAGTATTCCATTGTATATATAAACCACATCTTCTTCATCCATTCATCAGTTGATGGACATTTAGGCTCTTTCCACAATTTGGCTATTGTTGAAAGTGCTGCTATAAACATTGGGGTACAAGTGCCCCTGTGCATCAGCACTCCTGTATCCCTTGGGTAAATTCCTAGCAGTGCTATTTCTGGGTCATAGGGTAGTTCTATGCTCAACGTCACTCCTTGTCAGGGAAATATAAATCAGAACCACAGAGATACCACCTCACACTGGTCAGAGTGGCTAAAATAAACAAATCAGGAGACTATAGACGCTGGTGAGGATGTGGAGAAACGGGAACCCTCTTCCAGTGTTGGGGGGAATGCAAACAGGTGCAGCCACTCTGGAAAACAGTGTGGAGGTTCCTCAAAAAATTAAAAATATAAGTGCTTCCTGAACCTTGTCCTGGGGTGCAGTTAATTTTCTTGGAAACAGTGTGACTCATTTGGGTCTTACTTTTAAGCTTGTTAGGCAGAGCCAGTATTGTGCTCAGTCTATTATTCCTCACTATGGAGGCCAGAACCTTCTCTCTATATATATTCTATCAATGCCTACTGAATTATGGTGTTTTTCCAGTCTGTCTAGTGGGAACAGTCACTACTCCTGGTCATGCACATGCAAGAGGGTCTGTTCTGTTAACCCTTTTGGATGGATATTTCCCCAGAATCAGGTAGCTTCCTTACATACAACCATTGCTGGGAATTTTGCTGCATATTTGAGGGACACCTTCTTTAGATATCTGGATACCTCTTTTTGTGCAAAACTCTCCTCTCTACTACTCTGTCCTGAATACTCCAGCTCTCACAATCTCTCTGTCACTTCCATCTCCTCAATTCAAGGAGTCTACTGGGTTTTGAGGGGTTTTCCCTCAATTTACAGAAGCCCAGAAGCTCTCAGAGCTTCTCAAGGTTGAACACTTTGGCAACTCTAGTACTCACTTTGTTTACTTCCTGTTTCTCAGGGATCACTGCCTTTCATCGCTTGATGCCCAGTCTCGTCAAAGTCATCGGTTCACATTTTGTCTGGGTTTTTGGTTTGTTTATATTTGTTGGTGTGTTCTTGCTTGATAGTTTTAGGTGGAAGAGGAAACTGGGCTGGAAGCAGACGTCTCTATACTTTTGGATGGTATTTTATTTTTTTTTTATTTTTTATTTTTCCAACGTTTTTTATTTATTTTTGGGACAGAGAGAGACAGAGCATGAACGGGGGAGGGGCAGAGAGAGAGGGAGACACAGAATCAGAAACAGGCTCCAGGCTCCGAGCCATCAGCCCAGAGCCTGACGCGGGGCTCGAACTCACAGACCGCGAGATCGTGACCTGGCTGAAGTCGGACGCTTAACCGACTGCGCCACCCAGGCGCCCCTGGATGGTATTTTAAATGGATTTTTAAGCATTTATTTTCCAATTGCTTTTTGCTAGTACCTAGAGATACAACTGATTTTTGTATCCTCCAAGCAAGTATGGTTTTAACAAGATGGCTGGGTCATTCTCACACACATCTGAAGAAAGCTAAACATAAAGGGATACTAGGGATTAAGGGAGCAAGAACTCGCAGCTGGCTGCGGAAATTACTAGAAAGGCTACAGGGAGGAGGTGGAATTTGAAAGATATATGGAATATGTTATAAATAAAAACAACAGGGGTGCCTGGGTGGTTCAGTTAGTTGAGTGTCTGACTTCGGCTGCGGTCATGATCTCACGGTTCGTGGGTTTGAGCCCCGCGTCGGGCTCTGTGCTGACAGCTCAGAGCCTGGAGCCTGTTTCAGATTCTGTGTCTCCCTCTCTCTCTGCCCCTCCCCTGTTCATGCTCTGTCTCTCTCTGTCTCAAAAATGAATAAACGTTAAAAAAAATTAAAAATGAATAAATAAATATATAAAGATTTAAAATTTTTTTTTAAAAATTATAGCATGAAAAAATCACAGAAGAAGGCACAACCTGGGATTGCAAATAGTTTTATTTGGATGAAAGATTGATTATGAGTAGAGAACTTGAGAAAACTAATACCTCTCTCCATATGATATATAAACATAAACCTTCTGTAGGAGAGCCTTCTCTTCATCCTCCAGACCAGATAAAGTTATTTGAAATAAACATTATTTCCTTTTCATAATTCTCACAATTCTAATTAATTTTTTTTTTTAACCTACTCATGTAATGTTTGTCTTCCACACTAGACTGAAAATTCAGTGAGGGCAGGAACCATGCCTGTTTTGCTCGCTGTTCTATTTCCAGTATTTAACAATAAACATTCACTGAGTTAGTAAATTGAACCAGGATAAGAGGTCTGAATTTAATTTCATGTACAACTAGGAGTCTTTAAAAGTGTTTCCACTGGGAGAATGATATGTCCAGAGTTGGGCTTTAGGAAGATTTTTATAGCAGCAAGTAGTGTATGAACTTGAGAGAGAGGAACTAGGCACGAGGAAGGCAATGAGGAGGTTACTGGAATAGTAAGGTGAGCCTGAGCCATGGCACAGGAATTGGAAGGAAATAAATACAAAAGATTTTATAGAAGGAAATTCAACAAAGTATAAAAATTGAGGATGAGAAGGAATAAAGAAATCAGTTATGTATCTGATGTTTTGATAGTGGGAAATTAGGGGGAAAACAGTGCCATTCATAGGAGAAGTAGCAATCTGATAGCAAGACCTGCATTGTGGAGGTAGCTGTTCACCTTGAGTGCCAATTTCCTGTGAACTCTCTAGGTGGATCTATTGATTGATCAGGCAGTTGGAAACTGTGGATCTCAGAACAGAATTGTGTATTAGGGACGTGAACATGAGAATCATCCACCTAAAAAGGATAATTAGCCAGAAAGAGACAGAGAGAGAGAGAGAGAGGAAGTTGTACACAGAGCAGAGAAGTCCTAAGAGACAATTTCAGAGGGCATTAATTTTTGGAGGCAGGAGGAAGTCAACAAAGGATATGGATAGGAAAAATATTCTAAAGTTGGAGGTAGAACCATGCTATGTTATAAAAGGAAAGAGTTTGAAGTTACTTAACTGACTGCGTAGACGGTTTGAGTAGTGCAAAGACGGAAAAGTCCATTGACTTTGATTATTAGATAACTAACAAACTTCAACATAACTTGACTTACTTCATTTGATTTTTAGAATAACTGTTAAAGAGAAGAGGGGCATTATTATCTTCACTTTGTAGGTGAACAAAACAAGTCTCAGAGAGTTCAGTGGCTTTCTGAAGACCACACAAACATGAAACGTGAGAACTAGATCTCCAACCCAATGTCATCTTTGACATTGCCCCCTAATACCACCCTGCTCCTATTCTTTCTAACATTATTGGGAAAAATGTATCTGTTCTCAGAACTATGCTCTGTTTTTATGCATATCCTTATTGTCTATTTCCCTAAGAAACTTTTAAAAACACTTGGCTTGGATGCTGGTAGTTTAAAGATTGATACTAGCAGTTCTTGTCAATAATGTAGGAAGAGTAAAGACTCCAAATGCTTGTTTGCCATCATAAGATGTTGCTTGTTGGAATGAAATAGGTAAATAAGTATTACTAAGGGGGTTATCTCTCTATCAGAGCAGCAACACCAACTCAGGAGGATGTCAAGTTTTCCTCATCAATTCTGTAGGTAAATTAAATATACTCCGTATTTATTTAGGTTTAAACTTGACTAAAGACTCATATATGTATTCACTTACTTCATCTAATGAGTGCCTTACTGTTATTTGAAAGTCACATAAGAATATTTAAATATCAATAGCACCTTATGAGTATACTATAGTACTATAAAGTCCAGAACAGCCTCCTGTCTGCTGTCCAATATTGACCCCAAAGGGCGCAGTTGTGTGGTGAAGGGTGCAGAAAAGGCTCAGAAGATTTCAATTTACTAATTTACTTTTTCTTACCTCAAGAAAATACCAAGACATCGGAGCTATGGGCTCAACTGCTGTATGAAATAAGGAGCATTTCACATATTATTGTACTGGGGTCATCTTCGAGAACATCAAAGACAGATAAACAGACAAACACAGAAGAAAATCACTGCCCTACCTGTAGAAGCTAATGTCGGAATCTGTGACTAGATTATTGGGTTTGCTGATTTCTATGATGGGTATTTATACATAGGAAGAACTGACCCCATCAAAATCAGTGGTCATTAAAATGCTTTCTTCTAGACCGAAGAGCCTGGTTCATTTAGTTCAGAGGAGAATTGCAATTATTGTCCTGAAAAGCCTGATGGCTGGTCTTCACAAAAACAGAGTAGTCACTTTGAAGGAGAGAGAGCTCTTTATTATGCAGCTAATAAAGGTGGGAGCATGTTCTCAAGTGTATGCTTAGTTGTCTAACTACTGTCTCAGAACATAATGCTAACACCAAAGTTTGGGCTAGGTTGAGTGTTCTTTGAGAGTCTTCTATTCAGTGTCCCCTTGTCGAGGATTAAAATATATACTATAAGTTGGTACCATTTTTCAGAAGAAAATAAGGACAATTTTAAGAGCATTTCCATGGATATTCACTTTTCCCTTGCCAGAAAGTAATGAGACAAGCCTACAGGCTTGGTTCCATTTTGGTCAAATTGCAAATATGTGACATTTTAGAAATCTTGGGCTGTTTTACTCTTCACACCCATTTAATCACAGTTTGGTGACTGGGGCTTGATGGAATAAGGGAGTCCTGTAGATTCGGTGCAGTTCTGTTTCTGGGATTTTGTAGCAACTATGGTTTCAGAAGAGAATGGAAAAAATAAACATACTTAGCAACTCAAAGGCCAGCTGCTTAAAACTGGCTTGGACATTCTGGACTCATCACCATGACTCTCAATCTTCTTTGTTGTTGTTGTTTTAAATTGTAAACAGACTTGTGTGGATACTTCTTTTGTATATTTATATTTGGAGAAGGAGGAGGTTGGGCTGTGCTTTTTTTCCTACATTTGCATAACCTTTAGAAATTTAAAATAATAAGACCCAGATTTCATATTTATTATATTTATTAAAAACTCAGAGCGAAGACTTGAAACAAATGTTTTAATGACTATTGGCACAGTTTACTTCCCTTTTAAGTAAAACTGGATGACAATATTCTTCACCTAAATAACATCCTCTAGCCTAGTCTGTCAAAAAGCTTTAGAAAACATCAATTTAGACTCAGAAACCTCTGCTGTGTGTGGTGGCTATTGTACTTACTTACATTACAGGGAATGCAAGGGAAATGTGGTTAAAGCTTAGCTAGTAGGCTAACTGAATTATCCAAGTTTATACAGTAGCCTAGTTGGCAGGTTACCCATCCATTGAAGTCTCTCCTCCTTGGATCTAGACAAAGCTCTTGAAATTGAATTCCTACTATTGTGGTACATCTAATAATTTTATACCTTTTATGATACTTACCCAAAGATATGTGTCATTTATATATATAGCATGATGGGGGGGGCCATCATAGTATAGTGGAAAGAGAGCTGCCTGGGAATATAGAAACCGGACGCAGGCTATACTATTGCCTGAGTTCTGTGACCTCTGGTAGGCCATTTTGACACATCTTTAGACATCGTTTTGGAGAAACAGTAAAAATGAAGGGTGTAGTGGATATTTGGGGGATGACTCACCATGATCTATTCTTCTCTTCTTTTGCTTAAAGTACTCTGAGTTTTTTGAGAAGAATATCATTGCAAATCCATTGTATGTTAGTCATGACATTTCAGTAATTGCAGTGGGGTTGACCCAGGGGTGGGCTTGATTGATGTAAGCCTATCTTAAGTATTCTATCTTTCTTGCCACAAGGATCACTCATAGATAAATGTCATCAAGTTTGGGTCAATAAGACATAACTATATATACGCTGAGGATTCTGAGAAGTTACTTCCCTCACCCTTCTTACTACCCCAAAAGAAAATTCCTCCTCTGGGTGGGGTGGGAAGGTCTGTAACTACTAGAGCTATTGTCACCAGGAATGGCACTGGCCTTAAGACAAAGCTGAAGCATTAGGGGGTGGGGAAGAAGTGAGGAAAGAGTAGACATGGCAGATAAGCAGATTAACAGGACGAGGAGACTGTATGGCCCAAGAACCTCTAGGTCAAAGGCTGGACTATCCAATTACGTGAGACAATAAATTCCCTACTCTTTTATTCTTTGGTTAAGTCAGTTTGGGCTGGGTTTTTCTCCTACTTGTGACCAAAGACATGTTAATTGCTACAAAGGGGTTGAATTAGAATGTAGTTGCTAAAGCTACACTGTCCAATAGAAATTTCTGTGATGATAGAAATGTTCTATAAATGTTCTGACCAATGTGATAGCCACGTGTGTCTGAGGAAGTAAGTTTTTATCTAATTAATTAAAATTTAACTAGTCACATATGGCTAGTGGCTACTATATTGGACAACCCATTGGACTAGATGGTCTTTAAGACCCCTAATTATTCTAATATTGTATGATTTTATGCATAATTTAGAATACATAACACCTACGAATGGACCCAAATGTGACCTAAACTAAAGTCTTTGTGTGTTGCCAATACATACAAGACAACTGATTTCCAGTAAGAATGAATATATTAGATTTATGTTTTCATTCAAAGTTGCCATGGCAGTTAATTTAATAGCAGATGATAAAAAAAAATCAATATTCACTACTTCTTTCCACATTAAGCATTTTATAGCTGGGAGGACTCAGGCAAATTACATAAAATCTCTAATGATATTTTGAAGGTTAAGTGAGAAAATGCATGCAAAGGACCCAGCATAGAATCTTGCCCACAGTAAATTTTCAGTGAATGGCAGCTGTGCCTCTTGCTGCTACTGCTACTTAAGACTGACCTAAATGACCGGATGCTGCCATTCCTTAGTGTCTAGAAAGACCAGTGTCTGACCAAGCAGACCCACAATTAGATCCCTGAGATATGGACAGACTGAAGTTGGAAAAGACTTGGGGAGCAAGTAACCTAGTAAGATATAGTTGCAGAAGGGTAAAGTAAGTCTCAGTCATCCAAATGGCCAGCATGTTAGTATAGGAGAGAAATGAAAACTAAGGTCTCTGGTCTCAAAATTCAGGGTCCTGATTACTCTCCTACACTGCACCTTGTCTCATTTCACCTTTTCCCAGATTTTTCAAACTGCCTGCCATTCTCTATTCCGTTTAGCGAACAGGTTAATCCTGGTGACTTTTGGAAAATTCCAGCTGTCTCCTCCACAATTTTACAGTGGGACAATCTCTCAAGACCACTTAGCCTCATGGTTCACTCTAGTTTCCCTCTTCAAGAAGTAATGGGAAGGCTCTTGTTGTCGGGGTTATTGAATGCCTGAAACATCACTGTTTAAAAGATTTCAAACATTCAAACACCTGTTTCTCTTTCTCTATTTCCTTTTTTTTTTTCCTTAGGGGAAAAAAATCTTTTTCTTGAGTTTATAGCACTGTATTGATATGGTCAAAGGGAGGATCATTCCTTATTGAGTCAGAGAGTTTCCTCTTTATTTCACTCTCTTGCCCATGGGCTGCCATTTTATTGCCTTCAAAATGGAGCAAACAATGCCTAAAAACAAAATCTCTGCTCATTCAATATTGAGTAAGTTCATCTTTGGGTCAAGGTGGTAGGACACAGCCCACCTACGGTCTATCTTTAAATAAACAGGTAGTATTCATTCCACATCTCCAAATTTAGGGGTTTCAAAGTCATCCCAATTGTCTCTGTGGCACACTGGGTGGTGTGTGAATTTTGTGGCTGCATTACTTCACTAAATATTGTTATTAGAATAATATTTCTATTAGTTTGTGATATGTAATTTATGATAGGGAAATCAGAATGAGACTACAAGACCCCATTTGAGTTAATTTTGCATTATATCGCTTCTACATGGATCTATGTCTGTTAAGCTACTGTACGAAATTAAGTATGAATAATTTGAAAGAATTCTCAGATTTACAAAGACTTTTTTGTCTTATCATCCATTTCAGGCTATGCCAGATGTTCTAAGAGGCTCACCTAAACGACCTGAAGAGGAAGAAGGATTCCTATACCTTATACTTCCATAGTCTTAAAACAATAAAAAATGTCAGCTGACTATTGTTTCCACGTCTGTAGGAAAGAGAAGAATGTGTTACTAGACGTGCCACATTTCTTCCCTTCTCATAAGAAAGTTTAAGGAAACAAATATTTTCTCCAGATTAATGTGTGCCTTTTTCAATGCCAAAGACTTGGCTCTCCCAGACATTGTTATACATTATGTTTAGACTTCTAAAATGATCCACACATAAACACTCAAAAATATATTTTTGCTACCTTAGGGATTAAGTTGGCTAGGGGCGCCTAGGGTGGGAACTAATTGTGGGTTTCAGAATTATTTCTGGGGAATGTCACCCAAGTTCCAAAAAGCAGACTGTTAATACTTAGAAGATAACCCACGTGGAAGTTGGGGACTATTTCTATCAGGTGTAAAGTCTGAATGATATTAACTCAAACATTTTAACAAGATAGTTCAATTTATGGGTAACAGTACAAAATAAAATAACAGATTGTGAAAATATAATGATGAATATGTTCTACAAAAAGCTTCAAAATGTAAAGCACTAATGCAAATGAAAGACTACCAGACATATTCAGGATGGCATTCTACTTAAAAAAAAATGCCTTACTTGAAACATAAATGTTATGGTTGATATGTACATACAAAAGATGCAATAGGTCAATGTTAATCACATCATCCATTGGATTTTTGCACTTTGAAAGCACTGAGAGATCCAGTAGTGAGTCATAACTGTTACTTCCAAACTAGATCAATTTTGAAGGAGACCTAGTCCTGAAACTAGCTGATAAATGTCATTTGTAATGGGAAACATTTGTTTTCTGGCTAGTTTAGTGCATTTAGGTAGACAGTAATGAGTTGCAGCTGAAGGGTGGAGATCCTCTAAAAAGAAGTATATTTTTTCTTTGCCAAATATAATGAAGAAAGTATGATTTCCAACTGCCCCACTATTGATATTCATTCAAAAAGGATTCTTGCAATGTGACTCTTTCACACACACACACACACGCATGCAAACACACACACACACACACACACACACACACACACACACACACATACACACACAGAACGCAAAACACTGGAAAGTCAGAAGAGGGAATTATTACAACTCAATAAACCATACGGAGACAAGAAGAATTAAGATTTATCACTATAGAAACAAAGACACAAGTCAAAACAAAGAATAAAATGGCTTGAAGTGTAGGAAAATGTTTGTGTGATAAACCACATATGAGGATGGGCCAGTTTATGTTTTAGTTACAAATAAACCCCAAATCTCAGGTGCTCAAGACAATAAAGGGTTATTTGTCTCCATGCTACATGTGTGGCATGGCTCTGTGAGAAGGCCTTGCTCATCCTCGTCACTAGTATTTCCCTACTCAACACGAGAAGTTCGCAGCACTCGAGAACTTAGCACTGGCAATTGAATTCCTCCACCTAGATGTGACACACGTCACTTCCAGTTTCTTTTTATTGGCCAAAGCAAGTCACATGGCCACGACTAACCTCAACAGGGTGAACTGTAATTCGACCATGTGTCTGCCTGGGAATATGTGGGGTGTGTGTGTGTGTGACTGAGACAAAAGTTTCACAAAATACAACTTGCCTTTACTACATGCAATAAACTCTGATATGTTCTGTTTTATGCTATTTTTTTTTTAATGTCAGTATCAACCCCCTAAATTGTTTCACGATCCACTAAAGGATCACCACCACATATTGAAAACACTGACCTGAGGAAGGTTTCTGGTTGGAGTGCCACAAGGATCTAGTCTGCTAAACATTTCTCCCGGTGGTTTGAATTAGGATATCGATTGAACACTGATCATGTTTGTAGCTGATATCAGATTGAAAGACGCAGGTAAGGCTGCAACAATGGGTCTAAGAAAACAAGGTGAGGGTTCAAAGAGTTAATGTATAACCCTACACTTGAGCCTAAAAGATATAAACCATATATACCAAACAGGAGAAATATTTTAAAATTTATTTTAGTCTTGTAGGAGATGTGGCTTAAAAGTAGAACATATGGAAAGTATTCCAAGATTTTAATTTACTGTAAGCGCAACATGAGTCATCAGTGTTAGGTGATTGCCAAAATACCCAGGTGAAGCTAAGTTGAAGAGCAGTCAAATGAAGACTCCCCAAGAGCCTTTGCCGAGGCTGTAGGCTACCTGGAGCTTTGTGTGCTGTTTTCCGGACTGCGTCTCCATCACATGGTCAAGGGCAAACGAGAACTAATTCAATAAGTACAGTGGTAGAAGAATCACATCACATGAGGGGCAGTTGAAGGACCTAAGGACACGGGGCCTAAAACTACAAGACTAACGGAATAGTGGTCTTCAAGTATCGAAAAGTCTGATATGAAATCGCATGAAAGAAAACTTGTCCTTGCTCCCTCTTCTCTGAGAGGGTAGAACCACTCATGTGTTCATTCATTCATTCCTTCATTTGTTTATTCATCAGGTATCTCTTGAACATTTACCAATATTTACGAAGGTAGGTTTTAGAAGTACAGGAATAAAAGTAATTCTGCCTGCCCTCAAGGTACACACAGGCTAGCGGGGAAGGACAAGTTCCAGATTTCTGGAACTTTTGTACATGTTTCTGTGGGCTGGCTTGGCCCCTGGCAATGTTTTACCTTCTATGTGGGATTATTTTATGGTCAGGCTCACTGAAACTGACCATGTCACCATCCAGCAAAAATCTTTCAAAAGCCCCCAGTTACCTTTAGAATAAAATCCAACATTCAGTCAACACCCAAGGCTTGTTTTCAAAATCTCTCTATGTTTTCACCAATATGGTCTGCCGCTCCCCCAGTATGCCTGTACTCCACACTCCCGCCTTTCTGAATTAATTTCAGCTTTCTGAATGTGCTATGCTTTCTCACTACCTTCACAACACGGCATGCCCTTCATCAGCCCCTGGCTGACTTCTGTTTGTCCATCACGACATCTCAGTCACTGCCTTCCTTGGGACATCTCCACGACTCCCACTGACCCTTCCTGAGGGCTCCTGTGGCTCATGCAGGGTCCCCCTTTGTTACTTATTCTAGTGAACTATCACTTACCTGTAAACTCTATGAAGACAGGGATGCTTCCTGTCAGTACCTCAGCACCAGGTGCAGCAGGGGGCACAGAGCTGGTCCTCGACAAATACCTGTTAAACATATCCGGGAATGAACGGTACAGGATCGCTCTGTAGCTCAGGCCGCATCAACAGAGACGTACAGAGATTTAAGCCTTTTATTGGCTTCCAACTTTTGAAAATGAATCTAAATAAAGGAAACATGACAGAGATCCCTAGAGACTCACTTCTGATTCCAAGACCGCTATTGAGTGCTAAGCAACAGGGGTCACAAATCAGTCAGGTACCAGGAAGCACTTCCTCCACCTCGCTTCCCTGGGACATCGAAAGAGGGGAGTCCTCATCCCAGGTGCTCTCCATTGGCTGCTTTGTAAAGTGCCCTCATATCGCGGGGGGCACCCAGCATTTCTCTCCTGCTCTCCTGCATGAGGGCTGGCACCAGGCAGTCCGTGTGCCAGGGCAGTAAAACACTCTCGCATGAGGGGTAGCACGTTGTCGTGGGCCATGCCAGCCCAAGGAAACAGGGCCGCCTTTGAGAGGCACAAAGAGCCACTGTCTTGGCCTCTTTTTTTCTTCTTCAGAAACTGTAAGAGTCCAAACCTCGCTGTGGAGATAACAAAGGCTCCTCGCAGAGCGAGCAGAAGGCTGCAGTCATTCACCTGTAGAATTCCAGCCACAACCAGCCCACAAGGGCTGGGACGCAGCCCACAAGATTAGAGCAACCAAGCATCCTTTTCACCTGGACTGTAATCTGAAAGAAAAATAAACTCTGCAGAAAACAGGCTATCCCGTTTTCCTCAGCAGCTGTCTGCTCTGGGCTGCCCTGTCCTCAATGACAGAGCAAATCAGCTCCCGTGTGTGCCAGGAGGTCGTCCTGGTAACGTTTATCTCACACGCTGGTGTCCACCATGATGCTTCGTGTCCACCATGATGCTTCCATCGTGTCCACTTACTATCAAAGCCTTAGGAATTAGTTCAGCAGACGCTGAGTGACCATCCATAAGGGGAGTCCTGCCCTAGATGGGAGGTCGGACTGGCCGCTGAGATCCTTTCCTTGCTCTGTAATTAGGAGGCTGGGAGAGGAAACATGTGATTCATTCAAATCCATGGTCACCTGGTGGCCACGTTGGGCTCAGGTATGCATGGTGCTGCCATGGATTCAAGTGCAGAGGGCAAGGGTTATAAGGAGGGAACAGAAGAAAGAGGAAGGCTGAGAGACAGGGCTGCCGTTAAGGAGAAAACTGACTTAACAAATCCACGCCGGGCACTTGCTATGTTTCAGACAGGGGCCGGAGACAGAGATGAAACTCAGATTTCTTTTAGACAGGTAGTGAAAACAGACCTGCACCCAGGCCATTATAATACAGTGGAATTGGTGCCATGGTATGTGTGTGCTGTGCAGTGAGGAGGCGTGTCTGGAGGCAGTCTAAGGGAAGATTTCTTGAATGACGTAACAAGTGAGCTATGGCTTAAGAATGAATAACGGCTGATTTAGGTTGGGAGGAGGCCACGGAAAGACATTCCTGGTATAGGGGACAGCAAATACAGAGCAATTAGGTGAAAGGACATGGTAGACGTGGTTAGGTGCAGGTTCCTTGGCATGGCTGGCATAGAGGATATATATGGAAAGATGATGGGAGACATGTAGGAGAAATACATAGAAGCCCAATGGTGAAAAGCTTTCTCGCCATTCGTAGCGGTAGGGAATTTACTGCAGTGGCAAGAGAAATGGGTTCCAGAGCCGTGGGGGAGAAGAGTTGCTTCCTGGTAGTGACCCGGGGAGGGGGCAAGACTTCAGACAGGGAAAGAGACCGCAGGCACTGGACTTTCCAGCCTCATCACACATTCCCTCATCCCAGGCACAGCAGGAGAGTTGAGTGAAAGGCAACAGGCATCTCAAAGATTGACTAAAACCCTTACCCCTCACCCCTGACTACATCCTGGTACAGTGTGAGGCTTGGGATCTGTCTGAGGGCGGGGGGTGTGCATAAGAAAGCTTCTAGAGTTAAGTTAACCCCCCAAGGGGTTAGGGCTCAGAGAATATGTGGTTTAAAAAAATCTCTCACACACACATCAGAATTTGTGGTTTGGGATTTATGCCTGCTACATGTACCATCTCATTTAAGCCTCACAAAACCCTTATGTGTGAGGTATTATTATTCTCATTTTCCAGTAATTAAAATGGAGGTTCCATAAAAAGAGTGTGAAAATAAAAAGACATGCTCTCATTTAGACACTTCATTTTGCAACTGAGGTAACAGAGGTTTTGGAAAAGCGGAGTGGGTCTTGACGTTGACAGACCAAGCCTGGAGAAAAGATGAGTTATACCAACTTGCATTTTTTAACTTTAACACTTATATTATTGTTTCCCCTTTATCAAGCAGGTACGTTTGAAAGTCAAATTTCATGGAGATTTTCTACTTTTGGAAATATTAATTATGGCCTAGGATGATAGGCATATGTTGTAGAGCATAAAAGCCCTAGGGGTCTGGGGCACCTGGGTGGCTCAGTCTGGTAAGCACCCAACTCTTGGTTTCAGCTCACCAGTCCTGGGTTCGAGTCTTGTGTGGAGCTCCTCACTGACAGCGTGGAGCCTGCTTGGGATTCTCTCTCTCTCTCCCTTTCTCCCTCTCCTCTCTCCTCTCTCTCCTCTCTCTCTCTCCCTTTCTCTCTCTGTCCCTCCCTCCCCTGCTCATGCTTGTGCACTCTCTCTCTTCCTTCCTTTCTCCCTCTCTCTATCTCAAAATAAATAAATAAACTTAAAAAAAAAAAAAAAAGCCCTTGGGTCTAACAGGGATAACTGCTTCCTGAAACTTGAAGCAGCAAATATGAGGAAAGAAGAGAGAAACTTCTGGAAGGGATGCTGCCGCTGCTGCAGCTGGGGCAGGGAGGGAACCCACGGGCATCCAGCCTAGTGAACAATGCCAGCACTGCCAGTCAGCTGCCAGAACAAACAGCCAGCCCCGTGGTCCAGGGCATCCTGGTTAGAGGTAGAGGTTTCAACTCCGCTGTCAGCCTGAGCTTGGCTTAAAGAAGACACTGCTGTTTCTAAGAGCCTACTGTGTGCCAGGAAATTTTTGCTGCGTTATCTGCTATGAGAAAGCTATCTCCACTTAGCAGGAGACAAAATGGAAGATCAAAGAGGTTAGGGATCTTGTCAAAGTCGGAGAACTAGAAATCAGAGGGACTGAGATGCAAAGCCAGGTCTTTTAATCCCCAAACAACCCATTTGCTTGTTTCATCCTAGTTCAGCTCCATACCACCTTCCCTTACTGTTTCTCCATCTGTAAAAGGGTAAGGTTAGGAAAAGGGCCAGGAAAACATTCCTTACCTCGATGAGAATTGAGGGAACAAATGTGCAAATGTTTTGAAAGAGATGCAAACTATATGTAAATATATGCATATATATACATATAAATATATATGCAAAGATATGTATATATCTTGTAGTAAAAGGACGAGTGGATTAGGTTTTGCATTACTTTGTGCTGGCGTAAGACCCCTTGCTTACAGTCAACACACAAAACCCTTTTATTTCCACAACTAGTGTAAGAGAGGCAGGGAGGCGGACAGACGCCCTGTATTTCCCAAGGAGTGTGTTTTTGTTGGGGGGGGGGGGGAACCCTTGGTGCGCTAATCGTGAACTTGAGGAACCGTTCCTTTATTGTCCAGCTGCTGCCTTAGAATCCTGTGTTTGTGTTAGGGACAATCGCCACGGAAGTGTTTCATTTCATTTATTTATTATTCATATCCCTCCAACTTCCAAAGATAAACACAAGACATGGAAGGGAAGCTTTTACATTTTCATACTCTAGTTCATAGCGCATGAACTTGTTTTGCTGATACATCCGTTTAAAAATTACGGGGCAAAATACAACCACCGGTCGGGAGGGTTAAGGATAGCAGTTACTCTAAAATTCAAATATTTGGATTTGACGCAGAGGTCTAATGGCTAGGACTTGCTGATCTGCGATTGAAGAGCTAAAGCATGAAAGTGCCAGCCATATTCTCTCCCGACTATGTCACAGGGATGCACTGTTGATTTAATCTCTTTAATCTGTCTTGCCGCTTCCAAAGGCGCAATTATTCTGAAGCCACGCAAGGGCCGCAGCGGCGAGGAGCCGGCCCCTGAGCGCAGTGTGCCGCTGGGACTACAGATCCCCGCAGACTCTTTGTTCGGTCGGCAGAGGATTCTCTCCGTGGCCAGTTGAAGGCCTTTCTTTGTGTTGTGATTGACAGACATGAATTAAATATCACCCCACTGGGCTCTCTGATTGGTGAATGACTATAGATTGCAAGAATGTCTTGGGAAAATGGCGTTTCACGATAGGGGGATGAGAACAGAAAGGCAGGGTTTTTCCAGCTAATGCTGAACTTGACAACAGCAAAGACCTTGATTCTGGGCTCTGTATTTTTCAGCTTCATAGGCCTTGCTCAGGACCCGCAGAGAACAATCCTAGAATGGCCTAAGAGAGGAGGTTGGAGTCAAAGGAAGTAAAAATTTGGGGGGGAGAAAAAGATCGCTTTCTCGAAATGACTGGTGTTTCTAGAGATGTGCTTTAAGGATATCTATTCTAAAATGGGTCTGGCGCGGTCCCTGAGGCATTTTTCTTTCTCAATTTATCAGAGTGGCAATTAGTGTTCCTTATGCCAATGATATACTCTGTGGAGCCCACCCCATTCGCAGCAAATAATGCACAGCCTTGGGCATAAACAGCTCTACATACGTGATCTTCTTTCTGGTTTCGAACAAGCAGAAATGGGGCGATAACATATGGAAAAATGGAAGAGCAGAGAAAGACGTCTCAGACTTCTAGGTGACACAGCACTTGTATATGGCTAACTAGAAGAGGAAGGAGGAAATGAGGTGCAATGTGACAAAATGACAGAAACAAACCTGTCATCTAGCCTAAGAGCTGGGGAAGGTTTACATGAGTGTTGATTTCAAAGACAGCTGGCTCAGCTGATGACCCCCCCCCCACCCCCAAAAGAGAAAAGGCTGATTGGAATGAAAGTTCTCACAGCGGTTGGGAGTGACATTATTGGTCTTAGTTTACATTTTGTGAATGATCATTTTGATATATCTACCAGATATTCCAATGTGAAAGTAGTCTTGTTAGGTTTGCCGCAGAGATATACTGTCAGTAATGCCATAGGAGGAGAGCATTAGGGAAGAATCTTTTGCTTGGCTTTTAATGAATACCAAATTTGTTTTGCCCTTGAGCGAGGTGCAAAGACCCCTTCCATAAGAGGAGAAGAAGGCAGAAGTAGGTAATTGTTGGCCAGACATCGGGTGATAAAAAGGCAAAAGAGTAAAGAGGTGACAGTGCAAAGAGCTCGTCTGGCTCGGGAGTTCTCACAAGGTGTGGGAAGGTAGTGTTCACATTAGACAGATCTCAGGGACAGGCTTATAACCTCAGGAAAGGAAACCCTTGGGCCTCATCCAGGTGAGCAGGTGAGATCAGGGTTGCTGCCGAGTCCACAAGCCAGCCACAGACAACTCTGGAACAAAGGGGTGGTAACAAATTCAGGAACACACTGGGCACAGGGCTCAGGGAATTGGGGGAAAAGCTGGGAAAACAACTCAAATCCTGGCAAGAAATTTGGGTAACAGGTAGAATCCACAGCACCAGAAAGACGCCTGAGCCAGAGTTGTCTCTGCCTGGAGTCTGTAATGTTCCCTGAAAGAAACAAAAGTAGATGCTGGCATGGCCAGGCTGAGTAGGCGGTGAGACCATATGGCTCCTGTGGGGTGTGCTGGAGGTGGTGGGAAGGGAAAAGCACAAGGCAGACACTTCGGGAGCACAGTTCTAAGGAGCTAACCACCTACATCCTCTGCCTGCTGGAAATGGCATCCTTTGGGCATTAAAGCTGGGAATTTTCATGTTCACGTAAATCACGATCAAAGCGCGGTCCTCATTTAGAGACTGCACAGTTTGAGTGAACTGTGGTGAATAGATGCCTGGGTGCTGAGCTGTTAATGCAGCCATGCCAGCCCCCGGAGAGGCTTCCTGAACTGGAAGAGTCCTACTCTAGGAGGAAATGGGAGTAATAACAAATATGCCTTTTTAGTAGATCAACAGCTTGCTGAGCTGTAACATGGTACGTCCCCACCCCCCTCCCACCATGTATTTTTCTTCCTAAAGCACACTGTGTTGCTAGGAAGATTTATTAGCTGTGTATTTCTTCGTCTCCTTCGTGAATCCAAACAGTTCAGTCCTGATGTCTTAGAAATGATGTCACTGAGGGAATGGGATTATTAAGTGGGCAGAGAAGTGAACTAGTAATGGTAGAATAAATGAGTTGGCTAGGGCTGCCATAAACAACATACCACGGAAAGGGCAGCGTAAGTGACAGAGATGTATTTTTTCACAATTCCAGAAGCTAGAGGTCTGAGTTCGAGGTGTTGGTAGGGTCCCCCGTTGGCTTGTAGGGGGCCGTCTTCTTGTGTTTTTCACGTGGCCTTCCTCTTCTTATAAGGACATCAGGGCCCATCCTAAAGGCCTCATTTGACCTTCATTACTTCTTTAAAGACCTTATCTCCAAATATAGTCTGAGGTACTGGGGTTAAGACTTCAACATATGAATTTGGTTGGTGGTAGTTGGGGGCACAGATCAGCCCATACCATGCCCCTAGTGGCCTCCCTGAATGCCCAGGAGATACAGTTGCTTTGGGGTTTGTAAGATTGTGGTGGAATAGTTTTCATATAAAAGCAGAATGTTTACGGACCTGTAACCAGTGGATTTCCATTTAATCAATCATGGACCCATTTATTATCATAACCCTCTTATTATCACACACCACATAACTGTCATATCAGTATCAATAAATATTGAATAAATGAGTAACTCTTCTTTCTTGAAAAGACTCACTTTCCCTCGTAAGAAGTCTCAGGTTACACTGCCGACTGCCTCCTATTGAACGAGTCGTGGGCAGTCTCCAGTGGACTATAGAACATCATAAATAATTCAGATTAAACAACCTTTGTCAAAAAACAATTAATAGAGAGCTTTTTATGACACAGTCACTTCAGTTTTTTCAAATCTTTTGGCTTGTTGACTAACTCGAAAGCTCCAACACCAGGTGTGGGGCTGTCCGTCATGAGGATAGGGTCCTCTCCTGGGAATGGAGGAGAAATGCTGGGCAAATTCTCCTTCAAAATGAGATTCTGTGGAAAATACCAGATTGGCTGGAATGTGGATAGGGCTCAGGCCAGACTAGAGCCAAACAAGCTCTTGGTTAATTAATGGGCCTCCTCCATGCAGGTTCATATAAGCAGATGAGCCTCTGAGTGGCATACGAGTCCTGTCCTAGTAGATTCTAGCATCCATTTGTTGCCTGTGGTCCCTGAAGACAAGCCCCCTGCTCTGGGAACATAATTTTCCCTCGGCTAACATTTCCTTTGGCCAACAGCAGCCATGAGACAGCCCTATGTCAGCAGTGTCTCCAAGTCAACAAAATACTTAGAAGGAAGGGCAAAGTTGTGGGTCAGATCCAGGAAAAGAATTAAGAATTGAATTCTGTCATATTTAAGGGCCAAGGATAGGCTGATTTTTTTTTTTTTTTTTTTTTTTTGCTGTAGTAAAAAAATATCTATTATCATTTAAACATTTTTATTTATTTATTTATTTTGAGAGAGAGTTTGAGGGTGAGCAGGGGAGGGGCAGAGAGAGATAGAAAGAGAGAATTCCAAGCAGGCTCTGTGCTGACAGTGCAGAGCCTGACACAGGGCTTGATCTCATGAAGCCTGAGATCATGACCTGAGCGGAAATCCAGAATCAGACACTTAACTGCCTGAGCCACCCAAGAGCCCCTCACTTTAACCATTTTAAGTGTATAGTTCAGCAGCACCAAGTACATTCACGCTGTTGTGTAATCACCACTGCCCTCCATCTCCAGAGCTCTTTTTATCTTGTGAAACCGAAACTCTGTACCCATTAGACGCTAACTCTCCATTCCCCCCATCCTCCATCGCCGGGCAACAACCATCCTACTTTCCATGTCAATGAGGCTGACTACTCTAGATATCTCATATAAATGGAATCCTACGACATTTGTCTTTTTGTTGCTGCTTGTTTCACTTAGCGTAGTGCCTTCAAGTTTCCCTCTTGTTGTAGAGCCTGTGTCAGAATTTCCTATCCTTTCAGAGCTGAGAAACATTCCATCGTACGTATGTACCACACTTTATTTATTCACTCATTCATCAATGGACACATACATTGCTTCTGCCTCTTGGCTACTGTAACTAATGCTGCCGTGAACATGGGTATACATATATCTATCCAAATTCCTGCGTTCAATATTTTTGAGCATTTCCCCCACTGGAAGGTTTGGTTCTTAAAGCCAGGCCTCTTAAACCCAGGAGGGAACAATAAGAACAAACAGGGACACACAGCAAGCACCAGAACTCAGGAGGTATTGGGAAGAGACAACTTGGCAAGTCCAGTCAAAGAACCTAGGCAGTAGGAATCTATCCTCAGCCCCCTGAGATATTGTTCATTAGGAAGAATTTCTGCTTTTGGATTATGCATCTAGCTTCCCACTGCTACACTGTTATTTATACATGTCCCTTAAGTTTCCTACTAAAGTGTAAACTTCCTGAAGGCAGCAACTATGCTTTGCATATCTGGGAAGCCCCAATGGCACCTAGTACAGTCTCTGGAGCATAGATTTGGTTAATAAATATTTACTGGATACATGAACCTAATATTCAACATTACAGAAACAGACCTACTTACTCATTTCCTGGAATTCTTCAAGGAAAGCACCACACTCATATCAGCTTAGATGTTATTAATAGCAGTCGAGTAACCAGAGGAAGTAATAATACCACTGTGGGAAAATTAGGCAACATCTGAAATACCATGTGGAAGTTCAAGCCTGCCTTAAGGAGTCTGTATCCTAGGTATTGCGGATACTCTAGAAAGAGCTCAGAGGGAAGGGGAAGCAGAAGGGTGAAGACTCTAGAAGCTGTCAGGTAAGAAATAGATGAATTGACTCTTTAACTTGGAGACAGGAAGACTACAGAGAGAGATGTAATAGGTACTTGTAAATATTTGAAAGGTTTTCTTGCAGAAGAGAAAACTAAGTTTTGTTGCAGAGAAAGATCCAGAACTAATGGATTTGAGAGCAAGAAGATAAGATTCAATCTAAGAGAGAACTATGAAACTTTTATATTTGAGCTCTCCAACGATGGAATGGACTGATGGGTAAGACAGTGAGTTCCCTGTTAACACACAGATAGTCAGAGATGCAGTAGAAAGGGAAATACAGGCTAGATGCTAAAGATTCTTCTTTTGACCATCATAGTTTTTATTTCCAAGCCTCCAATAATTTCCTTAAAAAAAAAAAAAAGTCCTATTCAGAAATGCAATATCCTCTCTTATCTCTCTGAGGGTATTACCCCGGTGTCCTTGGGGGAAGAAAAATCTTCCATTTACTGAGTTTGGTACTATTTTTTGGGATATTAGTTTTTCTCAAATGATTGATCATTCTTAGCCATGATCTCATTGTTGTAGGTGAAATCTCTTTGTAACTGGTGTGTGAATGTTTTCTCGCTTCCCAGCATTCTCAAGCAGAAGTGGGATGCTTACCAAAAAAAAAAAAAAAAAAAAAAAAAAAGAAGTGGGATACTTACTGTTAGCAAAGTGTGCCAGTGGCTAGTCTTTTGAGTATATATCCAAAGTATCCCTTCAAAGCTCAAATTCATCGCCCCGGCCTGAGGGCAGTGCCTCTATTTGACAAAAGGAGGAGACAGACTTTGTCCCATCTGACTGCTTCTAGCAATCATCCCTAGGTTTGCCCCTCAGCACCCCTGTTGCTCTCTGTACTGCTACCTTCAAGCTTGGGGTTGGTGCCTTGGAGCATTCCAGAACAATTTCTTCCTTCTAAAACAGGCCTTTGGTTAGTTTTTTGATGTTGTTGTGTTTGTTTGTTTGTTTGTTTGTTTTGAGAAACATCCTCCTCTATAATCCCAATGCTATCTGCCTTCTCTTATTTAGGAATTCCTTTTTATTTCTGGTCCACCGAGAGTATCTCTTCTTGTTTTCCAGTTACATTGTGGGTTTATTATTTTAAACATGTAATTGCTTTCTGTCATTTTTAGGCATCTGTGCTCAGTTAACCATCTTAATTCAATCTCCTGTCCCTTCCAATTCTAAGTGTTATAATTCTATAAATTCAAAAGGGAAGGTAAACAGAAAACACACAGTAATTATAAAAAGAACTCATCTTAAGATTTTTTTTCTAATTATAACAATAACAGCATAGAGATGAAATCCACGATCATTTACAATACCAAATTTAACTATCATAACACCAGTCATTGCTAATACTTCAGAATATATGTAGAATATACATATATGGATATATATATACACATATCTTACAATAAATAAATAAATAACTTACAGTAACTTTCAATAAAATGATGTTTTTATTACATGGATGTATAAAATGAGAACGGCCTCTCCCAATTACCCTGTCTCTTAAATACCATCATTATGTGATTATTTCAGTAACGAAGCCACATATCAACGTCTGGTTACCTTTTCTCTTTGAACTCTTGTTAGTTTTTCTCTTTTTTCTTTGCATTTTGTCGTGTAACTGTTACCTTTTCACTGGCTAACCACAAGACACATGTTTCTTAGACATTTTTGTTTCCTTCACTATGAGTAGCAACCTCTGAAACATTTAGCAAATACAAAAATATGGCAACTGCCATTCCTACATGACTGGAATGGCGCGTCCATGCTGTCTTTTAAGGTTAATTTTCATTTTAATTACCGTAACTCAGGAACATAGTTTTAGAAATCTAATAGTAATTCCCATTCTTCCTAATTCATATCATAATTTTTGAGTCAATCAATATTCAGAGTTTACATTATTATGACTATGTAATTTTTTCTTTTTGCCTGAGCTAAGTAGAAGAGCAGGATTACATTCCTTTGTTTACTCGAATTTAAACAATGTTCCTGGAGTTGTACTGAGCCCTGGCTTGAGAGCTGGGCAGGGCTGACAGTCAGACAGACAGATGTGCCCACCTCACCGCTCCAACGTGGTCCAGACCCCACACCAAAGCACTGGCTCATCTGCCACCCCCCAACACCAGCCCGCAGCTGTCCTAACTCTGTCCTCCCCCCCCCACCCCGCCCCCTCCGTCCTAACCCCACCTGAGGCCCTGATTTTTTCAAGGGAGTCAGGTGCCCAGGTTCCCCTGGGCCTTTGAGGTTGCCCTGGCTCTCGTTCTTTTCCCCTCTCCGGGGTAGCGGTTGTGGGGTGGGGGGTGGAGAAGGTTGAAAGGCCTCATGGGGGTGGGCCACCTTCCAGCTTTCACCTGTCCCACGTGAGTTCAGTAACTGTCTAATCAGGGTGCCTTAACATTTGGAACGTGTGCTGTGGGGCCATCGCTTACCTCTACCCCTGGGTGTCTGCATGAGCGTGTGGTCTCCCGTGGTCCCTGCCCCATCCACAATCCCCGTGGCCAGGAGGTGTGTGGGACGTGCTGTTGCTTCCCTGCCTGCCGGGGCCCGGCCAGCCCTCCTCTCCCTCCCCCGACCAGGGATGTGGGGCTGACTCCAGGGACTAGGGGAAAGCCCAACTGCCAAGTCGCCTCCACTCCCATCTGGGCGGCCGGGTGTCCTCACGCCTCTGCCTTCTCTGTCCCAGCAGGCAGCTCCCGAGCCCAGGGCCCTAGTAGACAACGCCAGAAGCATTACCCTCCCCACCTGGGCCTGCGGGCCTGGAGTCGCGTGCCTGGCCTGTTGGTATTTATTCCCTCTGCACAAGCTGTCCTCTGGGCCCGCTGGCCTGCCATCTCTGCCCTCAGGCTCCTTGTCACCATCCCTGTCAGGCCTTCCTGGACCCAGCCAGGACAGCCATGGAAGGAAGCGCTGGTGGGGGGAGGGGGGGCGGGTGTTGCATTATGCCTCTCCTCCAGGTCAGGCCCCTGGCCTAGAACACGCAGGAGCCTGACCCTGCTTCTCCTTTTTTTGACCAGGGAATAAACTCCCCCTGAAGGAGGGGAGGGGATATTAATTGACTCTTTTTTTTTTTTTTCTTAATTTGTACAATCATTAATTCTAAATACTCCAGTAACTTGGTAATATGCTTCTTGATTCTATTTTCCACTCAATCCAGCAAGTTAGTTTTGTTTTTTTATCCAAGAGATCTCCCTGGAGCCTTCCCTTCTCATATTCCAACCTGGGCTGGTTGTTTCCTGGCCTCCTGGACAGCTGTCATCCTGTGTTAGGTCCTCTGGTTCCTATAATTTCTGTTTCTTGGTTCTCTCCCCTATTTTTCTGAAGAACGTCATTCAGTATTTTTCTGACCAAGAGCCTACAAAAGCTAAAACATCTGAGGATTTAAGTCCCTAAAAAGATCTTTTATTCTATCTTTATATATGGTTAATAATTTGGCTGGATATAGAGCACTTACGTCAGAAAAAAAATCCCGCAGATTTTTTGAAGGCAATGAGCCATTGACCTATAGCTTCTGCTATCCTGATGAAGAAGTTCAATGCTATTTTGATTCCTGACACTTTTTTATGTGAACTGTGTTGTTTTTCCTCTCTAGACATTTTTAGGATCTCCTCTTTGTTTCTGATGTTCTAAAATTTCCCAGTAATATTTCTGGTTTTTGTTCCTTTGTGGTAGGTGCTCATAAATGCCCTTTTAAGTCTAGAGAATCAGATTGAAAATGATTTCTTGTTTCCCACGCGTGTGTTTGTGTGTCTGTGTGTGTGCGTTTTTGTGTGTGTGTGGGGGGGTGGGGAGGCAGTTTGGCTGTACAGGGAAAGGAGAGAAGCTGTACTGTGTATGCATTTCTTTGTTTGTGTTTTCATTTGCAAGCCTCACACAACCTTCCCTACTCCTTGGTGACTCCAAGACCCACCTCTTCCTAGGGCTCTGGGAGCAAACTGATTCTCTTCTCTTTATTATCCTCCTTACAGGAATTTAGGCATCTGGGTTCTCCATTCTGTGTAATATCTCATCTGTCTTTTTTTTTTTTTTTTGTATTCTAAAGAGATGTTAACATACCATTCATTTGGTACCTTGGACTTTTTACTTTTTTTTATTCCTGACATTCTGTAGTTGACATTTTATTAGATTTATTAGGCTTGTGTTAAACTCACCATATTTCACCAGAAGTCTAAAGAGCTTTTGGAATGAGTCTTCCCCCCTCCACACCCCCCGCCTTGGGGGTGGCAGGGAGGGACAGAGAAAGAGGGAGACAGAGAGAGAGAATCTTAAGCAGGTTCCACCCTCAGTGTGGGGCCCATCTTGGGGCTCAATCTCATGACCATCAGATCATGATCTGAGCCAAAATCCAGAGTCTGATGCTTAACCAACTGAGCCACCCAGATGCCCTTAGAGTGAGTCTTTGAAGGCAGAAATGGCCATAGTTTGCTATCAAAGGAGTTACTGGGGAAATGTTTCCAGACAAGATAAAGAATAGGGATATAGTGTTTCTCTTTTCTTCGCTAAAGAAAAGAGAAGAAATACCTCCTGGCAGCAAAAGGTATAAATGACAGATGTCAATCAATTGTAGCCTTCCCATCTTGCCTGAAGTCTTCCCCACTGCTGACTTCCCTAACTCCTCTTTGATTCCTAAGAACTGAAGGATTTGTTGTTTTACGCTTGGACTGACTGATGAATATGGGGCCAGGAGTCATTTGGAGTGCTAGTCTACAAATCTGACCTAAATACAGAGGTTGTTAGAATAGTTAGTTCTAGGGACCAGATGTTGCTATATCTTAAGGGCACTAGACTCTGAATTTTCCCGCCTTTTTTCTTTCTTTAACAGCTTCAGCAAAGGCAAGAAGAGAATAAGATGCTGACACGGTGATGTCATCAAAGCTGTGTTGGTATCTGATGTATTTCTGATGATGCATTTGATATACTTTCTATAATAAATATCCTTCTAATTCAAAGTAGTATATCTCCCCTAGAGTTGTTACAAACCCACACTGGAGCCAAAGTGCCTAAGTCTGAATCCTGGTTCTGCCATTTCTTAGCCCTGTGACTTTGGGCAAAATACATAGTCTTTCCTGCCTCAGTTTCCTCATCTGTGAAATGAAGGTGTAATAATAGCAAACTCATTAGATAACTGTGAGAATAAAATTCAAATAATGTCTCAGGCATCTTAAGTATTATGGAAGTGTTTGCTATGATCGTTACTGTTGCTATTTCAAATGACAGGATGTTGAGGTTGTTACTTTGGTTTTAAAGAAACTCATTAGAGGAAGAACAAAACCAAATGGTCTGGAGTAGCAGCTGCTGATCAAATACAAGATATGGAGCTAATTCCTTAGCAACCAATCCTCAAATGACATTCAGGAGACTCATTTTTGAAGACCCGTCATGTTCCTTTTCTATATTAGTTGTTTTCCAAGGTGAGAAAGTTCGAGTCTGCCTAATAAAGCAAGTACTCCGGATGTGAATAGAATGGGTCAAGGGGACGCCTCATGTGCCCACGTGACATCCCTAGATTTCCTCTTTCCTTCGCTTCAGGAAATCCCCTTTCTTATCTGATTCTTTTTCTATAAATAGATGCAATATGTTTGGAAGGCCATGACTAGTTTGGGCTTTGGAGAGGAAGGTTTGTGAGGAGTGAGATACTTTGCTCTGGCTTATCTGCAGCATTGGGCCCTTGCTCAGTGCTGGTGGAGGTGAGAGTCTGGCAGGAGGGAGGGACCTGCGCACAGGGGCCAGGTGTGAGTGGCCTGAGGGACCCAAGGAAGCCTCTCTACCTAAGGAGGACTGTGTCCTGGAAAAAGCCCAGGGTCTAGAGTCTGTCAGATCCAACTTCCAGTTTTACCCCTGATTCAATGTCTCACCGCTTTATGCACAATGATCTCCTCATCTGTAAAAGGAATACTTGTAAAGTGGAGTAAATGAGTGAGTTTGCATATGTAAGATGGTTTGGCACGTCACAGAACTGCCTCTACTCCTCTCTACACATGATTAGCCCTCCAAAATGCGTCTCCCACATTTCCATTGCAAGACAGGATGTATCCAGGCAACACCAGGATGCTCAGGGTTCTGGTGATTATCCTCTAGGACATTCACTTAAAGGATCTGCGGAGGTCTGATTTTCAAGGCTATCCTAAATTATCTTTGATAATGGCTTGCTTCCTCTCAGCAATTGAATCATGTGTATCCAATCAATTTAACAGTATTTTTATTTATTAAGCCCTGTCCTGTGCCCTAGGTACTGCAGAAGGTAGAAAGGAAGAAGAAAGGAGCTTACAGTTTCATGGATATAGCCAAACAACTAGATAAGTAATCTAGAACTAACCCAATGGACTATGGACAAAGTCTGTGACTCACTGAAGTTCAGAGTGGGACACATTTGGCTTTGACGCCTTATTCACCGACACTTAGGCAATAGAGTCAAGTGTTGGGTAGAGATGTCCTCATCTCCTCCAAGCGAAGGGGGTTTTAGGGAGTTACATGCCAATAAGGGTTGGGGTCTGGGAGGTTCTGGCAACACGTGCGTCTGCTGATTTTTTTCAGAAGCCAAAATTCTTTTCTAGCTCAGAGCCGTTTCAGTTCAGGGCTGTTTCCTCAGCTTCTTGGGAAAACAACCAAAGGGAGAGTGCAAATGGATACAGAAAATTATTTTCAGAACGTGTTCTAGCCAGACTTGGCTGTCTACTGACTTTTGATTTTTGGTGATTTGCTAGGAGCAAGGCCTCAGTTTTACAGCATGCAGTCTTTTCTAGAGGACAATTCTCTTCCTGCCTGCCCACCTTCCATTTCGCTCGAAGAAGATGGAGAGACTCTTGTCTTAGGCATCAGTAAAATATTTGGCACATCTATGTTATTTCTCATTCATAGAACATCAGACCCTCTGAAAACACCTAAAATCAGCTACTCGGTGCCCTTCAGTTAAGGTCGTGGTTATTAGTGGTCAACATTTTCTAGGCAGGAACTAGAGGTTAATTATCAGCAAAAGCCTCTTTTTTCCCCCCTGTTCTTGTGTAAGAATTGGAAGGTAGGCCTCCCCCTGCTAACTTCTGCTTTTCTTTACTATCTGTACCCTTTGCCCTGATTTGACCTAAAGTAATGCTGCTTCCCCTTAATTTGATTGGGTAGTTTGCCACATTGGAAAATTTGCAGTTTATGTCCCTGTAGAATAAGTAAGGACACACCCGCATAGCTTGGAATGCGCTTCAGGTTAAATTCAGATGCCATCCCGGCACCTTCGATCTCAGGATCTTCTGTGTTCCGGCTGCTGCTTACCTCTTACTGATGGACTGACCTGTTGGAAGTTTCGGAGAGATTCCGTTCTGACCTCAGCTTTTCCCGGGTCACACAAAGGGCTGAGACAAAAAACAGGGTTGCGTTGCGTGAGAAGCCATCCTTTCTTGCTTCTGGCTTCCCTTTGCTAATGCAGTGCCTCTGGGAATCTTGAAAGTTCACCCCAGTTTTTTTTGAGGGGTGACCAGTTGCTGTCTCCCACGGGTTTGCCCTCCACTGTGTCTCCCTTAGGGGACGTTGCTCCGGAAGTCACAGCAAACGCCTCATCTGAACAAAAGTACTGACACCTGGTCAAGGCTGCTCTCAGCTGCTGGCAGAGTCACCACAACCGCTGAAATCATGGCTGCTCTGGGGGTGCTGTGCCTGACCCTGGGGTGTGTTGGCTGCACCACGATGAGCCTGCCAATGCCATTGTCATGGGACTGCCAATGGGGCTGTTGCCCACAGATGTTGCCCCAGTACTGGTTCTTGGGTGGGTTCTGCCACCCTTTATGGGGTAGCCACCAGCAGAGTGGGTGCTGGCCCAGGGGCCACAAATGCTGGTGCCGTGTGCTGCTTCCTGGGGCGGCAGTCACACTGCGCCCATGGTGCCCTGTGCAGAAATGGCGTCAGAGAAGAGGGCTAGCACTTTTCTTCCATGTTCAGGGCATGCTCTTACACTTCAGGCCAAAGTGGTGTTGCTCTGTGCTCCCAGGGTCTTACAGAGAGTTTTGCATGTGATAACCCACTTGCAATTTTTACATGCCTCCCTCCTCTCATCCATTAAGACCTCGCTGCTTGCTCATCGGGGATGGACTTGTGGAAACATCTAGGTCCCAGGCGCAGGCTGTTAGCTCCTCCCCCGCTAGCATTATGTTGAATCAAGCTACTGAGTGCTTTCCTAGGGGTGCTCCAGTCCCTCAGACCATAAATCTGTCTCTGACCCTCTTTCCGCATTCCAGCCAGGAACACAGTTTGCAAATCTGTTTTGTCGCAGAGAAGCGTGATGGCATGATTAATAAAAGGCTCTCAAGGATAAAAATCAATATCGTTAGGCTAAAAATATGTGGAGAAGTGGAACGGATATAAGTTCAAGGAGAAAAACGAAGGCTATGTCATTTCCAAATATTAAATCAGAATCTTCGTGTATTTTTTCGTGGAGGAAAATGGGGAATTAAATTGCCCAGATATTTTGATTCCATCAGACACATTTAAAATGATGTATACTTTTAGTTTAAAATATTAACACTTGCAGCCTGCTGGATATCATATCCTTGGCAATGATTCAAACTTATGTTGCACAATTTTGACTGTCATCTTTAAAACAGGTGAGAAAGCACACAGAGCTTCAAACTTATTTTTTGAAGGGGGTGCTGTGAGCAGACATGATTGAGAACCTGTAATTTAAAGTGCTTTGCAAATATGCTCAGAACAACGGACTGATTTCTATGAATTTTATTCCTCAGATTGCTTTTTCATTGAAATATGTTATGTTTGGTTAACTTTGTTTTTTCACTGGAGACCCTGAAGAACAATAATCATGTTAGACAGTTACTTGGTTTGGTTTACCCTCCATCCTTAACTTGCTTCTCAATCTATGACCATTCAGACACTTGCCCGAAGCAAGCGACCTCAGATCAATGATCACTTGACAAGGGACACACCTTGCAGGGAACCACGGTAACACTCTTATTTTAAAGCTTAATTTGTTCTCATTTTCTGCTGCCTCCTTCTGCTTTTTAATGTTCCAAAAAAAAAAAAAAAAAAAAAAAAAACCAAGTGGCAAAACTCGAGATTGCTTGGCAAGGAAGATGAGTGGGAAGGGAACATAATTAGTGAGTAATCCTTAGTTTTCTATGTGAAGTTATTTTTACTGCCACTCCAAGCCTCAAATATCAGCGGGGATGGAAGAGTTAGAATAAATCAGTAACTTGATTATCAAGAGAACCCTTTCTTGATTGGAAAAAGAGTAACCGTCCCAGGAAAAACTGGCTCATGGGGAGCTCTTTCCATGAATATCTTTATACTCTGTTGCTTACAAGAGAGACGGCATTCAGGGGCTGGAAATGGGGAGAAACCTCTGCCAACTGCCTTCATTGTGGGCAGAGAGACAGGGATTTCCTTTAGCAAGGGAATTGCAGGGCACTGGGGTCCTTGGGATTGGCTGTCAGAGACAACATTCTTTTGCTAGGGCAGTGAGAGTCAGCGGGAGGTCAACTGATGCCAGCAGCAGGGAGAGTTTATGGGTTTTAATGCCAAAGCTGTTGCACAGAAGCCGAGCATAAGCCCCGGAAGGCTCCAGACTCTGAGGAAAAAGTCTAGAGGGAGTTCAGTTCGTCCTTTGCCCTGGTAATGAACATCAGAGTCATTTAGTGTGCATTTAGTGTTGCAAACTGGAAATTCAGCCAGTAAGGAGCTTAAATTACGTCTATGCATTTGTATGTAGTTAAGTCATATTCGAAATTACATCCACTGTAAAATTTGTAGGCAAACATTGATAAATTGTGTTTGTTAGAGATTTGCACTGATAAGTATATGCACACAGTTTTATGTCTATATGTACACAGACATATCCATACACATATATGTTTTATGGGAAACGTTTAACGTATGGCTCCTCGTGCAGAATGTTCCATCAGATCAGCACTGCAATCCTAGGAAAGGCCCAGATGGTTGGTTCACTTTATGCAACCAAGTCTTCAAACGCCGTCGCTTATCAACCCAAATTTCAGGAATTCTGCCTAAGAAGAAACGAACAGCAAGGGCTGCCCTTGCCAACCAAGCAAGCCGGAAGGTGAGGGCAAGTGTGCTGCCACATCCAAACATGCAGAGGTGACTGAGCCCGGCGGGAAGTGTCTGTCTGTGAGCTCCCTGCCCCAGTCTTCTTTGACTCCCATTTCTAGCCTGGGAGCCAATATTTCAGGTTCTGATGATTGGAATATGTCTTCTCTGGTAGGTGGGCCAAGAGAAACCTGGGAGAACCACACAGTGTTCACAGAGTCACATCTCAAGCTATTCTCATGGCTATCATGGCGTTCAAGACCAGGCTGGACATCCCTCCACTTTGTCGACAGTAGGGACACCGTGCTCCGTAGCCATGGGACTTTGTTGGCTTTGGGGAAAGCCACGCCTTGCAACCCGGGCATCGCTCTTCCCTGCTCTGGGTCAGAAAGTTGTGAATGGAAAGTCTATGGAGAGATTGGAAATTCTGATCCCCAAAGCCCCACCTCTGAATAGCAGAGACACGTACATTACATCAAAGTGGGCCTCTGTTTGCTTGATTGTCTTGGCCAAGTGGGAGGAAGAACTGGAATGTCCAGGGCATTCCCATAGAGAAGTAAGGCCCTGACTTGGGATGTTGTTTGCAGGGCCTTGCTGACTGAATGCCGCTGCCAGTGAACTGGCTTGGGCACAAATGTTCACAGCTGCATGAAGGATGTTGCCGGGGACATAATGGCTGCTGTGTGTACTAGACTACAAACAGTCCCACACAGGCCTGGGCCTGAGAAACAATGGGGCCACAAACAGCCTTCAGTACAATGCATTCATTTCCTGTAATGACATCAGGCTAAGTAAGCAAGGCCCAGCAGGCTGTTGCACCTGACCACGAGACACCCCACTGGATGCCATCGCTGGAGCGGCCTGCTGTTCATCCAGAATGAAGAACACATAAAAAGAAAAGAGATGGTGAGCCTTTGGTTGTTTTTTTTTCCCCCCTGCGGAGGAAGATATAATTAAAACTATTTTTTTTTTTTTAATGCCCAGATAAAACAGTGTGGTAAAAATACTGGAGGGGTGTTAGAAGCTATTTCAATTATAAGTCTTTTTGACATTACATGCGTGTGATTCACTATCACTGCTAAAAATACTGGCGTGAGGCACCCCGGGTTTCTCTGCTTCCTAGCGAACCGGCTTGCTCTAGCATGAGCTCGCCTCTCTGCCCTGCCTGAGATTCCGTCCTCATGCAGATGAAAGGCCTATGGGGAGCTGGCTTAAGATAGCTCCCTAATAATGATAATGATAATAGTAACAGCTAACATCGGCTGAGCACTTGCTATGTAGCAGGCCCAATTTTAAATGCTTAAATCTCATCATGAGGATGAGAACGCTATGAGGTGGGTACCATTATTAGTCCCATTTTGCAGATGAGGAAACCGGGGCATAGAGGCAGGAAGCAACTTGCCCAAGCTCATTTGTCTTTTCAAATACATACCCAGGGCCTCCCGCGAACCCACTTTGCTGGGTGATATTCCACTTGTGCGGGTAAATGCTTCACCCCACGTTTGTGATGAAACGGATCTACAGGTCTGGCACGAGGTAGGCATATCTCGGGGAGACAATGAGGGGGCTTCTGGGGTAGAAAAGGTTTTGAGGAGAGAGGAAGCAACCTTAACAGGCTGCTTACTTCCTCGGCCGATAATTAATCAAACACTGGGAGATTCTCCACGGATCTGCTCAGAAAACCATGCCTCGCACACAGAACGCTCCCGACTTTCAGGCTTGCCGGGCCGTCTCTGGGCATCGAATGTGCCTCCAGATTGTTTAAGATGTTGGGAGAGGCTCAGGAGGTATCAGATGGCTTGAGTGGAAAAGGACGGGGCAGGCTGGAGGAATCATCGCAAGACGGAAATGAGCACATAGAACTTTGGAGCTGAAAGACCCTTTAGAGATCATTCATCGACGTTCTCATGTCATCATTGAGAAGCCCTGAAGCAAGGAGGTGAGGAGCCCCAGCTGCTACCACTCAACTGGCTCCAGACAGAGCCAGGAGTAAAACTGAGGTCTGCTCTCTCCACCTGTATTAAAGAACAAACCCTGATCCAGCCATTTGTCAAATATGTACTGAAAACTGAAGTCTGTGTGAATGAATGGTCTTGGTAGGGATGTGACAGAAAGAAATAAGAGAGAGGATTCCTCCCCTCCCGAGGTGTACAATCTCCCTGGGGATTTACATGATCCATAAATGGAAGCACCAGTGGGCAAATCTTGCCACCTCCCATGTGAATTCAGCTCACGTGTGAGAACAGAGGAGACAACTTCAAGGGATAAACACGGTGGTAATAACTCGGGAAGGTTTCTGGAAGAGTGTGAATCAGTAGAGGGAAAGTAAAAAGCATTCAATGTAGAGGTAAATCCCTTTTGCACCAAAGGACAAAGGAGCAGGGAGTGAGAGCTCCAAGAATAGGCAGCAAACAGGTTTGTTTGGCCCGGAGAGTATGTATCTACAAGCAATGAGAAATGATGTCATGAAGAGAAACCAACTTTAAAAACATTCCTGTCATACCTTGAGGCAGCGAGTTGTCTGACATTTGAGACCCCAAAGATTCTGCCGTTGGTTTCATAGCTAAGGAACGAAACGAGTTGTAGGCAAACCAATGAAATTACGCGCATTGTTTCCCAGTGCACCACGTTAGCAACCATTAAGTGATCAGAATGCGGTTATTAGCGAGCTCCATAAATGAGTTGAGAGCGGCGATGGGGCTTCTTACCATATTCTAGGTATGATGTTGGACTCCAGGGATACAACAAGGAAGACAGACTCAGTCCTGCTCTGGGTGTTCTTTAGAGACGGTTTTTGTTTCAACATTTCCAGCAGAAAATCAGCTCTCCTTACGTCTTTCAAAATGAAGGAAGCCTGGCAATTTTCAGAAGTACTCAAAAATCGATCCATTTCATGGATGTTTAAATGAGCAAATGGAGTCATGGGGTTTATTGTGCCCTGCCACCTACTCGAGAAGAGAAATTAGGCTCTTCTGCCCAGGAGTCAATGAAGCATTACCCCTTCTCTGGGAATGCTCTCTCCCTGGGGGAGATATTCCAGGTTATTCTCTGATTATTGGGTTGTTCTTACTGTGGAGGCCGCTGGGTAGCGCTTTGTAAGACCACATCGGGGGTGAACTCCAGCCGGAACTCATCTGGAGAAGCCCCAGCCAAGGGCTCCTAAAGCAGAAGGACTTGATAAGCCCTGGAAAGAGAGCCTTAGTAATTCTCCTTCATTTTCCCACTCTCCTTTTGATCCGTCAGGGACCAGGCATTTCCTTCAAGCTCTAACTAGAACTGACTGCAAGGAGCTGAGGTAGCTGGAATAGGGGGACAGGTTGAACAAGCAGAGGGTTTGGATTTTCATAAGGAAGCCATTCTTGTCTTTGCTGAGAGACAGAATGGACAGGATCCCCTCCTTTGGGGGGGCGGGGGAAAGGGGTGTGTCTAGATTCAAATAGGCCAGACCATCAAATCGGTTTATGACAAGTAAACCAGTTCAAAAATATTTCTAGAGTACTTGGTATGTGTCTGAACCAGTTATGAGTCTGAAGCACCTTAATGTTGTTTTCTAAAAATGTATCTCTTACCACCAGACAATTGAAGTTCAGATATGATATATTTAGAAACAGGTATATGCTTTTAATCCTTCTTTCCTTCTTTCCTTCCTTCCTTCCTTCCTTCCTTCCTTCCTTCCTTCCTTCCATCTGTCTTGTCATGCTTTAGGTTTTCATTAACCCTGCTTTCTCCCAATGCCAGCTTGGCTATGCCATGGAAACTCAAGGAGTTTGGGTGGGGGAACAGGCTCTGTGACCTGTTGTGGGCCACTCACAAGAATATAATCCAGGGAACATTCAGGATATTTTCAAACTGAGGGTGTTGAAGGCAGTGGAGCACTGAACCTTCCCATCCCCCTCTTTCTCCCTCTCTGCACAGTCTGGCACAGCTGTGGGTTCACAGCTTGGGGTGCATTCATCTGGGATCTCACAGTTCTGAAAGCCATTGCTTTCTAGGACCTGCATGGAGAACTTGCTCCGGAGAGCTCATGGTGCTGAAGAGATTATGGCAAGAGTGGATGGAAAAGAGAACAAGGGAGCTTCTCTGAGCAGTGGCTTCTCCTCCAAAGGGAGATTGTGTTGTTAGGACAACTCAATTAGCCTCAGCTTAAAGGGAACTGAAGACAGTAAGGTGGATATGGGCCACCCAGCTTGAGATAGCCTACCTGTTAAGTCTCTATCCCAAGAACTGGTCAACTGGGCATTAAGCTAGGAGGGATCTAGTCATTACATTATACAAGGTTTTCTGAACAGATTTCAGACTAGAATCAGAAGGCTCTGGGCCAATGGGGAAAGAAGCAGGGATAGTCAGAGAAAAGACTATGCTAGTTAGTGAATGATGAATCAGTTCGGGCACCACCATTTATCAGTGGTCTTGTGTTGGCAAATGATTTAACTTTTCTGAGCCTCCATATACTCATCTGGAAAATACAGAACAGGCTCTGGAGACAGACAGGTTCAAATTTTTATCACTTTCTAGGAGTACCTGGGTGGTTCAGTTGGTTAAATGTCCCATTTTGGCTCAGATCATGATCTCACAGTTCTTGAGTTTGAGCCCTGTCTAGGGCTCTAGGCTGCCAGTGCAGAGCCTTCTTGGGATTCTCTCTCTTTCTCTCTCTCTCTCCCTGTCCCTAAACCCCCACATTCATGCAATCTCTCTCTCTCTTTCAAAATAAAATAAACATTAAAAAAATAAAATATAATAAAAAATTATTTTATCATTTTCTAGCTGTTTGACCCCGAGAAACTACTTTCAGCTTCCATGAGTCTCAGCTTCCTCTTGTGTAAAATGAGGGAGAGGAATTATTATCTACATCAAAGGGTCATAAGAATTAAATACACTGCATGTTAAATATTTAAGGCAGTGTCTAGTACATGATGTTCAATAAATGTTAGCAACTGATATAATAGGATGGACGTGAGGATTAGAGAAACACATGCAAAGCACTTGCCACGCTGCCTGATACATGGTAGATGTCTAATAAACATCAGGTATCTTGCAACTTTGAGCCACCAATAAACATTTGTTGGACAAATATCCAAGGGAGAAATGTGTCTTTTCAAATAGATTCTGTATCACCTAGCAGTGGAAATAGTAGGTGTATTGGTTTCCTATTGCTGCTGTAACAAATTGTCACACTTTTAGTGACTTAAAATAATACAAGCTAATTACATATAGTTCTGAAAGCCAGAAGTCCACAATAGCTTTCCCGAGGCTAAAATCAAGGTGTTGGTAGGGTTGTGTTCCTTTCAGAGGCTCCCGGGCAGGATCCATTTTCTTGTCTTCTGTGTCTACAGACCTGTGGTTTTTCTTGCTTTCTATCTTCTTTCTCCCTCTCCAGAGCCAGAAGTGAAGCATCTCAAATCTCTCTGATTCTGACCCCCTACTTGTGTCATTTCATCTCCTTCCGTGCACCTGCCCTCTTGCCCCTCTCTTATAAGGACCCTTGAGATATCATGGGCCCACCCAGACAATCCAGGATGATCTCCCCATCTCAAGGCCCTTAATTTAATCACATCCATGAAGGCCCTTTTGCCATGTATGGCAACGTATTCACACGCTTTGCAGATCAGGGCATAATGGATGTCTTTGGGGGGGGTGGTCATTGTCCTGCTGACCTCAGTAGGAATGAATGAACAGCGTGTTGCACATTAGCAATTTCTTCTAGAGCCTCTGCCCTCCATGTAGCCTTGCTCAACTTGTCTTATATTGAAAAAACTCTGCCCTGGATTTTATATAAATTCAAGGGCATTTGACTTCACAGTGAGCCTTTACAAATGCTAATACTTCAGCCGCCTTGCCTCAGAGGGAAAGGTAGTTCATGATGAAGGCAAGCATTTCAGCCTATCTCTTTTCTCCAAGTTAATTATAAGCATCTTGATGTTTGCTATTGCCGATAAGTTTATTTTATTAACTTTCTTATTTTCTTATTTTATAAGAAAATATTTATATTTTAATATAAATACCTGTATTTATTTCTTATAACTTTCTTATTTTCTTATTTCATTAACTTTCTTTTATTAACTCATGATTCCTCGTAGCTACACAATGAGGAGGCCTGTTTGTCTCTCCTGGCTTTATAGATTGTAACGCAAGTCTTAGAGAGGGCCTGGCGGGGCCCAGAATTATAACTCCATGTTGTAAATGTCAGAGTTACTCAGATTCTGAGTTTTGGCCTCGAGATGCCACTTCTCTGCCTTTAATTGGAAGAGTGGAACCTGTTTGATCTTAACTGTTGATATTACCTGAGATTTACAGTGAGATCAAAATTCTCTTTGCTCTGTGCTCCATTGGCACACTTCCTGGTCTTGGTGCCTGATTTAAATGTTGCTGTGCTCTTTTCTGTTTATGAACTTGTGACACTAAATTAACTTGTGGCACTTCTCCGGTGGTCTGCCCAATAATTCTGGCTTCCTGATTAAAAATTGGAACTTTCTTAAAAGTTTTAACTGTATTCAATTCAAAGATGGTCGCTAAAATAATTTGTACTAAAAAAAAAAAACCATCTGTTCAAGTTAGATCAGCAGCGCAATTATTTTAACCATAGCTTTGATTAAGGTAAGGTTAAAGCCAAAGATTTTGTACCTTTGTAATGAAATCAAGGTTCAGGCAAATACTACTTGGCCATGGAAATATTCAGTCATTATTTAAAATACCTTGAGATAAAAGGTATGCTAAGAGATGAGCAACAAGGAAAATATCAGCATTAAGTATTTACATATGACCATGTATTCATTCGTATGTTGTACAGAGTTGGGTTAATACAAAATGCTGAGCATTTTACATATATCATCTCACTAAATCCTCACAATACTAGAAAGTCCGTATCATCTCCATTTAACTGAAGCTCAGAAAGGTTAAGCCACTTGTCCAGGGCTCACAGTTAGTACAGGGGAAGTCTAGGCTCAAACACAGGCCTGCTATCTCCAATGCTTGGGACTTCACCCTCGTGTTCTAGTATTATACTCAGAGGCAGAGGATACAGTTAGTTCAGCTCTCGCGTTTTAAGTATGAGTTCTAGAAAAGTAAAATGATGTGTTGCTCCCAGAGAGGGTAACAGGTGGGTCAAACTCCAGAGTGATTTCTAATAAATTTTTGCTACCACTTATTTCGAAGGATTATGGAGGAAACCTCTCTCTTTAGTTTTTGTATTTTGGGAAGCCACTGCACAACCTAGTGTAGCTTCGAGGCTGCTGGGGCTGGGGAGAGAATGCCTTTGTTTAAGACAGACTCCAATGAGGTAGATGGAATATCATCTTGGAGCTGAAAGGATGACCTGGCCCCTATTAGTCACAACTGTCAAGCTCAGGCTTGAGCGGCAGTGGCTAATGGAGGCAGGGCACAGAGCCAGGAGCAGGCTGGGAATACCAAGAAGCTGGGGGCCTGTGACCATGGGGCGAGCTCAGGTCCAGAAGCCATGTGAGAAGACTCAGTCTCTGCAGGCTACGGAACAGGGGACAAAAATCAGTCCCGAGGCCCCAGCACCCAGCAGGCTCAGTATGGAGGCCCTGCACGCAGCTCCTGTTCCAGGACCTGTGCGTGGAGGCCCCAGCGGAGAGCTAGGTCATGGGTGTTCATGTTGTTGTTGTTGTTTTTAATTTTTTAAATGTTTATTTACTTATTAAATTTTTTTTCAATGTTTATTTTTGAGAGACAGAGAGAGAGCCCGCGCGCGTGCATGAACGGGGGAGGGGCAGAGAGAGAGGGAGGCACAGAATCCCAAGAGAGCTCCAGGGTCTGAGCTGTCAGCACAGAGTCCGAGGCAGGGCTCAAACTCATGAACCGTGAGATCATGACCTGAGCTGCAGTCAGACGCTTAACTGACTGAGCTACACAGGCAACCTGCAGGTGTCCATGTTCAAGGCCAGTGTAGATCCTTGTGCGCAAGCCTGTGTCAGCCCCTCCATATGCATTTCAGAAAATATTACCATTGAAACATAACTGGTTTATTTCCAGAAATGAAGCAAGATTCTGTGTAATTTTTTAAATATATGCCTCATCTATATCTAGCATTGTGTTGGTGGTCAAGATCATTGTTTAAACACAGAGAGTCATTCTCAAGATAGTCTACTGATTTTTAAAGGACCCAAGTCTAAGATATTAAAGGGCCGTGTTAAATGGACATGCATTGTTAAGAACAAATGCCTCGGGGTGCCTGGGTGGCTCAGTCAATTACATGTCCAGCTCTTGGTTTTGGCTCAGGTCATGATCTCACAGTCTGTGAACTCAAGCCCCGCATCTGGCTCTGTGCTGGTGGTGCAGAGCCTGCTTGGGGTTCTCCCTCTGTCTCTCTCTCTCTGCCCCTTCCTGCTCTGTCTGTCTCTCTCTCAAAAATAAATAAATTAAAAAAAATTTTTTAAGTAAAAAAATATATACTTGGAGATGGTACATTAAAAAAAAGAGCAAATGCCTAGTATGTATTAAATAATAACTACTTGTTAAATAAATGAATGAACCTACGTTGAAACAAACAAAAAGCCTATTATTTTGGAGACACTAAAGGGAGGTCTGCATAAACCCAGAGAAGCCAGGAACTAATGCACAGGTGAAAAATTTCGTGTATTTGGAAAGTGGAGGAAACCATCCCCCTCCCCACAAAAGTGAAATTTAACACGTAGGAAAGAGATCTTGGATGAGAGCAGCAAATGGAGTGAGGCTAGAAGACCTTCCATGAAGGTCACGTTCAGCCTTCCTGCCTCCTATGCTCGTACAGACTTCAATGCGGAAAGGGATTTACTCAGTTACCTGGAGCCTATGTGTGCCAGCAGCAGGTTAAGGCAATGAATGAAATGCCACATTATTAAGTGTTGCGTGTGGGAGCATCTGCAATCAAGATTTTGTCACTTTGACTCTGTCTTCCACACCCGCACAACGGAAATGGACCTTAGCGCATTGGCTTGAGCACAGGAGATAAGCAGAGAAACCAGCAGACGCTCTGGTATTTGTACCACACACACATTCCCTTTGTTCTAAGTCCTGTTCCCCTTTCATCTAAAAACGAATCTCCCGTGCCACTGGGTGAGAATCAAGACTTCTCCAGGGAAGTGAAGGTATGAACTGATTGCAAATTCCAGTGCCTCTGAAAATAACACAGTGCACAATTCCTTTCAAATTTCTATCCTAAAAATCCTCCTGCCTGAAATCTGGGCACTTCTACAGCCCCGTCGGATTTTGGCGGGATGAGTTATTTAACATCTTTGGAGCAAGAAGCAAGAAGCGCACCTGTTATTTTCAGGAAACTCGGAGATAACGGCAGGTTTCCATTCCTCTCCCACCGCAATGAGAAATTTTAAAGTAAAGTAGACTTTGGGAATGAAAAACCTTTCTGAAGAAAGAGTAATTTCACATTCATTCATTCATTTATTCTTGCAGTAAAAAATATATAACTTAAAATTTATTATCTTAACCATTTTATGTGTACAGTTCAGTGGCATTAAGTATATTCACATTGTTGTGCAACTGTCCCCACCTGCCATCTCCAGAACTTTTTCCATGTTTGAAAACTGACAATCTATACCCATTGAATAATTACTCCCTATGACCCATATGATAGGGAAAAAAAGAAGATAAAAGAGGCAGAGAGGGAAAGGATTAGGACCTGAGGTCCCTAGGTGAGGAAAGATGTATTTTGGAATAATGCTGGGAGCGTCTGACCACAGCAAACCCCCTCGGGCTTAAGGTTCCTCTTAAGAATGTAGCAGACACCGCCCATTCCCCCTCAGGTTCCCCTCAGGAATTTGACAAAAGACCTGACCCAAAATAAGTGGTAGACCATAAACCCTATGACCCACAAGGAGCAGTATGGCCATGGCCCACCCCTCATCCAATGGAACGGAGCCAATCAGGAATGGACAACGCAGCACCTAGAGTTATCCAGCCAATAAGGTAGGACCTGAGAAGGAACGAGGGAAAAAGGATGGGGGAGGGGGGTGGTGACCACCTTATAAAACAGGGACCCTTGCCTATAGTCAGCAGGCATTTACTTTCAAACGTCCCCTCTCTGTAAAGAGAGCTTTCCTACCGTGTTTCCTTTCTGATCTTAATGCTCTAATAAAGTTTTGCCTGCTGTTCATTTTGTGTCCACCTCTTCATTCTTTGAAAACGCGAGGCAACGAATCTCAGGTATTGTGGTAAAAAATCCTGCGACACCTACTCCCCCCAACCCCTAGTAACCACCATTCTATTTTCTATCTCTATGAATTTGATTCTCTAGGTAACTCTTGTAAATGGAATCACACAGTACAGCTGACCCTTGAACAACAGGGGGCAGGGGATGGGGGTGCATATAGGCACCCCTCTGTTCAGAACACAGAACACACAGTCAGAACTCTGCAGCTAACTTTTGATTCGTCCAAAACTTAACTACTAATAGACTACTGTTGACCAGAAGATTTACTGAGAACATACACAGTCAATTAGCATCTGTTTTGTATGTTATATTTATTATACACTCTATTCTTACAATAAAGTAAGCTAGAGAAAAGAAAACGTGATTGAGCAGAATCATGAGGAAGAGAAAATACATTTACAGCACTGCCCTGTTTTTATAGGAAAATATCCATGTATAAGTGGATCTGCAGAGTTCAAACCCATGCTGTTCAAGAGTCAACCATATTTGTTTTTGGTTTTTTTTTTTTTTTTTTTTGTGATTGGTTTATTTTACTTAGCACAATGTCCTCAAGATTCATCCCAGTAGCATGTGACAGGATTTCCTTGTTTTTGAAGGCTGAATAATAGTCCACTGTTGGTATATACCACATTTTGTAATCTATTCCTTAGTCAGTGTTCAGATGCAGTGCTCCTACCCCTTGCCAATTGCAAATAGTGCTGCTATGAACACGAATGGGCAGGGAAATAGTAATTTCTTGACCTGGATCCTATGTTGTTCAGAGAAGAATGAGTGGATTTAACGTCTCATTAAGGGTGGAGACAGGGGAGGGGAGGTACTGGCGACCCTTTAAAACATCAGCAACACTTGAAACTATGCCAAGACTTCGAACAGTTCTGCTGTAAGTATATTCAAACGTGCGTATTAGTTTCTCTTCAGTACGGATTGTTTTATTTTATTATTATTTTTTTTAAGGAGCCCTACACGGGGCTTGAACTCATGACCCTGAGATCAAGACCTGAACTGAGATCGAGAGTTGGACATTTAATGGATTGAACCACCCAGGTGACCCCAAAACAAATTATTCTAAACCAAGTCGTTTTCTTCTTAGGCTTGATGACGGCATTTAGTCTTTAATGAAATATTGAGGAATGCAGTTTAAAAAAAAATTAGAAATACTACCTTTATTAAAACCATCCAAACTACCAAATATTCAAGTGAGCCATTCAATTATTAGGAAGCAAGATAGTTCCATGCATAGATAAGAATAAAATAGCTTTCGTTGAGTAACATCTTATCTATAATCGATATTAACCTATACTGGATTTCAATTTTTTTTTCTAAAATTCATTTTGTTGCTCCTAAGTATCTGGAGTCAATCATTGCCTCTTTACCTGCTCAATTTGATTACAGTGTATTTTTTAACTCCTGGGGTATTTTCTCCCCTGGAAAAATGGAAATGCAAACAGAAGGAGTAGGTGGCTTGAGCTAACATTCTTCTTCTGCCTGAAGAAACAATAGTAGAAAATTTTAAAAGGATCTTATTTAAGTGAATGTAATTCCTCTGCAGACTACAAGCCTTGTTCCCCACTCCCATTTGAAAGGTTAATAAAAGACTAGACTAGAGCAGGAACATTTAAAAATCCAGGGACATGTTTCAAGAACATTTAATAGTATGAATGTCACGAATAGTTTATCTCTGTCTGAAGGACTGAGTCAGAATAAGATGTTAAAAACGTCTGGGTAGAAAAAATAGTGTGTATCTAGGAATACATTTTGTGATTTTTGATCCTTATCTTCTCTTTTAGTGGTTATCAAAGAGACTAAAAGGATTTCTTAATATATAATCCTCTAAAAGAAATATTGTTCTGCCTGTGAAATGGAAAAGGCTGATATATTCGTTTTCTTCTTATTTCATTCACAATGATCCTTAGTTTTCTTTGGTCTTTTGGACCAACGCAGAACAAACTAATGGAAGAGATTTAGGAACCGATTGTTACAAAAACGTATTGTGCAATGTCAGATCAAACTCCTGCATGTGTTAATCTTCAGGAAAAAATTAAGATGCCAGGGTTAGACTCCATGGAGAGTGCAACTCAGAGGGAAATGGAAGTCTGCCAATTGCAGAAACATGTTGTCCAGAAAAATCACGGATTGTAAAGAACATCCTCTCTCCTTATATAAGCTACCAGATGTTGTTGAACTGAATTTTGAAAAGAAAAAAGTAAGAAGCTGATGAGTCATGGGGTGCAACCACAGCTAAGCGAAGTTGAACAGCTCTTTTAATGAATGCATGTTGTGGTACGTACGTGTAATAATGTTACAGAATGAGGAAGCCGATGGAGATTTAAATTTCCGCACTGCATTCAAAATACCTTTTACACTTGCCCATTTAGAAAATCTTAGTAGCTTCATATAGTCGCAAGGACGTTGAGAGTTCCGAGCAATCACTTCTATGACCTTCCACTTCCTCTCTGCGCCCCAACAACATATTTCAGAGAAATCCTTCTTTTTTTTTTTTTTTTTTTTAATGTCAAATGTTGGTATTATACTGCCTGATGAGACAGAAATTGAGAAAAACGCCCTATTTATCTCAGAATCAATTCAGGTGCCGTGTTAGACCATGCCTTTTCTTTCATCCCAGTGGAGATTGTGGGAGGTTAGCCCTTCGCCTCCAGAACATCTGAATTAAAGCCCAACAGTCCCAAACTTTCACCCTAGGCCTACATTTTTCTCCAAGCTGCATCTTCTTCTTCTTTTAGAGTTTATGTATTTATTCTGAAAGAGACAGAGACAGTACAAGTGTGGGATGGGCAGAGAGAGAGAGAGAGAGAAAGAGAGAGAATCCCAAGCAGGCTCCATGCTGCCAGCACAGAGCCCGACTCAGGTCATGAACCCATGAAACCGTGAGGTCATGGTCTGAGCCAAAACCAAAAGTCAGACGCTTAACCGACTGAGCCACCCAGGCGCCCCTCCAAGGTTCTTTATTCTATCTTTAGAAACCTAATTTCACCTTTCTTCTTTGCAATTTTTTGCTGTCTCCTTATCTTCTACCTTAACATTCTTCCCAGAACTGGTGCTAGCACTCTAGAAAAAGTCCGATGCGTTCTTCGGTCAACAGGGCCAAGCAGTTTTGTTAGCCCCACTTCATACAATCAACAGATATTTGTCAACTGCCTATTGTGCACCTACTGTGTAGGCACTGGTGACAAAGCCTAGATGACACAGTTCCTGCTCTTTCCATCATTTATGCAGATGTCTCCAGAACTGCGTGTTCCTATCTCCAGATGGATACACATGATTCATTAAGTGGGCAGGAAATACTAAAACTTGTATTTATTTCTTATTTGCAATCTAAAAATAAGAAACTAAACCCGACTCACATTTACCATATGGACTGTCACGGGAGCCCTCACGTGGCCCACATGTCAGATGTCACATTGCAGATACGGTATTTAAAATAGCCTGAGACTATAAGGTTAAAGGGTTGACAATAGGGTGTGCATGCCACACATAAGACATTTCTGATGGGACTCATTTGAGATTGTACTACCTAGTTTGATTTTCTCTCTCAGCTTTATTCAAGTATAACTCATATGCAATAGACTACCCGCATTTAAAAGGATACAATTTGCTCATTGTTAACATGTGTATATACCTGTGAAATCATTGCCACCATCAAGGTAATTCAACACTAATGAAAGTTGCCTGCTGCACTTCTGTGATCTCCTCTCACTCCCCACCCCCACCCTTGTTCCCTCATCCTCTATCCCCAGGCAACTACCGATGTACTTTCTGTCTCTATCCATTGCTTGGCATTTCCTTGAATTTTATGTAAAGGTTTCACATAGTATTTTCTTTTTTCTTTTTCTTTTCTTTTCTTTCTTTTTTTTTTTTTTTTTTTTTTTGGTCTGGCATTTTTCACTTAGCATAATTATTTGACGACTCATCCATGCTTTAATGTCTATCGGTAATTCATTCTCCTTTGTTGTTGAGTGACATTTAATTGTATGGATGTACCACATTTCCTTTATTCATCTACTGATGGACATTTGAAATGTTTCCAGTTTAGGCTGTTATGAATAAAGCAGCTATAAACATTCACGTGTTTTCTTCTAGACACACATTTTCCTTTCTTTTGGCAAACACCTAGAAGTGGGATAGCTGCATCATATGGTAAGTGTATAACTTTTTAAGAAACAACCGAACTCATTTCCAAAGTGGTTGTATCATTGTGGATTCCCACCTGCAGTGCATGAGAAGAATTTTCCCAAATCCATGACAATAAATGTGATTTCCCCTTTTCCAGTTCCTAAAGTTGAAAGCCGAGCTTACTGATTTACAACCATTCTCCTTTTTTTTTAAATTAATTTTTTTTGAGAGAGAGAGAGAGAGAGAGCACATGTGCAAACACACGAGCAGGGGAGGGGCAGAGAGAGAGGGAGAGAGAATCTTAAGCATTCTTCACACTGAGCATGGAGCCAGACATGGGGCTTGATCTCATGGTCAAGTCATGACTTGAGTCAAAATCAAGAGTCGGATGCTTAACTAACTGAGCCACTCAGGTGCCCCTCTCCTTTTTTAATATAAGTGTTTAGTGCTATAAAATTTCCCTAAATGTTGCTGTATCTTCATTCCACAAACTTTGATAGATTGTGGTTTCATTTTCATTCTGTTGAAAATATTTTATTATTTTTCTTTTGGTCACTTGTTTGACCCAGAGTTTATTTGGAACTCTGCTAGTTGCCAAATACTTTGGGAGTTTCAAGAGACAGGTCATTCTGTTATTAAAGATTCCTAATTTTACTCCCTTGAAGTCACAGAACACATTTTGTATAATCTGAATCCTTTAAAGTTTTTGTGACGTATTTTATGTCATAGAACATGGTATATTTTGGTAAATGGTCTAACTACCTGTGAAAAGATTGTGTATTCTGTTGTTGGGTTGTGTGTTCTATAAATTTCAATCAGGTTGGGGCACCTGGGTGTCTCAGTTAGTTGAGTGTCGGCTCTTGATTTCAGTTCAGGTCATGATCCCAGTGTTGTGGGATCGAACCCCGCACTGAGCTCTGCACTGAGCATGGAGCCTGCTTGGGATTCTCTCTCTCCTTCCTTCTGCCCCTCTCTCCTGCTCTTGTGTCTGCTCTCTCTCTCTCTAAAATAAAAAATAAATGTAAGTATCAATCAATAGCGTGGATTGGTCAATAGTGTTATTTAACCCTCCTATATCCTTACTGATTTTAGTCCTACATGTTCTATCAGTTATTTAAAGAGGGGTGCTGAAACCTCTGTCTCAGATTGTGGATTTGTCTATTTCTCCTTGCAGTTCTCAGTCTTTGATGTACATATTTTGAAGTTCTTTTTTTTTTTTTTTAATGTTTATTTATTTTTGAGAAAGAGAGAAAGAGACAGAGCACAGGCAGGGGAGGGGAGGAGAGAGAGGGAGACACAGAATCCGAAGCAGGCTCCGGGCTCTGAGCTGTCACCAGAGAGCTTGATATGGGGCTTGAACTCACAAACCGTGAGATCATGACCTGAGCCAAAGTTGGATGCTTAACTGACTGAGCCCCTCAGGCGCCCCTGAAGTTCTGTTATTATGTGCATAAACATTTAAACTTGTCATGCTCACTTGATAAACTGACTGCTTTATCATCATCATCAAATATATTTTTTATCTCTGGTAATATTCTTTGTTCTGCAGTCTACTTTGTTTGACATCAATGTAGTCATTCCAGCTTTCTTTTGATCAGTATCAGTGTGTTGTGTCTTTGTTCATACTTATACCTTTAACTTATCTGTGTCTTTATATTTAAAGTTTGTTTCTGATAGACAGTTGGGCCTTGGATTTTTATCCAATCTGGCAATCTATAGCTTTTAATTGGGGTGTGTAGGCCAAGGGATGGTGAACCAACATCGTGGACCAAATGCTATTTTTGCAAATGAAACTTTATTGGAACACAGACACAATTACTCACTTAGATGTTGTCTATGGTTGATTTTGCATTCAAAGGCAGAGATGACTCATCACTCCCAAGTCCGTATAGCCAAAAAGAATAAAATACTTACAATCTGGACATTAATAGGAAAAAACCTTATCTACTCCTTCTTTAGGCTCTTTCCACTTAATGTGATTATTGACATAGTTAGGTTTAAGGCTATCAGGTTGTTGCTGTTGTTGTTGTTGTTGTTGCTTAGTCTCACTTTTGTCATGACTGTTTCTATGATCAAACTCCCACCTGGCCCTGGTCCTGGACTTTCTCTCCTTCCTACACCTCACCAGTCAATAAAAATAAAATCTCAGGTTCAGCAAGTTTGGTAAATATCCCTGTGTTAGTTTGGGTTGTCTGAGAAGCAGATGCCAAGATGAGATTAAATGTATTATAATGGAACATTCCCAAGAAAGAAAATGGAGAGGGAGCTGGGAGAAGATGGAGAGGGTGGAAGCATCTTAGACTGTCGTATGGTTCTAATGAAATTCCAGCAAGACCATCAGGGGGTCTTGGATACAGAGATATGCATGACAAAGGACTCCCATGTTCTCTAGGAACAGACCTGGCTTAGTATCCCTGCTGTGCTCAGTCACTGACCAGGAGCAGTGACTGGGAAGAGTGGCTGGAGGGCAGGTGCAGTGATGGATTTCAGGGTAGAGCAGCTGAAGCCCCCCAGTCTCTGAGCCAACAGCTCTCTGCTGTTGGAGGTCTGAGGCTCATTCTCATGGCCAATGTGGCCTTAAGGTGAAAGCTGGCTTTAGCAAACTTACCTGTCTGGGTGTCTGCTTTTACTCAAGTTTTGGCTTCTGAGTATTTAGTATTTTTTTTTTTTTATGACAGTTCATGAGTGCAGTCAAAATAACAACATTTTTTTTTACCCTGAAATTTTTATTGTTTTCTGCAAGGGGGTCAGTCAGGGTATCTAAACTTTTTAAGTCTGGACACTGGATGTCATGCCAGCATGACTGGAATGAATCTCATTCATTATTTCATATCTACTTTTGTGTATATAGCTAAAAAAAATTTTTAATGTTTATTTATTTTTGAGGGAAGGACAGACAGAGCACAAGCAGGGGAGGGGGAGAGAGAGAGGGAGACAGAATCTGAAGCAGGCTCCAGGCTCTGAGCTGTCAGCACAGAGCCCGACACAGGACTCGAACTCACGAACTGCGAGATCATGACCTGAGCCAAAGTCGGATGCTTAACCAACTGAGCCACCCAGGCACCCCAACTTTTGTATACGTATTTATAATGAACATATTATAATTGTAAATTCATATGTAAAGTCCTGTTCAGCGACAAAAAGGTGATAAGCAAGCATGGACTGCTGAACCCCTCCCTTCAAATAAACCCTAGAGAAACTAAAGAAGTGAGAAGAGAAGTATGGGTTCTATCAATTAACAACAACAGCCACTGAGGTAACTGGAGGAATAGGAGGCTGCCTTCTATAGATGGATAAGAGAGGTGGGTAATTAAAGCCCAGAGGTGGAGCAGAAACACCTCTTCTGCCTCTTCCCTTAGCCCCATTGTCCTGACCCTCCACCACAGAACAATGGCAAGAGCAGCTCACAGAAAGCCACAGTATTGGGGAATGGATGAAAACAAACATGGGTCAAGCAGCCAGCCTCACACATTCACCCTGGGAAGTGAGGGGAAACTTTCCCTGTAAACCCCTGGGACTGTTTTCCCCTTACCCTCAACTCACTTGGTTGAGCACAGACTAGGCTCGACCTTCTGCAGTACACATTACCAGCCAAAGTTGCTGATCTATCCAGGGAGATGTGAAATCACAAGCCAAAATAACTAGATACCCAAAGAACACAATGATTGTAAAGGGAAAACTACATTAAACAACAGTTACCATCTGAAGGAGAATTACTGAACTACACGCAGCTGAATTTTAATTTTTTCAAGTTTTATTTATTTATTTTGAGAGAGAGACAGAGAGAGAGCGCATGAGCAGGGGAGGGGCAGAGAGAAGGGGAGAGAGAGAGAATCCCAAGCAGGCTCTACACCATCAGTGCAGAGCTGACGAACCATGAGAAACACATGAACTGTGAGATCGTGACCTAAGCCAAAATCAGGAGTCAGACGCTCAACTAACTGAGCCACCCAGGCGCCCCTAAAATAAACATGAAACGTTTACCTTAGAAGGTGAAGAAAGATAATGGGTGACATGAATTCAATAACAAGAAGCCATTATTAAAGACCAAGTGAAAATATTAGACAGGAAAAATATAATAGTTACAATAAAAAACACAATAAATCAGGACAGCCAGATGGATATGACTGAAACATGCATCGGTGAGCTGCAAGATCATATTGAACAACATTCCCAGAATGTAGGAGGAAACAATAGAGTTAAAATATAAAAGTCAAGGAGTGGCTAAGATTGAGGTAAAAGTGCTTATGTCTCAATAGTAGAACCTCCGAGAGAGAAGAAAAAAAAAGGAGGAAATAGTTGAAGAAATAATGACAAGGAATTTCTCAGAATTGAAGGAAGAGATGAAAGTCTCAGATTAATGTTCAACAGGGCCCAACAGGAGAGAAAGCAACAAGTTTCTTAAAGCTTCTGGAGAGCAAAAGCAGATTCTCTTCAAAGAAACAATAATCAGATGGACAGCCTGCTCCCAAGGGCAATAGAGGATGTAAGACCAACGAATAACGTGTGCTGTATCTTGAAAGGAAATCATCTGAAACCTATACTTTTATATCCAGCCAATTTTTCATTCAAATATGAGAACACAATAAAAAATATTCACAGACCTACAAAGGCTTAGAAGGCTTATTTAAAGAAACACATTGAAAACATGCTTGAAAGTCATATTTAAATAAGAGGAGAAACAAAACCAGGAAGCAGTCCAATACCTTGGCAAAATTTATATTGTCTTAAATAAATAAAATAGCTAGAACTAAAGAATGAAAGAAAAGAGCTTAGAACTTAGACTCTGTGCAAAGCAGCATGGTCATAAGCAATAGTATTTATCTTATTGCAGGAGAATAGATCCAAGATTTTAAAAATCATGAACATGAGCACGGGTCTTAGCAGCCTAAGGTCAATTTCCATGAGAACAAAAATAGATGATATAACTTTCAAACCAGCATGAGAAATAAATCTATCCAATGACATCCAAGAAATTCAAGAAAAAGAGAAAAAAGAAACAAAAAATACTGTACATGAAAAATAAGAAATAAAATGACAAAGTAACTTTGAATACACTGGTATTTATAATAACTATACTTACAGTGAAATCTATAACTTTAAAGATATTTGTCAGGAAACAAAAAGGTTAAAAACTAAAAATTCTAGGAGCACCTGGGTGGCTCAGTCGGTTGAGTCCAGCTTCAGCTCAGGTCATGATCTCTGTGATTTGTGGGTTTGAGCCCCGCATGGGACACTGTGATCACAGCTTGGAGCCTGAAGCCTGCTTTGGATTCTGTGTGTGTGTCTCTCTCTGCCCCTCACCTGCTTGTGCTTTGTCTCTCTCTCTCTCTCTCTCAAAAATAAAAAAATAAACATTAAAAAAAAATTGAAAAACTGAAAATTCTAATAATTCAGCTCAAATAATTTAGCTCAGTTCTTTTTTTGAACAATAATCTCAGAACAGAAATAAATAAAGTAGAGCATAACAGAATAAAGAGTTTCTTGACTCAGATTTCCTAGAAGTCTGCAAAATTTTTTGGAAAAGGCTAGCTAGCTGGTAAATATTTTTTGGTTTGGCTGGTCACATAGGATGTTTATTGAATTTTTTTCTTGTTTTTCCTTCCTTCTTTCCTCCCTCCCTCTCTTCCTCCTTTGCTCCCTCCCTTCCTTCCTTCCTTCCTTCCTTCCTTTTTCCCTCCCCTCCTTCCTTCCTCCCTCCTTCCCTCCCTCCCTTCTTCCTTCCTTCCTTCTTTTGTTCATTCATTCGTTCCTTCCTTCCTTCCCTCACTTTCTTTTTTTTACAATCCCCCATAAATGAAAAACACTCTTAGCTTACAGGCCGTATCAAAAAGGTTATGGGCTGAATTTGACCTGTGGTTTTCACTTTGTTCACCCTGTCCTAGAAGCAGAGCTGGAGAAAATGATTCAGGCACACTTGTTCTTAGGTGTATTGAGGGAGTGCTCTGAGGAGGAAAAGAGTGAAGAAAGCAGGCCAGGACAGAGGAAGCTAAGCAAGGATGTGGAGGACTTCAGCCTGATCCCACAGGGACTTCCAGAGCATGACTTGTACCCGAGTCGGACTAGGGCTTTTGTGGTGCTCACGTGTCTGAAAGTCATTTGTTGGGTGGATTACCTTGGGGAGGGTGCAGACCTCCAGGAAACAGGGAAGGGGGCACTGGGGGCTGTAGCAGCCAATACTCACGGAATCTGGGGAATGGGTACACCAGCCTGGAAAAAAAAAATCCGTTAGAAGAACGTTAACAAAATTAAAGTGGTTTCTTTGGGGGTGGGGTGGGGAAAGAAACATATTAGAAGGAAATTAAATATGGAACAGAAAGAAGAAATGATTCCCGTCTTGCACTGTTGGTGGGAATGCAAACTGGTGCAGCCGCTCTGGAAAACAGTGTGGAGGTTCCTCCAAAAATTAAAAATAGATCTACCTTTTGACCCAGCAATAGCACTGCTAGGAATTTACCCAAGGGATACAGGAGTGCTGATGTGTAGAGGCACTTGTACCCCAATGTTTACAGCAGCACTTTCAACAATCGCCAAATTATGGAAAGAGCCTAAATGTCCATCAACTGACGAATGGATAAAGAAATTGTGGTTTATATACACAATGGAATACTACGTGGCAATGAGAAAGAATGAAATCTGGCCTTTTGTAGCAACGTGGATGGAACTGGAGAGTGTTATGCTAAGTGAAGTAAGTCATACAGAGAAAGACAGATACCATATGTTTTCACTCTTACGTGGATCCTGAGAAACTTAACAGAAGACCATGGGGGAGGGGAAGGGAAAAAAAAAAAGTTAGAGAGGGAGGGAGCCAAAGCATAAGAGACTGTTAAAAACTGAGAACAAACTGAGGGTTGATGGGGGGTGGGATGGTGGGGAAAGTGGGTGATGGGCATCAAGGAGGGCATCTGTTGGGAGGTGTACTGGGTGTTTTATGGAAACCAATTTGACAATAAATTTCATATTAAAAAAAGAAGAAATGATTATATACACAGTGAGATTTTTTAAGTAGGAACAATTTCAATACACAGAGAACCCCTATTTTGCACAAGATGTTTGGGAAAATGGAAGAAAAGTAAAAGATAGTGTCACTTTTTGAAGCTAAAATAATCCTGATTCTGACACCACATAAAAATAATAGAAGAAAATTATTGGACTATTTCATATTTGATGCATAAAAGTAATAGCTAATGAAATTCAGTTGTATAATTACCCAGAGGTTGGTCCGTGGGGCTAGAAGTTCCAGCTCTCCAATTACTGGTCTTTCTGGTGACCTGCCTCATCCTGAGTCTCTCTAGGGGGGGGTCCTATTTTAAATCACCTCTTTAGCATAAATTCAAGTATGATAAAAGGGGCTTGTTAAGAGTATCAAAAGGTCCTATCCCCACTTTGGAAATTCCAAGGGTTTTAGGAGCTCTGTGCCAGGAACCAGGGACAAAGACCAAGCATATCTCTTATTACAGCACACCAGTCTTTCTTATCCTCATCTGACTGTCACCTATAAGTCTATAGACACACTTTCTACACTGTCCATGAACTCAGCCCTGTGTACTGAGTACTGACTCGGCAGTCTAATAGCACTGGTTCAACTTCACGTTTGGATCAAAGCTCTGTGACCCTGGGCAAGCGATTTAATCTCTGTAATATTTCATTTCCTTGTCTCTAAAATGGAGATGGCAATTCGTACTTCTGAGTTTCGTGCTAAATATTAAATTGTTATTGTCAAGTTTTTATACAGCACATGGTCCACAAGTAGTGGCAGCCAGATCTTTCGTGAAATGTCAACGCAATGCCTGGGCTCCAGGCTTTCACGATGCATCTTGTTATGCTCATGATGGATCTTTTTTTTTTTTTTTTATTTTTTTTAACGTTTATTCATTTTTGAGACAGTGAGAGACAGAGCATGAATGGGGGAAGGTCAGAGAGAGAGGGAGACACAGAATCTGAAACAGGCTCCGGGCTCTGAGCTGTCAGCACAGAGCCTGATGTGGGGCTTGAACTCACAGACCGCAAGATCATGACCTGAGCCAAAGTCGGACGCCCAACCGACTGAGCCACCCAGGCACCCCGATGGATCTCTTTTAAATACAACTCTAAAGATTTGTGCAGTCCCCCAGTAGCTATGTAGTGTAAGTCATTTTCTCAGGCTACTGATGAATATTCTTCACATGGCACAACCTAAACCTTGTTAAAATAAAGATACACAAATTACAACGCTTCCCTTTTCCAACCAGTCCTGTCGTTCAATATTAGGAGATTAGATAAATCGGACAGAACATTTTTCATTGTAAAGCTCTGTTGGTTTAGCACTCAGTAATTTGTTGTTTTAAAACTGCTTTTTAATTGATTTGGTAAGTACTATTTCCAGCATAATGTTACGTGTATATTAGTTTCTTGGCCAAATTATATAGCAATTTTTGTCATATAAAAATGGAACCACTTCTAAAGTTTCAGCATGAATTTATATTTACCTTCGCAAGCAAGAACTATTTTGCTATGGCTTTTATATTTCAACTTTAAGCACCTTAATAGAAATAAAACTGTACTTTCAAAGTCTTCTAAATCTGTTCCAAACACTATCGGTTGGGAAAACATGTATTTTTACCCTTAAAATCAAGGTGGGCTACTCTTTGGTGTTCTTTTCATCATCTCCTATTTTCCCCATATGGCTAGGCAGTAGTATTCTGTCATTCTTAAAAATCTATGCAAGCAGGCATGTTTTCAGTTATGCACAATGACCACTGAATAATCAGCTTCTCCACTCATCTCATTAGTGGAAACTGCAGGGAAATAAATCAAATCAAATCTGTGGTAGATTTGATCTCCAGTGCTCTGACAATGGCCAGAGCAATATATATCCCACCCCACTTGATCTTCTCATAATGTTCTTTCTTCCAGTGGTGGCAGTCTACACTCCCTCCCCCTGAACTCAGACATGTCTTTGTAACTGCTTCGACTAACAGAATGTGGTGGAAATGAGTCTGTCATATAAGGCTCAATATGGCTTCCGCCTGTCTCTGTCTCGGTCTGTCTGCCCTTGCCTTTGGAACCCAGCTGCCATGTTGTGAGGAAGTTCAAACCATGTGGAGAGACCACACAGAAAAAATCCAACTGACAGCCTCAGCTAAGTTTCCAGCTAGCAGCCGATATCAACCACCAGGCCAGTCTTCAGATCATAGCTACTTACAGAACTTTCTGTGATCGTGGAAATTTTCAGTGTTTGAGCTGTCTAATATGGTAACTGACTACCACACGAGGCTACTGAGCAATTGTAATGTAGCTGATTTGAATGAGGAGGTGGATTTTAAATTTTATTTAATTTTAGTTAATTTAAATTTAAATAACTACATGTGGCTAATGGCTGTCACGTGGGGCCGTATAGCTTCATCTGGTCGTAGCTCTCAGCCTTTGAATCTTCCAGCTGAAGCAAAAGACATCACGGAGGAACAAGCCATCCCCATGGTGCCCTCCCCATATTCCTAATTCTCATAAGCCCTGAGGAATAATAATTATTGTTGGTTTAAGCCACTCAGTTTGGGAGTGGCTTGTTACAGAGGAATCAGTAATGAATATACCCCTTCTACTGTTTTGTTCTCTTGTTTTTTGTTTTCCCCAGTAAATAAAAGTGTACAAGTCTTCCCCATCTTTTGAAAGCCCTCTAGTTATGAGTAGGTGTCTCTGATCTTCACAGAGGCAGGTTTCTTGAATGAGTCAGCTACACTTACCATTCTTGTTCACAGCTTATTCACTGCTCACCACCCATTAGGCTCTGGATGCAAGCGAGGTCACAGTAACATCAGTTCCTGCTATTTCTCCCATTTCAAAAATGCAGGACTTCCGTAGTCCACTCTATCTTCATGTTGTCTCCTATTCATTTCTGAGCAACGCCCACCCTGGCAGAAAAAGCCAGAAAAGGGGGTCCTCTTGGCCCAGAGGGGTGCCTGGGTGGCTCAGTCGGTTGAGCAGCCGCCTTCAGCTCACGTCATGATCTCATGGTTAATGGATTCGAGACCCACGTTGGGCTCTGGGCTGGTGCTTGGAGCCTGGAGCCTGCTTCAGATTCTGTGTCTCCCTCTCTCTACCCCTCCCCTGCTCACACACTCTCTCTCTCTCTCTCTCTCTCAAAACTGAGTAAACGTTAAAGAAAAAAAAAAAAGAAGAAATGGCAAAGCCACTTTTTTTTGGGGGGGATGGATATGCATGGCCCTCACTGAAATGTGAATGGCCTGTCTGACCCTTGCTGTGGTCCAAAGGTTGCCATGAAAACAGCTCTTTCAGCTGGGGTCTTTGACTCCTTTTCTCTACGGGGTTCAGAACCAATCATGGGGTATGACTGGGCCAAGAAACAAAGCAGTTCTCTCCATGTACACCTTCTGTCCTTCCTCTGCACACATCTCAGCATCAACATGCAAACCTCCCTTCCACAATCCCCGTTTTCCCTTCCTGAAACCAGCCTGCCCACCAGCTCTTAAATGTCATCTGGGGATCCCAAAGAAACTTTATGATAGCCAAGTAAGTGCAACTCCCAAATGCTATTTTTGCCCAGATTAGCCAGACATCTGGGTGGGGAGTGTGAGTTGGGGTTTCGATTTCCTAGAACATACTACCTCTATTAAAAAAGTGAGGAAATATTTCCATAACATCAGTTCTCTAGAAGTGGGATAGGTCACCTTCTCTCTCCATTGGACACAAGTTCATCCCTTGGGAGGCTGACAAAAATGTGTCCTTGTGCTCTGAAAGTTGTGTGTGTATGTGTGTATTTTAATAGTCTCAGAAGGTCTGAAACATGGCAAACCACATTGTATCCAAATACATCCAAAGGTTAAATAAGGTACATCAAGATTTGACTATTTGCAGTTCACACTGGGAATGCATAGTTCAATATGTGATATATTCCAGTCCAGTAAGAAGGAATCAATATATAATGAAGGGTTCTGATTTGTTTGCAATATCCCAAATATTACTGATTATGTTGTCGTATTACTGTAGTAAAAGTATTACTAATTATTGTAACTGAATCCACATAAACCATGTCACATACTTCTTCTCCCCCTACTAATCAGCTTTGGAACAGTAAATTAATAAATGCATTGGTCGCTAATCAAGTTATAAGCTTTCACATTTTTGGTCTAGGTTGAAAAAACTCAGTGGTATTAAATAGAATTTTGCAAGAGAAAAGGAAATACTATTTTTCCCAAGATGACATTCTTGGATATCACTGTCAAAATATTGTCTGATAGGAAAAAATTACAAGAATGATTAAACTTCTTGTGTATTTAATGGCTGTTTCTTTTTTAGCATTAACTAGCTTAAGTCCTTCTCAAAATCTTGTGAAGTAGATCAATTTCCTTTTAATTTGAATAAACATACAAGCCTCCAGAATTATACTGATGTTTATTAAAATTCAACATTCCAAAGAAAATAGTTTAATAAATATTATGGTTAATTTTACCTTCACAATCTAATGTATCTGGGTTTTTCTGGGTCTTCCAATATAGATGTGGTATAGTGGACATTGTATTTAGAACACAAATTTGATAGTTCAAGAAACTGGCCAATTAGAATTTTTAATCTCTAACTTCGATACCGATTCTTCTATGCAACAAAGCTAAAAGGAATTCCCTTTGCTGGTTGCTCACTTGGGATATCTGGGTGTGGTTTATTTTCTTTGACTGAAACAAAGATATTCAGGAAAATCTCTTACATCTAAAATTCTTTGTCTCACAAACAAGCTTAAGGAGGGGGAAAAAAACAGTAGATCAAGTCTGCCTTAATCATTTGCTTATACTGGTGCATATATTGGATTTTTTCCAGTTTCCCAAAAATAAAGCCACAGGAAAGACATACGCAGTGACATATTTAAGCTACTGGCTCACACACATTCTAAGGGCTGAAAGTATATAAAGGAAATGAAGGCAGAAGAAAAATAGCAGTTATGAAATGTAACAAGGTTTCTTATTCTTTATTAGTTCAAAGGAAGCTAGAACCTGATAACAATATGCCACATATTGTTCAGAATCAAACAAAGCCTGCTTCGTTATTTATTTTGCATTTTATCCTTTTAGGAATGAGAAAAAACAGTTCTATTGGCACTCGAGTTTATTTTCAATTAGAATCCCCATAAATTAGAAAACATCTCATAAAACAATGGGAATGGAAAAAAAACGTTACTGAGAAAAAACTTTAAGTGTGCTTGTTTTCTGTAATGCCATGGGTCATTTGATAAGTCTTATGAGACCACTCCAAAAAAAAAAAATTCAACCTCTGTGTTCATGTTGACGATAATATATAATAGCGTCTTGTCCTTTGATGCAAATAAGAGGAAAAACTCATACTTACTTAGCTTCGAGAATTCAACCCCTTCTCCCCCCCCCCCAATTCTGCCATTTGCTCATGTCCCACAAGAATAAAAGGATGCAGCTTAGAAACGAGAGCCTTGCTGTCATTGTATTTTTTCTAATTAAAATTCAGAGTATTAAACACAGTTGAGTACATCCATGCATACATGACATACCGTTATCACATACCGGAAGCTCCGATCAAGAGCACTGAGCAAAGGCTCATTTCATAACATCATTAAGATTCATTATACGCTACAGTTCAAAAAGGGTTTGTCAAAGCAAATAGTAATGGCCTGCCAGAAATGCACAAACAAATTTATATTAAATTGTCCTTTCCCTCCTTTTTAAAGTATGGGAATCTAGTCGCATTCCCAGTATATGGGTTCAGAGCTTAACTTAAAAGGTTTTCAGTTTTCAGATTGCAAAACATTACCAAAATGGAATATTGAAAAAAAATTAGGTGAAAAATATTTGAGTAACTAGGTGGGGGTATAGTAATCAAGCATAATGACTGCATTGAAATAAAAAAAAAAGGGAAAGTTCAGGAGTGTGAAGGTAGATAGAACTCATGAGTCACAACGCAGAATATTTAATTTGGAACAAGTCAAATAAAAGCATTGCTTTTTTTTTCTTAAGAACCTTTGGTACTCTATGTTACACCTCTGAAAAGAAAGCTCTCTCATTAAAACATCTTTTTTTTTTTTTTTTTTTTTTTTTTTTAAATATATCCTGCTGAGTGAAGGTGCCTAGGGAGACAAACTTCACATGCTGGCTTTCTGACTGTAGTCCGTAAGTATGATGTTATCCGGAGATTCGACGGTGAGAATTTACTTCTTTAGACTCGATACTTTTCTTTGCCATGTTCATTGATCACACATATGTGCTGAAACAATAAAGGATTTATATGCATCGGTTTCTTAAAATATGAGGTGCAGAAAATGTAATGCAGTGATAACAGAATGTCATCTTGTAATTGGTTATTTTTCACTCAAATATATGTGTGCATTTATGTGTATGTATGTGTGTGCGTATACACACATATACGTTATGGGTGTGTATACACACACATATATACACATACATATATATGTACATATATGTATATATGCACATATGTAAAAGAGACCCATTTGAATGCTTGGAAAAGTTTCCTCGTTGCTCTGGTTTTTGAGCCCTATTCTGAACGTGGCTCCCCAGGTCTGTAACAACCAGAAATGCTGGAGGAGTGGTATGGTTAGCCATGGTGGAGATAGAAGTCTCCACCTAGTCAAATTACAGCCTCCAGGGAGAATGGAGAAACGGCCATGGTAAACACAACATTGACTCTTACTTGATCCTTTTTAGGTAGCAAGAAATGTGTCAGGAATATTTTGATTGCAAGGAATAGGGGGGGAATTGGACTAATTAAGCAAAAAAAGGGGGGATTTATTGGTAGGATAAGGAAGTAGCTCACAGAATCAAAGGAAGAGCTAAGCAATGATGCGACTGGAAGGAGGGAGCAGGGTAACTCCTGACTCCAGCCCATGGTGCTTGTGGGTATGCTCTCTGGGGCCCTGCTAGTCAGTGGTAGAAGGCCCAAACCCCTTGGTTTCTGTGAATTTTGGTTTAAATTTCTCATTCTTAGGAGGGAGAGACACGATTGGTCCACTTTGACTAGGATGCCTACTTCTAGATCATTCAACGTGGGTCGGGGGTCACACAGCTGGGGGTCTACGCTGGGTATATGTGTTGAAGCCATTTCTCCAAAAGGGGGATAGTTACGAACCGCATGCAACTGTGATTGGGATTCTTAATGCAAAGTGCCCAAGATATTCCTGACACATTTCTGACACAGAAGATACTCAATAAGTGGCAGCCATCATTACTACTATTTCAATAATGTGTTAAATTGATGCTGTTAAATTCTTGTGCAAAGGAGGGTAGGGATTTGCATGCATGACTTACATTCAGATCTCTGAAGTATTCATTGTAATCTAAGGCATAACCCACCACAAACAGATCTGGAATCTCAAATCCAACATCTGAGTAGAGAGGGGGAGGGAGGAATAAAATTTAGATAACATAAGTAGATAAGTCACCATAAGCTATTGTTGGTACTTAAACCGTGAAGACCTTTCATTTAGGCAGACGCAAGTGGGAAAAATGATAAGCAATGCATAGGATGGGCCCACTGGGACCTGGACCAGAGTGACCAGCCAGGGAGACAAGGTAAACAAGCAAATATACTAGGAAGGATGGCTGCACGCCTACCGTACCGAGCTGAGTAAGGGCTCAGCCAGCCCAGTGGATAACAAGAAGTATGCATGACTTAGTCATGTAGCCCCACTGTTTCCAAGTGAGCGGTATCCAATGACACAATGCCAAAGGAAACACTTTGGAAGCATAAAGTGCAGTTCAAGCAGAAGGTATTCCAAAACTGTGATATGTGACTAAGTGCATGGACTGTTGCAACTGGGAAGCGCTCCTCCCACTGTGCCCAATGTCCTCAACGTGACAAAGGGCTGGAAAGCAAAACGTGGGAGACAAGATGAAGTAGGATTGTTCCGTTTGAGAAAGAGAACGCTAAGGGTTATTCTAACCCGAGTCTTTGAATCCAGGATGCAGATGATACTAATTAACTTTCTATCTGTATTGAGGGAAGAATGGCAGTGGATTTAAAGGCAATATGAGGTACTTAGGCTAACCAAGGGAAACATTTATTGAAAGGGAGATGATTTTTATTGAGAAGGATCCTTAAGGAACAGGGAATAGCTCTCCTTCCTCAGAGGTCTTGAAACAGAATAAATGTGCCTCTGGTCCAATGAGTTTTCAAACTCTTTCCAATTTTTTTTTTTAATCTTTATTTTAATTACAGCATTGCAGATGAAAGATGTACTTGCTTACTTTTACGAAGCCGTACTTTGGTATAGCCAATGGTCTTACAGCACGGAGAAAGTTATCTTTCTGGCGACTACTCCCAACATTTTTATCCCTATTGACCAGAGATGCTTTTATATGGAGAGAGCAACTGGTTCCTGCTTGCAGAAAGTGCTAGAGGGGAGGGACTTACTTTCTAGCAGATTGCATTATGTGTCACTGATAGAAAGCCCAGTTGGTCCTTGCAAACTGCCAAGGTTGCTTGAGAAAAATAATCAAAGAGGAGAAGCAAGAGTGGAAGAAAAGATGTCAGAGCATATGAAAGATGTCATTGAGCCTATGGGAAAGAGTCCATTATGAGAAAGGAGGAAAAGTACCAAGCCTCAGAAATCCAGGAAGAAGAAACAGAGATTCGGAACCAGCTAAAAGGATATCAGAAAATCCCAAAGAACCCTGGTTGTAACTACAATAATGACTTTACAGTGACTAATGCAATCTCTACAGCAGGCGTTGCAACTGGGACTGGGAAAAGCCAGTTCAAAAGGCCAAACCTTCAGAGCTATCACGGGGTGAAAGAAGGACATTGGATCAGTAGATCAGGGGACCGGTTAGGAATCAGAGTGACCTATCTCTAGCTGGTAAATGGGTGCAGTCCCTACACTTCTATTTGCAATCGTTACTTACAGATGTAGTGTAAGAGTAAGGGCAGTGACTGGAACCAGACTGCTTGGGCTCAATACTGACTCTACCCTTACAGCAGTGTGACCTTTGAAAGCTGTTTAACCTTGTTGTGTCCGATTGCCTCATCCATAAAATGGGCATAACAATAGCATCTCCTTTAGAGGAATGCTGTGAGGATTACAGGGGTTAATCTCTGCGTAGCTCTTAGAAGAGTGTAGGTCACACCATAACCTCTCACTAGTGTTACCTGCTAGTATTTTATTAATGTGGCTGCCATAAATGACACACAAAAAATCTGTAATTATTTGGATATGTCTGAAGTGAATGTCTTTCAACTTCAGTTAAAATCTTATCTATACGGGGGTGCCTGGGTGGCTCAGTCGGTTAAGCGGCCGACTTCGGCTCAGGTCATGATCTCGCGGTCCGTGAGTTCGAACCCCGCGTCGGGCTCTGTGCTGACAGCTCAGAGCCTGGAGCCTGTTTCAGATTCTGTGTCTCCCTCTCTCTGACCCTCCCCCATTCATGCTTTGTCTCTCTCTGTCTCAAAAATAAATAAACGTTAAAAAAAAATTAAAAAAAAAATCTTATCTATACGGTATCTTACATGACATCCTTAGAAGATTTCTGTTTACTCACTTTGCCTAACCTTACTGCATCCAGATTATATTCCTTAAACCAGTAATGGGACAGAAACATCTGGCAAGAACTGATGTTGGGTCTACCTGCCCAGAACCGATGTCTAGATTTAATACATCCAGCATAGGAATGAAATTTGTTTTTAGAAAAAAGAGTCACTGGCAAAATGTCATTGGCACACTACCCATCCATAGTGTGCCTCTCTTGCTCTGGTGTTTTTTCAGCTTGCTGATGAGGACTGTAGCCAGATTATCCCAGGGGCTTTAGAGCAAATGTAAGTTATAAAAATCAAGCTGAAGTCTGCCTATGCAAGTGAAAAAAAAATTGCCTCTCATGTTAGAATAATAAATAATCAAGCTGCTTGCTTATTCTTCCTGGCATTGGAATTAATCGCATTATGGGGAGGAGGGTAGCAAAGTGTCCTAGCTGAGGAAAGTCCTCCAAAACACGGGTTTGAAGTCACGTGTGAAGATGATATCTGGAGCTATTTGCTCTGCTAATTCTCTGTGTTATTGAACTTTTCTTTGGAGGTGATGGGAGGTGTCTCAGATTTCCCCTTCTGTGTTCTAAAATTCAGGCTTGCTGAAGGGAGGCATTGTGCATTGTCTGGTGACAGGTCTTGGAGGCAGAAAGGGAATCCTTCTAAGCCTTTACAGTGCCTTCCCCATGTCTGACCGATAGGGGCAGTGGCGGAGGTTGGGATCCCGTGTGCCAGCCAGTCCCGTGGGGTCAAGTCTCCCTCTATCCCTCGCAACCAATTAGCTAAGTCCTTTGATTTTAAGGTGCTATGGAAAACCTAAAACTAAAAATATCCAATGCACAGAGTTTCTGTGAAAACCGCAAACTGGAAAATTAAAAACCCTTGTTGTAAAGGGTTCTTTCCTCTTGGCAAGGCTGGGGAGACGTCGGGAGACTCGTGGGACTATCAAACCTTCATAGCTTCAGCTTTATGTGGAATGCTGGTGAATAGGAAACAGAGATTCTTAAACATGAAACACCACCACCCGCCAGCCAATCAACCAACAAAACCCAGAAGGACTTACAGTCAGGTCTAAAGCCATCACTTCTAGGTCTTCTCTTCACCAACAAACTACCATGAAAAAGAAAAGAAGGTGTTTAGTGATCCAGATATAACTTCTGTGAATTCCAAATTCAAAACTGAACATCATTAAAATATGTATTCCCTGCCCCCCCCCCCCCTCCCCGAGCATGTGGAGCACCATCACAGCCTTCTAATTCATGCTCCTGCCACCACGGCACCACATCAGTGATTCTAGATAAAAGGGAGAGGGACACTGGCACCAGGCTCAGCCAGCTGCTCCTGGAAGCAGCTAATGGAGGCACAGACACCCAGCAAAGCGTGCCTTCTTCCCCTTCCTCTCTCTCAGGCTAGTGGTCAAATGGGCTATTTGTTCAGTGTGGTCAAACCATAACATGCCAGGGCAAAGGGTCACTGGTTTGGAATAGACTGCTCTCTTTGGAAACGGCGTCCTGTGTTAGCATCCTTCTGCGGCTGATTTAGAAAGACAGAAGCAACAATGATGTGAATGTCCTACTCACCTGGCTACTTTAATCATGTTGGGCTTGTATTTCTCTATGCTACTGAGCAGCGCCTTCATGGTCCTCCCCGTTCCAACAACATCCTTTGCAAAGAGGACAGACAAATTCAACCTGAATGCATTTGGGCAGCATAATAGATTTTTCATCCAGACAGATGACTGTAGTCCTTATTAATAATGCATCACAATCAGAACTGCCATCAAATGGAGTAAAAGTAGGAAGCAGAGTTGGTTATATTTTTTAGACAGGTGCCTCTCTGTGAAGCTGGGTTTAGGGGAATATATTGGTGAATTATTTCCTCTTGGAATCCTTCAGCTGTGTTGAAAGCTAAGTTCGGCCTTTGGAGAGCATGTGGGACTCCTTACTGAGTACATTTGGACTTGTGCATGCACATTCAAGGACTAAATTTGGCCCTGAGGTTATGCGCAACACAATACAGGATGCATGAATTTTCATGGACATGGGATGTACATCTGAATACACTGAATGGATAAACACCTCCCCCTTGCCCTCCCCAGTCAATAGGGGATTCTATGGCTGGGAAGTGAGATGTGTCTGGACGGCAGCTGGTGACAGCCTGTGAATTCTGAGGGTGCAAGGCTGCAGTGAGCCTCAGCTCATCTCTGCTGATGAGCTGCTACACAATTAGAGGAGAATGGGCAGCAGAAATGCATTGTCCTTGGGACAGAAATCAGCTGTCAGGAGCTGATTATCAAAACAACAGGTCTGAATTTAGCCAGGGTTGGGCAATTCGTTTGGCTAGAGGGTCTACTTCACGGGTGATGCCCGAGCCAGGACGACTGCAGATACATATGGCACGCACAGCCGATTGTGTAACAAAAGCTTGAAAACAGCTCCCTTGAATTTTTGCCAGCTGATAAGACAGGCGTGCTCTTGAAGGAAAAGTGGCCATTTGCTGAATTAGTCCACTGCTGCTGCTATGGGGCCCATTCTCCTTTTTTTTTTTTTTTTTTTTTTAGCAGAAAAATTAAATTCTCACCTTCTCTTGGATTGCCATTTTAAAATTGATTGTGTTTATCCTTTGGTTGCTGAAGTCAGAATTGTTTGAAGTCATTGGAGGTCATTAGCACAAACAATGAATCAAGGGTGAAAAGAGTTCAAATCCTGGTTTTACTATTAAACACATTTGGTTGTGTTGGGCTAGTTTCCTCTTCTGTAAAAATGCCTGACTTGCAACTAAGTATAAGAACCAATTCAGACATAAAAACGGATAAAGTGCTACACAACTATTACCGCAAAGCTCTTTTTCTAAATTGTTTCAAGCCACTGATTCTAGTTGGTTCTTAGGCAGTAAATTCGGAGAGCCATGTGCACGGTGGAAATTCAACAAATCCTTGACCAATTTGATAATAAGTTCTATACTTCGAAACTCACCATTAGATTCTTTCATCTAACAAATACGGGTAAGGAAAAGTCAGCTTACCTCAACAATGAGGACATTCTGAAATTAAAAACAAAACAAAACAGTTATTTAGAATATGATGCAAATCTGGCTCACAAGAGAAACACACATTTTTGCTTAAAGTTAGGAATTTCACAATTTGCTGAGCTGGCCCTCCACCATCCATCTAACCCAAATGCTTGGAGGTAATCTGCGTATTCCAGATTCATTCGAACACTCTCTCGGTCATTACCGGATGCTGCAATATTGGTGTCTACATTCAAGGGAGCAGCAAGGTCATCTCAGACCCTATGCCCTGTCTGAAGAGCTACCCACAAGGTCATCCCAGGTCCATAATTCTGGCAAGCAGCCCCATCCAGAATTCTTTGGTATACAAAGTGTACTAAGAGTTTACCAGGAAAACAAGCCACATAAACTACATTGTTAATGAAGACAGTACTCTGCAGAAGAATCATGGACTCTGCCGGGGGCAGTCCTAACCCTGCGTCGCCACCAGTCATTGAGGATTCGGTATTTATTCTCAAATTTTCAACCTTGAGGAAGGGGTGGGCCAGAGAGAGTGCTGTGAAGTGCCTGACTGATGTTTTTAGAAACATGGTTGGGTTGCTTGTTATGTGCTCTCGAGGCATACCTCTCCTTTTCCCCTAAAAACATTATGTTTCATTTCAATTCCTGTTTGACACCTGCCTGCCCACTAGATATAAACTCCATGAGGGTAGGAATCATGTTTGTCTTGCTTACTATTGTATTTGCAGCCCCTAGCATATATACCTGCATATAGACGCTCGGTAATTTATTGAGTGGAGGAATAATAACCGATTATACTGGTTAATTAATTAAAACTGACCAATGAAATGGATTTGTAGTTACATGTCAATACTATCTCACCAAATTAAAATGTGACTGTGCTGATATGACATTGCAATGAACTAAATGGTGTGGATATTCCCTCAACATAATGTCTTTCTTTACATAACTCTTCATTTATCCCTATGATTCATATAAGACTTTAAAAATCCTATCAAGCCTTCCACCTTAGAAATCTTACTTATGTCTAATGCCAAAGAGATTTAAGTAATGAAAATGTTAATCAACCAACCCAAATCACATTACTTTATGTGTCCAATGCTTCTTAGAAGGAAGTATCTTTCTAGAAGTGATTTTCTCCCAGGTATAGTATTTTTAGTCATTAAATGCATTACAAAATCTTGGTTTTATCATTAAAATGTAAAGTTATCATGTCCATATCCCCTAGCCTAAGGATCACAGGAACAGAGAAATCCCCTTGGTATTCTGAGCACATTTGCTGTGTTCTTAACAATTAACCCGTAACAGTTAGTTAGGATGTGCATTTTTAGTTTGATTGACGCTTACCAACCATGCCTATTAACCAACCTGAATACTTGGAGAACACTTGGTTAATTTGATTCCTTAGCTCATAATCTTTTTTTGTTTCAATCTAATAAGGAAAGGCCTTTTAAAACTCTGTTAGTCTGCATTCTTGCCTAATTAAATAAAGTGCCCTGAACATAATTAAATCTGTTTTTTAAAAGCTTAGAACCTTGCAAAACAAGAGTCATCTTTGAAAACATTTAGCTATAACTATAAGATACAGCGGTGGCTGGGAAGTGAGACTTGAATGTATGTACTAATCCAGAAATATATTGTCAAAATTACTTAAACATATTTTAAAAGCAAGGTAATGCATATACGTGTTCAAATCAAATAGAAAAGTCAAAGGTTTTCTAAATGTTGATGTGCATCTAACTGTAAAGTATTTAAAATGCTTATGCACTTTATGTTAAAGTTATCATGGCATTCTGTGTAATGCATAGCCACAATACTGTCACAGCTAACAAAAATGACAATAATCTATTTTGTTTTTTCATTTGATCCAGTTTTATACAGTTTTATACATTTGATCCAGTGACATACACTGTATAACTTTAAGGTGTATAGTATAATGCTTTGACTTATATACTATTACTAAATAATTACCTAAACAAATTTAGTTAGCATGCATCATCTCATATAGATACAATAAAAGAAGAAAGCAAAAAAGGGAAACATTTTTTTCCTTATGATGAAAACTCTCAGGATTTATTCTCTTAACAACTTTCCCGTATATCACAGAGCAATGTCAGCTACAGTCATGATATTGTACATTTCATCCTTAGTACTTATTTATCTTATAACTAAAAGATTTTACCTTTTCACCACCTTCCCCTGATCTCCCTGCCCCCCACCCCTACCTCAGGTAACCACAAATCTGATCTCTTTTTCTATGAGTTTGGTTTTGTGTTGTTTTGTTTTAGATCCCACATGAAAGTAAGATCACACAGTATTTGTCTTTCTCAGTCTGATTTACTTCACTTGGCATAATGCTCTCAAGGTTCATCCATGTTGTTTTAAATGGCAGGATTTCCTAGTTTGTTATTCCAGTGTGTGTGTGTGTGTGTGTGTGTGTGTGTGATAACTTCTTTACCGGGCAATAATTTTTTTAAACGTTTATTTATTTTTGGGGGGCAGGGGCAGAGAGAGAGAGAGAGAGAGGGAGAATCTGAAGCAGGCTCCAGGCTCTGAGCTGTCAGCACAGAGTCCAACACAGGGCTCAAACGCATGAACCATGAAATTGTGACCTGAACCGAAGTCAGATACTTAACCTATTGAGCCACTCAGGCGCCCCTGGAAATAATTTCTTAATATTATATAAAACCTAGTACATATTTAAATTTCTCCAGTTATCTTTATTTTTGTAAGTTTATTTATTTTGAAGGAGAGCAAGCACAAGTGGGGGGAGGCAGAGAGAGAAGGAGAGAGAGAGAGAGAGAGAGAGAGAGAGAGAGAGAGAATCTCAAGCAGGTTCTGCACTGACAGCATGGAGCCTGATGCTGGACTCCACCTCACAAACTGTAAGATCAGGACCTAACTGAAATCAAGAGTCGGATGCTTAACCAACTGAGCCACCCAGGTGCCTCTCTCCAGTTGTCTTTAAAATGGCCTTTGTTGCTGCTTTGTCTAATTGAAGTCCGTGCATTGGGTCTTTAATTCTCTTTTAATTTAAAATAGTCTCTCTTACTGTACTTCTATTTCTAAATTTAAAAATTTTAGACATTATTTATTATATTATATAATGATGAGAATTTAGTTCTTAAAATTTTTTTTAACATTTATTTATTTTTGAGAGAGACAGAGACAGAGTGTGAGCATGGGAGGGGCAGAGAGAAAGGGAGACAGAATCCAGAGCAGCTTCCAGGCTCTGAGCTGTCAGCACAGAGCCTGACATGGGGCTTGAACCCACAAACTGCGAGATCATGACCTGAGCCAAAGTTGGACACCCGACCAACTGAGCCACCCAGGCGCCCTGAGAATTTAGTTCTTATACACTATCTCACTTCTTTTTTCCATCTCCCAGTGCAGATGTTTTGTTATGACTGTATCTTTTTGTACTGCTCACACTTTCTCCCCACTGCAGAGTCAAGTAGAGTACTATGTTTCCTTTTAAAGTTTCTTTTCTTTCAATGGTTTTCCTAGTCATCATTCAGTGTCTTAAACTACAATAACCTTCTCTTCTCTTCTCTCCTCTCCTCTCCTCTTCTCTTCTCTTCTCTTCTCTTCTCTTCTCTTCTCTTCTCTTCTTCTCTTCCCTTCCCTTAACTTCCCTTCCCTTCCCTTCCCTTCTCTTCTCTTCTCTTCTCTTCTCTTCTCTTCTCTTCTCTTCTTTTCTCTTCTCTTCCCTTTTCTTCTCTTCCCTTCTCTTCTCTTCTCTTTCCCTTCCTTCCTTCCTCTCTCCCTCCTTTCTTTCTTTCTTTCTTTCTTTCTTTCTTTCTTTCTTTCGATGATTATTATGAGGAAAACATTGGTTAATTATGGTTTAACTATATTTCTCAAAGGATTTTGGAGGATTAAGGAGGCTAAGTGGGTTGATAACATCTGTAACAACACAAAAACTTTCTGAGTTGTGTACAGTGTTTAAAAAGTAAAATTATTTAGTGGGTTCACAAGTGATGGGCAGTGGAATACTGATATAAAAAAATTCCTATTGAAAGGGAGCTCAGTAGAAATTTAGAATTCTTTAGCGACTTAAATAGAGCAGTCATTACATATATATTTATTTTCTTTTACAAAACACCACACTGTGTTTTCAAATTCTTTCCTTAGTAATATGTGGATTTACTGTCTGGATTGTTAGTGGCCTACCTGTTGTATGAAAAGCTCACCTCCAAAAAAGCAATGTGTTTAGTACCATTTTGGAAGATTGCCATACAAAACAAGTAGCCCAAGAGTACAGAGAAAGTGACCCCAACTTTGGAAGAATTTTCACTAGTGTCTAAGAGAACTAAGCTCTTTAAAATTTTTTTTTAACATTTGTTCATTTTTTGAGAGATAGAGACATAGCCTGAATGGGGGAGGGGTGGAGAGAGAAGGAGACACAGAATCCAAAACAGGCTCCAGGCTCTGAACCGAGAGCATGGAGCCCAATGTGGGGCTCAACCTCACAAACTGTGAGATCATGACCTGAGCCGAAGTCGGACCCTCAACTGACTGAGCCACCTAGGCTCCCCAAGAAGTAATCTCTTTAAACTTTAATATGTCAGGATAGGCTCCACAAGCTAAAGGACAAAGACAAATTCATCTTTATAACATGGAGACCAGTATGTACAGGTGCTGAAGGAATGCCTGTGGAACAAATGAACAATTTTGATGTCATTTCTTTCTCTAGTTTATTATTCTTTTGACACATCTCCTCCATTTTCCCCCCCTCAACGATGTACAATTCCTCCTTAACTGACCTATCATTAACGTGTACTGCTTTTAATTTTGCACCAAGAAATCTTCTAAATTTCTCCCCATCTGTTTTTTTGAGTGGCAACCTTGGAAATTTTTTAAAATAATTTTTTAAGTTTATTTATTATTGAGAGAGAGAGAGAGAGAGAAAGCACGTGGGGGATGGACAGAAAGAAAGGGAGACAGAGAATCCAAAGCAGGCTCCAGGCTCTGAGCTGTCAGTACAAAGCCCAACACTGGGCTTGAACCCACACCCCAGGAGATCATGATCTGAACCGAAGTTGGACACTTAACTACCTGAGCCACCCAGGCACCCTGCCTTGGACATTTTTTCAGAGCACACTGTGGCTCCTAAGCACTTCCAATCTGATACCTCTGATTACTGAACCACTTGCTGTCTAGGCCATCTCATCACACCTAGCTCATCTCTTCCCAGAAAGTAAGTAAAGTTTGCAACCTGGGGACCGTGGGCAAAAATTCTATGTGGAGTCTCTGGAGTGCATCCTTTCTTTGCTATGGTGCCATCCCAGGGGAAGCCTATCACCTCAAGTTCCCTGAAGAAAAAGAAAGGGAAGAAGAAAAAGAAGAAAAGAAAGAAGGAAGGCATTATACAAATTTCAGTGGTTTTTGTAGATAGATTATTCCCACTTTCAGTCTTTTAAAGTGCAAAATTATTAGCACAGCACAGTCTAATCTTCGGCAGCATAGTTTTGTGGCTATGGTCACGCTGAGCGGAGGGATGGCAGTAATGATGATGGGCTCATTGTGGGTGCTGAGCACGGGTACAAGTGTGAATATGAACCCCAGGGAGAAAGGAATGTAGTTCAGCATTTCACTCTATGTGATAATTCCCAAAATTGCCAGAATCATCAGTTGGTGGGCATTTCCATTATTGTTCTCAGCCTAGTCAGATGCAATAAAAAGGAATGATTTAAATAGTTAAGGCAGCCAAGGAGGAAATTTGGCAGGTTCTGATGCTTCATTCTGGCATTTGATTAGAAACTTATTTGGTGGGGGAAGGTGGCACGTCTCCTGAAATCTTGCACTTAACCTGCACATCTGTGTTTTCTTGTTGCCAGATCTGGGTCTGTTTCCATGCATTTGGTTTTATTCCACCCCTTCCAGAGATTTCTCTTGAACATGAATAAAATCTTCTTGCTTTAATGGATACACACATTTTATGAAGTGCCAGGATTAAATCAACTTTGAAAAAAAATCAGCTAGAGAGCACGTTTTGCAGACAGCTTGCGCACACCGAGGAAAATGCTTTTAAACACTGTAAGTTGAGGCCATTTAACTTAATCATTGAGTGTTCCCTTTATTCAAGAGCCATGACCTATTTAGAACCATGACTCAGCCAGCTTCCCTTATGAGCTTCCTTTTCTTTGCTTTAAAGAAAAGAAAGAATGGAGACAAGAAAGAAAAGAAAAAAGAAAGAAGGAAGGCAGGAAGGAAGGCAAGAAAGAAAGAAAGAAAGAAAGAAAGAAAGAAAGAAAGAAGCCATGAAAGAGAAAGGTCCATGGGGGCTGTACAGTGTCTCTTTTCCAAATATTTTAACTCACACATCTTTAGAAAATTTAAGAGGTTATGTAGTACAGTTATGATGCTTATAATGTGTGGAGAATCATACAGGTGAGCTATGTCCCTGCGTTTTTAAAAGTTCTTTTACAAAGAAATTTGTTTTTTTAAAAATCTCTTCTAACCCTTCCTTCTTCATTCATCATTTAGTTCTGCTGCTGCTCCCTTGGACAGTGCTGTGTCTTCTGCAATGTTCCTACTTTGCTCCTATGGTTCTAGTGCTCATGTCTGCTCAACCCACATGGCCTCCTGACTAGTTTCTTTGCCTGGAGTCTCATTCTCATCCTCAGTTATTCTATCCTCTATCAAATTTTCTCAAAACACAACTTCTTTTTTTTTTTTAAGTTTATTTATTTATTTTGAGGAGAGAGAGAGAGAGAGAGAGAGAGAGAGGGAAAGCACACATCAGGGAGGGGCAGAGAGAGAGGGAGACAGAGAATCCCAAGTAGGCTCTGCACTGTCAATGCAGAGCCCGACCTGGGACTTGATCTCATGAACAGTGAGATCATGACCCAAGCTGAAATCAAGAGTCAGATTCTCAACCGACTGAGCCACTCAGGTGTCCTGCAAAACACAACTTCTTGATGTCACTTCTGCTCAAAAACCTTTGCAACTCCTCTTTGCTTTTCTGCAAGCTAAATTCTTTGTTGAGATATTCAACATATTCTACAAACCAAATCCAATTTGCATTTTCAGTGTCTTAAAGTTGTTTCTCTATTTTGGACTGATTTCCTCCAGTCACATTGGTCTGCTCTTGTCCTCTGGCTCTCCCATTTCCCTCCTTCATCCTTCATTTCACGATGCTCTTCTCCCTTTCCTGTGCTATTCCCAGGCTATCTAGTCCAGAGTAAAACCTCAGCCTCCCCTTGTGAAGACAGTCACAGTCCCAAGGAATCATTCCTTCTTTGGATTTCCTTAAGCTCAAGGAAAGAGTCTCGTGGGGAAAGATCCCCGCAGCTCTTCTCTGAGTGCCAAGCATTAAAAAAAGAGGAGTGCTCAAATTCATGGCAGAGTAGTAATATTAATGGAAAATTCAGCTTAAATATAAATTTATTGACTGAAGAAATCACATGATTACTATACAAGGGCAAAGTCAGATGATGATCTATAAGAGCCCTCTACCCTATGCAGGTGTTTACAACAGCTTGACTTCCTTCTACAACCATGAGAAAAGTAAGCACTAATTGTTGGGTGCCTTTTCTTTTTAAGTTTGTTTTCTGCCCTCAGCTGTCATACATTCTGCATGATGGAAAGATTCTGGAGGGCCTCTGAGACTTATTTTTAAAGTTCTCTCAAACCCTTCATGCATAGCCTTTCTCTGAAAGGCTGAAGAATGGGTGAGTAGATCAGCCATCATCTGTTTAAGGAAAAGGAAATTCCAAAAGTTAAGTGATATTGTTTTCCCTCCTCCACACTCAGGGGGACAGCATTCACCAACCCAGTCCCCCCATCTTGAATCTTTTGTGACACCAAAGCCCTTCTGTTTCTCGAAAACAAGGTGCCCTCACTCAACACTTTTCTCATCCAACCTAAATCAAACTAGCTGGCTGATGTGTCCTTTGGTGTGGTTGGATGGGCTTCTATTTACCTGTCCTTCTGCCATGTCCTCCTTTTCCCAGACTTCATTGAAAAGATTTCTGATTTCTTTCTAAGAGAAAGAGGAGCCTTCGCTCACTCAGTCACCAAATACTTATGCCGACCTGTTGGCTAGGCACCGTGCACAATGCAAGAGACAGGATAGTGAATAAGATAAGCAGGGTCTCTGCCCACCTTACGCTGACATTCTGGTGGGGGAAATACACACATCAGAAAATTAGCCTTAAAGTAAACACAGCAAATGTTGGAAAGGGCTTGACCTGAAACAGAGTACTAATATAGAGATATAATGGGGAAGGTGGGGACTGTGTAAGGGAAGAGTATGTGCTCATTTTAGACAGACTCAGGGCAGGCCTCACTTATATAAGAGCCATTAGGCTGAAGCCTGAAGGATAGGAGGAAAATAGATTTCGGGTTGGAGGCCACAGCTTATCCGAAGTCTTGGCAGGAAGGAGCTTAACCAGTGTGGCTATAACACCGTAAGGAGGGCTGAGTGGTATATGATGATGTTGGGAGGGAAGCAGGGCCAGATCACACAGGTCTTACAGGCTGGGAGAAGGAGGTTGGATTGTATTCTCCGGACCTTGGGAGTAGGATTCCCAGATAAAATACAGAACACCCAGTGAAATTTGAATTTCGGATAAATAACAAATGACTTTTGAGCTTAAGTATGTTCCAAATATTGCATGTAACATGCTTATACTAAAAGTGTATTCATTGTTTATTTGAAATTCAAATTTAACTTGGCATTCTGTTCTCCATTTTGTTTTTTGCTAAGTCTGACAACCCGGAGAGGCCACTGAAAGGTTTTCAGTAGGCAAGGGGTGTGACCCAATTTGTATCTTAAAAAGATCCCTTTGGCTGTTGTTTCTTGGAGAATGATTTGGAGGGTGGCAAGAATTAAGTGAAGGTGGAAGTTCAGGGAGACTAGTTAAGCTACCATAGCTTCCTGGAGGAGGGATAGTAGCAGTCTGGCCCTAGAAGACCTGTGCTTCTCAAACTTTAGTGTGCAAAGGAACCATCTAAGGATGTTTTTAAAGTGGGTACTTCATTCGGAAGATCTGGGGTGGGATCTGAGATACTGCATTTCTAGTTTGCAGGTGGTGCTGACCTTGCTGGTTCCCAGACCAAAGGTCAGCAAACTACGGCTCATCAGCCCAATCTGGCCTGCTGCCTATATTTGTCAATAAAGTTTTATTGAAACAGCCATGTCCATTTGTTTCCATTTTATCTGTGGCTGCTTGCTGGATTCATGCTATGATAGAGGGTTAAGTAGTTGCAACGGAGAGGGTATAGCCCACAAAATCTAAAAACATGTATGACCTGGCCTTTCCCTAAAAAGTTCACTAACCCCTGCCCTAGACCACACTTTGCTACTGCAAGAGTCTAGAGTCGGGTGATTACCATGAAGACAGAGAGACGCGGACAGATTTAAGATTCATTTGAGAGCACTGAGCACGGTCTACACTGGTTCATTAAGCACTCCCTTCTTCTGATGTGAGCCTAGGTGCCCTGAACTTCATAAAGATGCGTAATCTTTAAACGTAAGCTGTTGTGACAGTTGAGAACTTGGCTAATCAATGTTGATTCATCTTAGAAATATTTACTCAGTGTGTTCTAAGCTCAAAGGATTCTACGTGGCATACATTTAAACATATATAGAATCCATCTATGCACACATAAATGCAAGTAAAAAGATACCGTGAAATAGCACCTGGTAAGCCGGAAGGATCATTTGTCACACGAGCAAAAAACAAGCTGACTCCTGCTTGTCCTTAGTGCCGGCTGGTTTTCCATCTCTCCTACCCGAACTTCCATAATCCCTACTTTCTCATGGGGAGGGGTGGGTCTTTGTAGTAATTCTGGGAGGGGATACTGAGGCACAGCACTATCACCCCTCCTATTGATTCCACCTCTAGTAAGAAACTTTGCCCATCCTCCTCTCTATTTTTTAAAGGAACAGAGTATCTGGTGCTCACCTAAGAGGGAGATTACTTTAAAATGAAAAAGAAGGGGCACCTGGGTCGCTCAGTCGGTTAAGCGTCCGACTTCGGCTCAGGTCATGATCTTACGGTCTGTGGGTTCGAGCCCCGCTTCGGGCTCTGTGCTGACAGCTCAGAGCCGGGAGCCTGTTTCAGATTCTGTGTCTCCCTCTTTCTCTGACCCTCCCCTGTTCATGCTCTCTCTCTCTCTCTGTCTCAAAAATAAATAAATGTTAAAAAATTTTTGAAAAAAAAATAAAATGAAAAAGAAGATGATTTTAGAAAGCAGGAGAGAAAAGTCACAGTTTTATGCACAACATTTTCTTGGTATTCATTGAGGATTCTTAGAATTGCTACTTTGACAGACCCCGTGGTAATTCCCCAAGGCAAGATGCTTGTGTAACGTCGCACAAGGCACGGTATTTCTCTTGTGTCGTAACACCTGTAAGGCGATGTCCTACAACAAAGTACTAAAATGACTTCTCATTTAAAGGCCACTCCGCAGTTGTGAAAAGTTGTGAATTTCTGGAAATTGCTTGGAGCATTTTAGCTTTCCAGGATGTTATTTTAGGTACTGATGTAGTAAGGCCATCAAATGGTGGTCTAGTGATGCATTAACATCAACAAGTTAATTCCAATTTCTGTGCAACATAATCTCCCTCTAGATAGTCGTGTCACACTTGGATGGCTACTATGTTATCTTCAGAGTAGAGGGAAGTAAGCTGGTTTGGAGTTAGAGTCCCTGCAGCTCTCTAATGTTCCCAATGTTATTAAACACATTTTTATTAAATGTGCCTGCTATTCCTTTTCCCCATCCGGGCATTGCATAACAAACAGTAACAACCACCAAAATGAGAGATTAAACTTGTGTAAGAGACTGATCCATTTTATTCGGAAGGCTGAAGTTGTTCAGGGATAATGAATACAAGATATGTCAGGCAGCAGCCGCTGCTTGCTTTTCAGAGCAAAACTTGGATCTCAGGTCGCATTTCCACAAAGGACATCCATTCCACAAAGGAAACAACTCTTCCTTCCAATGTATGTATTTATGTCAGAATCCAAACAGATTTTCACTTAATTTTTAAGCATTGGCATGTTTGGAACTCCAAGTTCAAAGTGGCGGTGTCTGACCCATGATCTAATGGATTACATTCTTTTGCATGGGAGGAAAAAGGCATGGGGCTGAAAAATGTGCTCTCTAGAAACCTTTCTTTTATTCCCTCCTTAAATTTTAAACATTTTGGCAAACCTGTTTAAATGTCTTACTGCAATGCCGAGATGCTGAGGCATAGATGAGACAAAAAGCAGACGAATAAAGGAAAAAGCTTCCTTTTCAGGAGGGATCGGCAAGAGGAGAAAAGGAAGCAGGCGGGAGTGCCCAGGGATTTATTTTGTAATAGGAGGTTGTCTGAAATAAGATTGGAAGGAAGGTTGGAGATCTGGTGGGCATTGGGTCCTGGAAGCATTATAAAAAGAGTGTTTTATAAGGGAGAAATCATTAAAAGGATTCACACATCCATTTGCATGAATTAGCAAACCCGGGAGAGTGTCTGAAATGCATTGCAAGTGCTGACCTGAAATGAAGGTCACTGATTTCCCCATGACATCAGTGCTTAGGGAGCAGAGTTACATTAACAAACCTTTCCAGCCAGTGTTGAAAGATCATTGCCTCCAATTATCTGCATCTCGCCCATGGACTGGTCGTTCTAAAAAAAGGGAAGATAATATTTCACTGTACAAGAAAAACCTTTACAGCACATTTCCCCCCGCCGTCTACCCAGCTAGCGGCTAGACTGCGCCTTACAAATACAGCACAAATAGCTGGTACAGATTCCTGGTTGCCCGTGGTTACCGAGAGCCACTCTCCTGCTACTGTGCTGGGGACAAAGCATTCTAATGGCTCCGGGAGGGGACAGACTGTGTGGAGAGGGGATGATAAAAGGAGTGGAGAGAAAACAAATAAACCTAATTTTGGAATACAAAAATGATGGAAGGTGCTTGAGCCTATACTGAGGCAGATGGAATTGGCGAAGGCAGTCATGCTCCTGGACCTCCCTGGGCCGAGGGGGCTACGGGATCCCCAGAAGTGGGCCGCACATTTGTCTGCTGTGCCAACAAGTCCCAGTCCTAGCCCTCAGCGGGGAGCAATCAGACAGTGGCTGAGCAATCAGTTGAGGCCTCCTCTCCTCCTACCACACAGATCCAGCCTCTCTGCTGACGTTGAGGGCAATTCTAACAGCTCACAGATCAAGAACTATTGCATTTAGACCTTCACACATGAACGAAGAAGCCTCAGGAAATTTCTACAGTCCCAGGAATATGTTTAGGAGACTTTCACTCCAATTCCTTCAGAGGTTATGAGTACTCACTTTCATGAGGTTTATATATATATCACACATTGTCCTGTGCTACTTAAACCTCTCTCTCTCTCTCTCTCTCTCTCTCTCTCTCTCTCTCTCTCACACACACACACACACACACACACACACACACACTAGACTAAATATGGATTGTTACAGAGTGCATATCACAACAAAATAATACAGAGGCCAAACAGGAAATAGAGCAGGCCGCTTGTTTTCTAGCCTCACTGCGAAAACACCCTACAGACAGTGGCTTCATGACCAAGCAAGAATGCTGTAATGTTGCAATCCCTTCCAACAGCAATCTAAGGGAGAAGACAATGGTGCAGGTACCTTGTGCATGACGTGCCGAACCAGGAAACATCTCAGGTCGCTGCTGTGAACCGTTGTGGCTTTTGCCAGTTCAGGGTTTTCCTCCCTTATTCTGCCTCTTTCACGGAGGGTGGGGGGCATCATTCATTCCTTATGGCTCAGGTGGGGCTAGGCCTTTCCTATGTAAACCAGCTATGCCTGGTGCTACATGCCAGCTACCGAAGCCAATTCTGTTCCCTTAGGGATTTTCTTGGGTTGGTTTGAATTGGATTCTGTCACTTGCAACAGAGTCTCTATCTAGGCATTGACATCGGTCATCTGGGAAGGCGGAAAGCAGCCAAATAACCAATATAACAGTTTTGCCAATGAAGCAGGTTTGTCTTTTCACCTTACTGCTCAAGAGAGGGGAAAATAACCTTAGAATGTTTTTACTTCCACTTGGTAAAGCATTCACTCTGTACTGCAAAGAAGTAAAGAGAAAGCCCACCAAGTAGATAAATCCAATAATTTTCTTCTTATGGGAACTGATCTCAAAAGGAGAAAGTCAAAGAACGTCCAGAATTTACTGATCTTCTGCTGGTTTCGAACAGGCATATATAATCATGTATTCATAAGCAGTCATGCAGTAGGTTAGGAACTTGTCAAAAATGTCAAAGGAGGGGCGTCTGGGTGGCTCAGTCGGTTGAGCACCCTACTTCAGCTCGGGTCATGATCTCGCGGTTCATGGGTTTGAGCCCTGCATCAGGCTCGGTGCTGACAGCTTAGAGCCTGGAGCCTGCTTTGGATTCTGTGTCTCCCTCTCTCTCTCTGCCCCTCCCCCACTCATGCTCTGTCTCTCTCTCCATCTCTCTCAAAAATGAATAAACATTAAAAAAATTAAAAGAATGTCAAAGGAGAAGATTCTCTTGTTACTTCTAGAGGTGCTGAGATATAGGAGTAAACGTAGGCGGAATTTCTGCATAACAGACTCAAATATGTTGTTAATAGCAGCAGGAAAAATAAAAATTTCTGTATCCCTAGGGGACTGAGATATGCAGAACTGGACCCAACTACTAAACCACAAAGTTTAATGTAACAAATGAGATTTACACTCTGCCAGATTGGAGCAAACTTCATAATAATTCTACTCTTACCATCTTCATTCTATTGATTAAAAACAAAACCCCCACAATATATCAGAAAGCTAAATACTATGCTATAAGTCACATATTCAGCATGTTGCCAAGAAAATCTTATTTCAGATTGATGTACTTTTTTTTTTTTAATTTCAGAAGGCCTTAATTAGAGTCCATGTTTATAACATGTTTTTATTATTAGATCTATCCTTAACTCATCTGGAACTTAGGTCTTCCAAGTATGTGTATAGTCAATTGTCCCAATACCATTTATTGAATTGTTTTTCCCCAACTGGTTGGAATGTCATTTTTATCATATCCTTCATTCTCCTATGTGAGGGTCAGTTTCTATGCTCTTCTGTTTCATTAGCCTAAAATGTCTATTTTAACATCTAAACCATACCGTTAAATTTTTATAGCTTTTTATTATGTTTTGATACGTGGTAAAGAAAGTTTCATTTTTGCGTTCCTTTAAAAAAAATTGTCTTGGCCACTTTTTTTTTTTTTGTCTCAGCTACTTTAGTACTTTTATTTTTTTAATTTTTGAAAAATGTTTATTCATTTTTGAGAGAGAGAGAAAGCGTGCGGGGAAGGGGCAGAGAGAGAGCGGTACGCAGAATCCAAAGCAGGCTCCAGGCTCTGGGCTGTCAGCACAGAGCCTGACGCGGGGCTCGAAACCACGAACCGTGAGATCATGACCTGAGTCGAGTTGATGCCTAACTGCCTGAGCCACCCAGACGCCCCTGTACCTTTATTTATTTGCCTATCTGCTGGGCTGTTATGAAGATCAAATGAATTAATATAAACTGGACATTTAGAACAGAGCCTGGCTCAGTAAATGCTGGATGTGATTCATTTTCCTCCCTCCCTCCCTCCCTCCCCTCCTTCTTTCCCAGGAAATGGTCACTCCTCAGTCCTCTCTGGTACACTGGAGTCTGGAGCTCTCCTGGTTTAATGACTCCGGCAAAGAAGGCTTTTGTGTCTTGCTGGGTTGAAGAAGGCAGCCTAGAGGACCATCCTCTCCATTCATAAGCTCCCCAGCACCCTGCTGCCTGTAGGGCATTCCTTCTTCACTCCATCTTCTAAGAACCTAGCTACTAACTTGTAAGCCTTTCAAGAATTCTGTGGCATGAATCCTGTACTTCTCATTGACAATTCCCTCTATAGGCATTTGGATTTTCACTTTCACTCTTCAGCTGAGTCAGTGCCCTTCCTTAATCAGTTTTGCCTCCTAAAAACCACTGACATCTCTTGCCCACTGAGGTTGTCTCCCCCTTTCTTTGTCCTTGTGGGGAAATACTTCATTCATTTCTTTACTGGCATTTTGGTGGGGTTTTAGGGAGGAATAGAGCTAATTGTATGCATCTAATCCACTGTGTTTAACCATGATATTTTTCTAGCAGTTCAAAAGCATCCTTATATTCCTAGGATTGATGTACTTTTTAAAGATGTCATTGGTTTTGATTTGATAATATTTTATTTAGGATTATTGATCTTATCTTCATAAGATTGGTTTATAGTTTTTTTTCTTTTTCTTTCCTTTTTTTCTTTTTTTACCGTTTATTTTTGAGAGTGAGAGAGAGCACAAGCGGGCGAGGGGCAGAGAGACACACAGAATTCAAGCCAGTCTCCAGGCTCTGAGCTGTCAGCGCAAGAGTCTAACGGGGGTTTGAACCCACGAACCGTGAGATCATGACCCGAGCCCAAGTTGAAGCTTAACCAACTGAGCCACCCAGACACCCCAAGATTGGTTTATAGTTTTAAGGCAAATTTATACTAGCCTCATATAATGCACTGGGTGGTTCTTTATCTTTTGTCTATGCTCTAGTAAAGTTTGTATACCAATGGATTGATTCGTTTTGCTGAGGTTCTGTAGAGCTCAGTGTAGGTATTATTTAATCCCCAACTTACAAACAGGGAATCTGAGTACTGAGTGTTTAGGTAACTTGACCAAGAGGAGCTGCTAATAGGTAAAGGGACCCAGTTCAATCCTAGATTGCCTGGCTCCATATTACTCTGGTGTAACCTATCCCTGCCCCACACCCCCAGTATCCCTAGAAGAGAGAAGCACATAATTGGTCTTTGAGAGGAACCTGAGAAGGGGTGGGTCCCGCTTATAATAATGAAGTGAAATACATAAGCTGCCATGGCCAAGGGAAGCCGACATCTTGGTAAAAATGCTGGCAGCCATTACATACCTTTAAAGAGCCAAGGAAATCTCTGACATTTAGTCCAGGGTTCCTTGGAAGAAATATTCTGGAAATCAGCTTGGCCTGATCTCCAGGCACAAGAGCACACCCACACAGCCCTGCAGGTGTGGCGATTCTTCGTGCCACAATGCCAATGGAGACTTGGCGCTGCTTAGATAACCTTTAGAAAAAAAGCATTACTGAAGAAGAATAAATATCCTGAATTCCTGCCCTTTTGAGGAACAGGAAGTGGAAAAGTAAGGAAAATAAATAAACAAAAGAACCACTCTCTAAACCATTCATTTCCAAAGTCAGAGACACTTGTTTCAAATTCTGTGCAGGCAAAAGCTTTCTCAATATTCTCAGCTGCCATCAATCCCTTAACTTTGCTTTCCCCCAGTATTAGCCTGACCTTTCCTCTCAGCTCTTCTGTGCCCTATATTAAATGGATTGAGATGCAAAACAAAAAACAGAAATAGTTCATTATAGGAGTTTTAGTGACCAAGCTGGAAAGTTTCTTATTAAAATGGTGTAAACCACTAAAAAAAGCTTTTTTAAGTTTATTTATTTATTTTAAGAGAGTGTGTGCATGCACGTGTACATGAGCAGGGGAGGGATAGGGGGTGGGGAGAGTAGGAATCTGAAACAGGCCCCACGCTGACAACGCAGAGCCAGACATGGGGTTTTGATCCCCTGATCTCCCTGATGTGAGATCATGACCTGAGCCAAAATCAAGAGCGGGATGTTCAACCAACTGAGCCACCCAAGTGCCCTTATTTATTTGTTTGTTTGTTTATTTATTTATTTATTTATTTATAGCAAGCCAGAGAAGGGCAGAGAGAGAGGGAGAGAGAAATCCCAAGCAGGTTCTGTGCTGTCAACACAGAGCCTGAGGCAGATCTCAAACTCACCAACTGTGAAATCATGACCTGAACCCAAACCCAGAGCCATTGGCTTAACCAACAGAGCCACCCAGAAGCCCCCTAATGTTTGTTTTTTTTTAAGCTCTAACATTTGATGCCAAGTCAGAGAACGAGGGCAGGTGAATTTCTTTCAGTATCCCCAGTTTTCTCTTCAACCAGCAGTTGATGTAGGACAGGGCTCTTCACTGGGCCCTTCAGTCCTTTAAGCTGCCTGTGTCAGGGTGGAGGGGGCAGTGGGGTGAGAGCCTGTGTGGCTTCTGGGCCTCTTGGTTCAAGCAGAGCAATTCCACTTGTCTCTCTTATATCGACTGGATTCCAAGAAAGATGGTGCCGGCAAAAAAGTTTGAAAACCATCATGTTAAGGTTTTCTCCTTTGAAATGGGCTTACATTTTGGTTTTCTGTTCATTTAAATATGCATCTGCTTCTGACATCGTTTGTTTAGTAACTCATTCTTACAACCTACGGGGGGTATGCCGTGGAAAGTTGAATGTGGAGATTAGGTGACCAGGCACCCGGGGTCCCCAGGTCCCCTTAAGGACCAGACTGCCTGGGTTCTGGTCAAAGCTCCACCTTCCATTAGTTGTGTGACCTTGAGGAAGTTACTTAACCTCTCAGTGCCTCAACTTCCCTATCTATAAAAAGGGTATATTAATAGTTCCTACCTCTTAGGATTATTGGAGGACTAAATGAAATCATGTGCTTTAAGCACTTAGAAAAGTGCCTGGAATGTAATAATTAGCAGTACATAAAGTAAGCCCTGCATTCTCCTAAGAAACTTGCAAGGCTCCCTGGTGTCCTAACACTGACTTTGTGATGTGTTCTTTGCTCGGTTCACTCAGCACATTACTACCCCATACATCCTGTGGTTAGCATTCATGAGGCTGACCGCTGCCCATGAGGCCTGTGTGTAAGGAAGACTCATGTCCTTGCACTGCTAGTCTGTATCACGACTGGAGCTTTGCTTAAAAACGACCTCATATGAGCTTTCCTTTGGGATTTCTCGGTGACCTCCCAGCTCCCACCCTGGAGGGTCTGAAGCTTTACAGTGAACTGTTTGGTGGGCATAGTTTCTATCATTCTACTTTGCTGTTTTCATCCTTCTTCCCGCTAGGTAGAAGCCACTTGGAGATTGTGCTTGGACCCACTTAGCTCTCATTAGATCCTTGAGGGAGCCATTTACAGTCAGTAGAGCAAGGAGTTGTTAACCTTGAAACTGCTTTACAAGATGGCAGCAGCAGATCTGTGGCAGAACATGAGAATGGATGTCTGGATTTCTGATCTCTTTCTAGGCCTGGATGCATTTTTATCTTGGGCGGGGGGGTCATGAGATAGCCCAATGCCTTCCTATAAATCCACCATTCTAGCTTAAAGTCATCTAAAATTGATTTATAGACTACTTGTAAACAAAAGAACCTCAACTAAGAGATCATGCTAATTTACAGGAAAAGTCCCTATTTGCAAATTTTGATAAATATTATTAGTGATAAATTACTTGTGACGCACCTCATCGCTACTAATAAACAGTGCTATGCTACACTGAGACCTCAGGAGTTTCCGGCACACAATCTACTGTTTAATTGTCCATATCTTAGCTCGTGGTTGCTCACACCATACTTTTCCATCTTTCTTCACGTGGGCAACTCGTGCTCTTTCATCAAGACTCAGTTCGGGCATCATCTCTTCCAGGAAGTTTTCCTCGAGTTCCCTGCACTTTATATGTGTCCCAATAACACTCTACACAGATCTGCATGTTAATAGACCATGTCCAGCTGGATTTTTTTGTGAACATAGTAATTGCCAATGGAGTGAAAACCCCTTCAGCATTGCAGCCTTATTTTCATCTTAATTGAACCCTCTGTTGCTAGCACATTGTGGCATCTAGTGTTTGTGGAGCCATAACTGATGCATCTGAGTACAGGTGTTAGCCCGATGTGGGGCTTGAGCCCATAAACCGCGAGATCATGACCTGAGCCCAAATCAAGAGTCAGGTGCTTAACCCAGGCACCCTATGTTAGTCACCCAGGCACCCTGTGTTAGCTATATATATATATATGATGCTTTTTTTAATGTTTATCTTTGAGAGATAGAGAGAGATAGAGCATGAGTGGGAGAGGAGAAGAGATTGAGGGAGACACAGAATTTGAAGTAGGCTCCAGTCTCTGAGCTGTCAGCCCAGAGCCTGATGTGGGGCTCGAACTCACAGACCGCGAGATCATGACCTGAGCTGAAGTTGGGTGCTTAACTGACTGAGCCACCCAGGAGCCCCGATTTTTAATACTTCTTCTCCTACTCACTTAGAAAAGTGTTCTCAGGTAAGCACTTCATTTCTATGCCTTTAAGTTCTTTCTCCGGCTGTCCAGAAGCCTAGAGGAACTTACTACTTAATGGGAGTCAGAGAAAAATGAAAACTATAAGCAAACACACGAGAAAATAGCTGTAAAGCTCAACTGAGAAGGACTTAGATAAAGTTGACGTAACTTAGAAGACAGACTGGAAAAATATAGACCTTTCCCCCGTTATGTTCGGTTCGCACCCAAATTATATTTTCTTTATTTTCATGCTCTTATTATCCCAGTTCCCAGTCTCCTCAATATTTTTACAAACCTAAATGCAAACATCCATGCAAATTCTGAATACTCAAAATATGAAAATCTGATTTATTAAGATATTTTAGTGTCAGGAATTCATTTCATAATTAGTAAAAGATATATTTGAAAGCCAAACTAGTATTTTAGCCAGGAAAAAAGTATATAGGTTAGGATGTACAATTTCACTCATTTGAAAGTACACATGTATTTCGCACTTCCTGAATTTCGTGTGTCTAACTTTGCAAACATGATGTGACTTTATTCGAAGACAAAATGGCTTTCTGTTTAATGACAATGATTTATTACTCTATTGTGATCGGTATTCTACTCCACCCAGGCTCTAAGAGGGGTACTGGTTAGCTAAGAGTAATCTCCACCCAACAGAGAAAGGCTCTTTTCTTTATGAGAAATAAAGGGGCGCTGGGTTAGAAGAAGGGACACAATCATGTGAAGAATCTATAGGCTGGTAGGAATAATGAGGGGTCATCAGAAAAAAAAAAAAAGAAGAAAAGAAGAAGAAGAAGAAGAAAGAAAGAAAAAAGGAGGAGGGAGAAGAAAATGGACCTTTATTTTAATTTAGTTATAAGAGACCCCAGGAAAGGAGGAAACAGTTTAAAAATGGATTCAGTGGCTTTGCTTTACGTGAACTCTGTTTGAAACCTTGAAGCAGGATATCCTTCTGTTTTGAATCCTGGTATGGACTGTTGTTTTGGTTTAAGTTTTGTTTTTACATTTTGGGTCAGACGGACACGCCAGTAGAGGCTCTTGAAACATCTGAGTGACCCTGAAAGACTTCAGTAAAATCTTTGTTTTAAAATGGGGACACTCATATCCCCAGTGATGATTATTTCTCAGAAGACCATTTTCTCTGTATAATTTTTTTCTCCTAAGTAACCCAGGGGAAGATTTATAATTATATCTTAACACACACACACACACACACACACACACACACACACACCAATTGACAATAGTTGTTCAACAGTAATGAAATCTTAAACCAGCTCTCATGAACTGGTTTTAAGATTGCCAGGAGAAGGAACAGTGAACAGGAAGGACCAAGGGAGAGAACTGGCAGCAGATAGCATGCCAGAGAAACCTCCAGAACACACACCACTTCTTGGCATTAGGCTGGACCTATCTTTTTTCCCATCCAATTGTACTCTGGGTCCAAAAAGTTCTGCTATCTTGTGTCACTTCTCAGCTCAAAATATTTCTGAAAATTCCCAGGCCTGCAAAATGAAGTCTGATTTTGTCTTCTTCTTCTTTTTTTGCCACCCTCAGAGCCAGGCAAGAGGGGCTCTGCCTATTCACAAACACCAAAACACAAAGACATTTGTTTTTTTTTTTTTTCTTTTTGGTCTTATAAGGAAGGTTTTTTTGACAGTTCTCTAACAGTTTGAGCTATGAGAATTATGTAACAGGGACACGTGTGCTGAGCTGGGCCCTGCCCCCTCCCCCCTTGCAGGGTCAAGTCTGTACAGGGGAGGATGGTGGTAGAGAAAAACACAGCCTTATCTTGGGAAGCCAGAAAAAGAGAGGCTGGTATTTTTTTCAAATTGGCCACCCTAAAATCACCCAAAGCAGGTGTCTCAGAGGCCAAACTTCCCAGATAACCGTGTTCCCTCCTGCCTCTCTGCTCAGATGGGAGAGTCTTGGAGGCACCTGAATGAGGAGAAAGAGGCATGAGGGAGAAAAACCCAGCTGCCCCAACTCCCTTAAGAAGAGCTTAAGTGGGTCAGTCTCATCCGGGTTTTTGGCAGGCTCAGTCACCACCCAGGAGCTGCGCCTGGGCCCAGCTTATGCCCTGCCCTGCCCTGCCCTGCAGACACACGACTCTGCTCAGGCTTGCAGGCTGCAGGGATGAGCCCAGCTCCTTCGGTCTCCAGCTCAGGTGATCTGGGTAGAAACATGAGCCCGACCATGGACCAAGCTATAAAGTTTCAAAACCTTAAATATTTAGGGAAATAGTGCGTGGATCTGCATTTGCAATTTTGCCTTGGGCCCCATAAATATTAGAGGCAAGCCTGACTTCGAGAAGCATTTATTGAACATTTACTAAGTGCCAGGCACTACGCTAAGTGCATTATTTATATGGATCCTGACAAAATCCCATTAGGGATCTCTACCAGCCAGCAACCATACCCTTGGTATTTACCCAAGGAGTTGAACATTTACGTCCACACAAAAACTTGCATCTGAGTGTTCATAGCAGTTTTATTCATAATTAGCAAAACTTGGAAGCAACTGAGATGTCCTTCAGCAGGTGAGAGGATAAATAAATGGTGGTAACACCCAGACAGTGGATACCATTCAGTGCTAAAAAGAAATGAACTATCAAGCCACGAAAAGACATGGAGGGACGGTTAAGTGCATATTACTCATTAAGGGAAGATGGCAATCTGATGAGAGTGTATATACTGTAGTAGTATATGTCCAACACGTGCCTTCTGGGAAAGGCAAAACTATGGAGACAATAAAAGATCAGTGTTTGGGGCGCTTGGGTGGCTCAGTCGGTTGAGCATCTGACTCTTGATTTTGGCTCAGGTAATGATCTCATGGTTCATGGGATCAAGCCCTGCATCGGGCTCTGCACTGACATCACAGTGCTTGTTTGGGATTCTCTCTCTCCCCTTCTCTCTCTCTCTGGCCCTCCCCCACTTGTGTGTGCACGTACGTGCTCTCTCTCTCTCTCTCTCTCTCAAAATCTATAAATAAACATTAAAAAAAATCAGTTTTCACCAGGGGTTGGTGGGGGAGGGACGAATAGGTGGAACACAGGTGATTTTTAGGGTAGTAAGAACACTCTAGGATATCCTAACGATGGATACATGTCATCACACATTTGTCCAAACACATAGTTATGATGCACCGATGTAAGTAAGTTCATCAGATGTAACACATCACACTCTGGTGTCCGATGTTGATAGTGGGGGAGGCTGTGGGCGTATGGGGTCAGGGGGTACATGGGAATTCTCTTGTACTTTCCCCTCAATTTTGGTGGGAACCTAAAACTGCTTGCTCTAAAAAATAAAGTCCATTAAAAAACAATCCTATGAGGTAACAGGTGCTGTTACCACTCCAATTCAAGTAACTTGACTAAGTAACGTCGCCCAAGGTCCCACAGCTGGAAAGTGAGGGAGCTGAAAACAGGGTAACGCTCTGTCTTGCTCCAAAGCCTCCATGTAATCAACACATTCTACAGCTTTTCTGTCACATCTGATCAGAATCTAGACTTGGCACTACACTTCCTTTTGGCCAGTGTTTCGTAGGTGATGTGCTCTCCAATCCTCTGTGTGGACTGTTTACCCTGTGTGGACAGGGGCCTGAGAGCCTGTATTTCTAGTGAGCTCCCAGGTGACGGGGATGGGGCAGGACCATAGGCCACACTCTGAGTCGTCGGGATGTCTGTTCCACCCTGCTAAGTCCAGCGCAACACCGTGCATTTTATCATTGCGTGCCTTACGGATGTTCCCTCCACCCAGAATTTCTTTCTGCCATGTCTCTGCTTGTCAGAATTATAACTTCTCTGCACATGGAGACTAAAATCTCCTTGCATTATAAATCATCGTCTGATCCTCATCCTATCACCACCGTCAACCAGAATTGATTTCTCCTGCCAACGTGTTTCCTTTGCATTTAGCGCCAATTCTGCAGCCCTCGTTTCGTCCTTGTTTTACTGGCTACTTCTTGGTCGTTGTCTACGTATCTGTTCACTCCCGCTATTCTGAGAGCACCCTGAGGATAGGGACTTTAGAGCCTGCATCTGTGGTTCCTAACACTGAGCAGAGCCTCGCATACGGAAGGGAATGTGATGTGATCCCCTTTTCTGTTAAGTGGGGACAATAACACCTACTAGTTTGGACTGTTGTGAGGTTTAAATGAAACATCATACGTAGAATGCTTTGCCCACACTAGGCCCCTGATAAATTCTTATTGAATTGGACTTTCCTTTCCTGTTATCCATAAAAGGGAAGGGGGAGGGTGTGGGAGTGAATTAAGGACAAAGCCAGGCCTACCCTCAAGGTAGCTTAACTTTGATTCATGTGATTTTCCCACTCTATCAAGCTCTGCTTCACTTTGTTTTGCTTATGTGAGGAACTCTAAATTTATCAGTCATTCACGTAACTACAATTTATCAGCATTTACAGAAAAAAACCTGGAGTAGTATTTCCTGGTTCACATTTTCTGTACAAATCACTGATTAAGAGTCAATTAGGGCTTACGATTAAAAGGAATAAATGTGTCCTTACATCTCAGTAAACTATAAGGTAATGTAACATCATGTATTTAATACACATCTCTAACCTAGTGGTATGCCTATGCAACTCAAAACAGCCAAATTTACAATTAGGTAATGCTTTCCAGGTAACATGATCGCACAAGAAGAAATGAATGACTATCGTCAGGCACAATGATTGCCTTAACCAGTCACTCACTGGGACTCCTTGGCAAGCCCTCGATTTCTCATTTACTTCATCTGGAAAATGGGGATACTACTACCTGCCTTACCTGCTTCTCAGAGTTCTCGCAAAGAGCAAACAGATTTTCCAATACGTGCAAACGCTCTGAACAATAGAGCAAACTTTTCATATGCGGAAATGTCTTAATATAATATCTTCAGCCATAATACAAAGCTAGAGGGGAAAAGGCAATTTATATAAAATACAAAGAAAGTGGAATACTTGGGGGGGGTGGCAAATGTCAGGCGTTTCATCTACTGTTACTGTTTTTTAGGTTTACGGTTTTGCTCCGACGTCTCCAGGTGTCTCATGGGACTTGAGCATTACGTGAGAAGGTCGGAGAGCAGAATGCTTCTAGAGCCACCTTTTATTTTTCAGAATAAGAAAAGATGGTTTATACGATGTAGGCATGTTGATTGGCAGTGCAGGCTTGCAAATTCCTTCAGTATTAAGTCATGTCTTCAAAACTGGGTGGGGCGCTGAGTTATTAAATTTTTTCTTTCCCTCTGGAGGCCAGGGCTTGGAAGTAGCTAAAGACTACATGTGAACTGAGCTGGGTGGTCTCGGGAAAATTCTGAGTAAACAGCGTTTGCTCATCTGAAAGGACCACAACACACTGTGCATCTGTCTGTCCATATTATACAAACAGAATCTGGACTCCATTAATGTGCCCGAGGAATAAATTATTGTCTAATAAATGTTTTTATAATCACAGTGGAAAGGAAGGTCCGGGACAGCAAAGGAAATGAGACGCTGCAGTACCAATTTGTTGGTGGAAGCTTGGAAGAGGAGCAGGAGAGGAAGTGCTCCACAGCTGTGTCTGACTTAGAGCAGCCATGCCTTCTGTGACATGGGAGAGGTGGGGTTCAATACAGACTTAGGTACGGGGAGCACCCTCGCCTAGACTGCCAATGAGGAGCGCCAAATCACCCAGGAAGGGTGGCTTTCGCTCTTAGTCTCTGCCGCATGATCTAAGAACAACCCCTCAATGACACAATCAACTGTAGAGCCAACCCTCTTTGGGCGCTGAAAGTCAGAACGTCCACACGAGCTGGCCTCAGAGGGCCAGCAGCTACGGGACAGGCGCCTTGGGCCGTCTGATTGTGCATCCACGTACTGCGAATGTGTAAATACCCGCTCTTCTCTCTTTAGCCCCGTCAAGGATTCGTTGTCGTTGGCTGATGAGCACAAGGGCGTTTGTGTTGTAAGGGTGGCGGAAGCAGTTGTTTGAGCCAGAGGGGGCAGGGAAGAGAGGAGAGCAGGCTGGCGGCTGAGACGACCACTGTTCCCTGTCTGGTCCCTTTCACTGCACTTGAGCCCTGATGTGAGAGGCCTGCTTTCATTAACGACTAAGATTCTGGGACGGGTCGAAGGTCTGAGGCAGGGCCATGTTCACAACCGCCCGGGGCCCCTGCCCCTGTGAGAAACCTGGCCGTGTCCTGGTACCCGCAGGGTTGCCAGTCTTCAGAGCTCCCCTGGCAGAGGCACGGGCACGCTCACAACAGAGTGTCAGCAATGGCCTCACAAAGGATCCTAGGAGAGGCTTCTCTAGCAGAAAAATGAAATCCAGGAACTGGAGTAGGGGCTGGTGGAGGAGGTGACAGACACTTTGTGGTAACCGCAGCTGACAGACTGACTTGTGGACACATGTGAGGACCCACTGGGGGGCTCTCAGAAGTACGTGAAGGATCAATTCTTGATTGGGCGGGTGGGAAAAGTGGAAGCCCAAATCAGCATATTTTGGCAGGCTCCTACATGGATCTCCTTTTTTTTTTTTTTTAATGTTTATTATTGAGAGACAGAAAGATACAGAGCATGAGCATGGGAGGGATAGAGAGAGGGAGAGACACAGAATCCGAAGCAGGCTCCAGGCTCTGAGCTGTCGCACAGAGCCCGATGCGGGGCTCGAACCCACGAACTGCGAGATCACGACCCAAGCCGAAGTTGGATGCTTAACCGACTGAGCCACCCAGGCGCCCCTACACAGATCTACTTCTGTAGTCACCGATGGGTAATGCCAAAGGTGAGGGCTGTATAGCAAATGACATTTGGGTTTCAGAAATTTTGAATACATCAACTACTCCGATTACATCAAATTCATTTGCTATAAACTTCATGATGTCCTTAACATAACAGAGTTCATGAAACGATTTCCTGTAATGGCACTTCATTTATTTTTTAAGTTTATTTATTCTGAGGGAGACAGAGCGTGCAAGCAGGGGATAGACAGAGAGAGGGGGAGAGAGAATCCCCAGCAGGCTCCACATGGAGCCCGATGCGGGCTCAAACCCATGAACTGGGAGATTATGACCTAAGCTGAAACCAAGAGTCGGATGCTCATCTAATTGAGCCACCCAGGCACCCTGCCACTTCGGTTTTTAATTTGAAAACATTGTTAAGGGAATGACTTTTTGTTGTTGTTGTAGTTTTAAAATTTCATTACATTTTGATAAGTCCCTGTGACTTCTGCCTCGTGCCAAGATGGAATAACCAAGACCAGATTTATCTCCTTTCCTTTAAAAAAACAAAAAGCACAATATAGGCGGCAATAGTTTCAAGACACTGGATGCCAGGCAACAAAGAGCAACCCACAATCCCTGAGAGATAGGAACCAATGAAGTGGACCCTCTGACTGCCCGCTGAAGTCTTGGTTGAGTTTTCAGGCCACAGGGTAGGGAAGGAGAGCCCAGGTGGAGCCTGGGAGACTCTGAGTGCAGGGGATGGAGCTGAGCGTCCGGGGAGAACCCGACAGCTAGTTCTCAGAACAGGATACTGGAGAGAAGCGTTGCACAGAAGCAGAATCAGCAGAGCACAAGGCAGATCTGCAGATGCAGATGAAGAAACTATCTGACACCAAGGAAAGAACTATCCAAAAGGAATAGAAGGAACAGTACCCAACATAAGCAGAGCCAACTGTAGTGCCTGTTCCCACCTGAACGGAAAATCCCATGATCCACAGGGAGTTGTGTCCAGTACTCTGGAGGGTCTGGCCTCACTGGTGAAGAATCTTAGCCTTAGCATGAGTTTTGCTCTGGACCTACCCGACAGATCATAAAAGGAATATCTGTAATGATCAAGCTGCTTCCAAATAACAAATGAGCCTCAGAACAAGGTTTAAGAATACATGTAGGAATAAAAAAAAAATACCCATCCACAGGCAAATGAAAAGATGCTCACCATCACTAATCCTAGGAGAAATGCAAATCAAAACTACAATGAGATGTCACCTCACACCCATTAGAATGGCTAGTGTCAAAAAAACAGACAGGGGCGCCTGGGTGGCTCAGTCAGTTGGGCGTCTGACTTCAGCTCAAGTCATCATCTCATGGTTCACGGGTTCCAGCCCCATGTTGGGCTCTGTGCTGACAGGTCACAGCCTGGAGTCTGCTTGTGGATTCTGTCTCCCTCTCTCTCTGCCCCTGCCCAGCTCATACTCTGTCTCTCTCAAAAAATTAAAAAAAAAAAAAAATGAAAAAAACCTGACAATAACAAGTGTTGATGTGGATGGAGAGAAACCAGAACCCCTTGTGCTCTGTTAGTGCAAATGTAAAATGGTGCACCCTCCATAGAAAACAGGGTGGTGGTTCCTCAAAATATTTAAAATAGGATTACCATGTGATCCAGCAATTCTATTCCTGGGTATATATCCAAAAGATCTGAAAACAGAATGTTGAAGAGATATTTGTACACCCAGGTTCACTGCAGCATTATTCACAACAGCCAAGAGGTAGAAACAACCCAAACATTCAACAGATGGACAGATATACAAAATGTGGTATATGCATATAATGGAACATTATTGATCTTCAAAAAGAAGGAAATTATGTCACAGGTTACAACATGAATGAAACTTGAGGACATTATGCTAAGTGAAATAAGGCAGTCACAAAAAGACAGATACTGGTATGATTCCACTTATTTGAAACGTCTAAAGTAGTTACACTCATAGAAACAAAAAGTAGACTGCTGGCTGCCAGACACTGGGGAGAGGGGGAAATGGGGAGTCATTCAGTTTCATAGAGTTTCAATTCTGCAAGATAAAAAGTCCTAAAGATCTCTTTCACAACAATATGGAATACTTAACCCCACTGAACTGTGCACTTAAAAATGATTAAGATGGCAAGGGGAACAAAGCAAAAATGAACTATTGGGACCTCATCAAGATAAAAAGCTTCTGCACAGCGAAGGAAACAATCAGCAAAACTGAAAGGCAACCAACAGAATGGGAGAAGATATTTGCAAACAACATATCAGATAAAGGGTTGGTATCCAAAATCTACAAAGAACTTATCAAACTCAACACCCAAAAAACAAATAATCCAGTGAAGAAATGGGCAAAAGACACGAATAGACACTTCTCCAAAGAAGACATCCAGATGGCCAAGCGACACATGAAAAAATGCTCCACATCACTCATCATCAGGGAAATACAAATCAAAACCACAGTGAGATACCACCTCACCACCTGTCAGAATGGCTAATATTAACAACTCAGGCAATAACATATGTTGGTGAGGATGAGGAGAAAAGGATCTCTTTTGCACTGCTGGTGGGAGTGCAAACTGGTGAAGCCACTCAGGAAAACAGTATGGATGTTCCTCAAAAAACTAAAAATAGAACTACCCTATGACCCAGCAAATGCACTACTAGGTATTTATCCAAGAGATACAGGTATGCTGTTTCGAAGGGGCACATGCACCCCAATGTTTATAGCAGCACTATCGACAATAGCCAAAGTATGGAAAGAGCCCAAATGTCCATCAATGGATGAATGGATAAAGAATATGTGGTACATATATACAATGGAGAATTATTCAGCACTAAAAAATAATGAAATCTTGCCATTTGCAACTACGTGGATGGAACTAGAGGATATTATGATAAGCAAAATTAGTCAGATAAAGACAACTATCATATGACTTCACTTATATGAGGACTTTAAGATACAAAACAGATGAACATAGGGGAAGGGAAACAAAAATAATATAAAAACAGGGAGGGGGACAAAACATAATAGACTCCTAAATACGGAGAACAGAGAGTTCGTGGAGGGGTTGTGGGAGGGGGGATGGGCTAAATGGGTAAGGAGCATTAAGGAATCTACTCCTGAAATCATTGTTGCACTATATGCTAACTTACTTGGATGTAAATTAAAAAAAATAAATAAAAGTACAAAAAAAAAAAAGTGCAAAATAAGTCAAACACATGCAAAAGTCATGTGTTTTTTATTTATTTAAATAATTTCACTTACTAAGTCCATCACAGAGTAAGATACAATCACAATGCTTGATATCTAATTAGAGATTATCAGGCACAGAAAGAGGCAGGAAAATGAAGAAAATAAAAATCAACCAAAACTGATGAAGAAAGAACACCAATATTTGAAAACAAGGACATTAAAACAGTTCTTAGAGTTGTATTCTATGTTCTCAAAAGTTAAATAGAGACATGGAATCATATAAAATTTTAAAAAGACACAAATGGAGCTTCTAAAGATGAAAGGTGAAATATCTGAGATGAAAAATACATGTGTGTGGTGGGCAGAATTCTAAGATGGCCCCAGGACTCCCCATCCTCTATGGCGTACACATCTTTGAGTATGAAAGGGACCATGAATATGATGGGCTATCACTCCCACAATTGTGTTACCATATATGGCAGAAGGAATTGTCCAGATGCAATTAAAGTCCCAAATCAGTTCATTTTAGCTAACCAAAATGGAGATGACCCAGGTAGGCCTTACAGCTCAGGAGAGTCCTTAAAAAAAAAAAGAAGAAGCAGACACCTGCCTGCTGGCTTTAGGGAAGCGGATACACGTGTTGTGAACTGCCATGCTGTGCAGAGAGCTGAGTGGCAGGGAATGGTGGGCAGCCTCCAGGAGCTGAGAACTTCCCACAGCTGACAGCCAGAAAGAAAGTGGGGACTTCCACTCACCGCCTGGAGGAAACAAATTCTCCCAACAACCTGGAGAAGCTTGGAAGAGTATAATTCCTGAGCCGGCTTTATAAGGACGCATCCAGCTGACAATCTTGTGAGAGCCTAAGCAGTGGATCCAGCATTCTGGCACCAGACTTCCTGACCCACGAAAATGTGAGATAATGCACGTATGTTGTTTTCCTCTGTTAGCTGTGGTGATTTGTCATTTGGCAATAGAGAAGTCATGAAAGCGAACAAGATAAATGGCAGATGAGACGTTGCAGCAGAAATGATTAATGAGTTTGATGACAACAAATGAAATGCACAGACAAAAAAACAGTTTTTGACAAGTAAAAAGATCATCAGTGAGCTGTGAAGCCACTTTACGATATGGCCTAATCAACATGTAAGTAGAGTTCCTGACAAGGGGAGGTGGGGAAAAATTATTAGAAGAAATAATGTCTGAAAATGTCCAAGTCTGATGAAATGTATATATCCACAGATCCAAGAAGCTTAAGGAAACCCAAATACAGGTAACGTGAAGAAACTGATGCCAAAGCATAAAAATAACATCACTGTATTTCTGGTTAGAAACAGTTCAAGTGTGTAGATAACGGAACAACACATTTAAAGTACTGAAGAGAAACTGTCAACCTAGACTTCTGTACCCAGCAAAATTATTATTCATAAACGGGGGTGAGGGGCGTCTGAGTGGCTCAGTCAGTTAAGCGTCCGACTCAGCCCAGGTCATGATCTCACCATTCGTGAGTTCAAGCCCTGCGTTGGCCTCTGTGCTGACAGCTCAGAGCCTGGAGCCTGCTTCGGATTCTGTGTCTCCCTCTCTTTCTGCCCCTCCCTTACTTGCACTCTCTCTCTCAAAAATAAATGAACATTAAAAACTTTTTTTAAAGAAACGGGGGTGAAATAAAGATAGTTACAGACATACAGAAGCTGAAATAATTCATCATCAGCGGAACTACACTACAAAAACAGTTAATGGGAAAACTTCAGGCAGAAGAAAGATGATCTGAGAAGGAAATATAGATTTGCACAAAGGAATGAACATGACCAGAAATGGTCACTACATAAAAAAATAGAAAAGATAGTTTTATATTTGGTACTAAAATCTTGGTATTGAGATCTTTTTAAAAAATAAACTGTCAATTTTGGAATAATTGCAGATTTACAGTAAAGTTGCAAAGTTAGTAGCAAGATTTCCTGTATACCCTCTACCAAGTTTCTTCTATTGTTAACATCTCAGAGGGGCGGAGTCAATCTGCCTCAACTAAGGAACCAGTATTAACACATTACATTGACTAAACTCTGAAGATTTTTTTGGATATCTGTAATGTTCTATTTCTGTCCCAAGATTCCATCGAGAATACCACATTACATTTGGTCATCATGTCTCTAGCTTACTCTGGTCTGGAACTATTTCTCAGACTTTCCTTTTTTGATGACCTTGACAGCCTTGAAAAGTGCGAGTTAGGTATTTTATAGAAGGTTCCTCGATTTAGGTTCGTGTGATAGTTTTCTCATAGTTAGACTGGGTTATGGGTGCTTGACAAGATGATCACAGTGGTGAAGTGCCATTTTCATTACATCCTACCAAGGGTACCTGCTATAAACATGACTTGTCTCTCATGATATTGACCTTGATCACCACCTGGTCTCCACCTGGTCAGTTTGCCAGTTTTCTCCGCTATACAGTGCCTCTTTTTTCCCCTGCTTTCCATACTCTACTAGGTCACTAAGCACAGCCTACACTCCAGGGATGGGGAGTTGCTCTCCTTCCCCTTGGGAAAAGAGTATCTGCATAAATGACTTAGAATTCTTGGAATCCATCTTATCTGTGCAAATACGGAAGTGCATAAGGGAACTGCACTAGAAATAGTAACTGTAACTACATGAGGGCACACGAAGACTTAGTTTATTATTATTTATATCCTTTTAAAAGAAAATTCTCTTTAAACAAAAGTAACAAAAAAAGAGTAATAATGTGTTGTGGCATTTATGACATATGTGTTAGTAAAATGCATGACAATAGTATAAAGTCCAGAAGAGTAAAAATGGAAATGTACTATAATAAGGTTCTTATACTATAGGTGAAATGGTATATTACAACTTCGAGGTAGACTGTGGTAAGTTAAAGATGTTTTCATAAATGCCAGAACAACCATTAAATTAAAGAAAAGAACAGAGCTATAGCTAGTAAGCAAACAAAAAAGATATAACGGAGTCACAAAAAATAATTAACTGAAAAGAAGGCAAAAACTAAGAACCAATGGGGGAGAACCTATGGGACAAACAGAAAACAAATAACAAGATGAAAAAATTGAACCATATTGATAATCACATTGAATATATATATGGGGGGCACCTGGGTGGCTCAGTCGGTTAAGTGTCTGACTTTGGCTCAGATCATGATCTCACAATTCGTGGTTTGAGCCCTGTGTAAGGCTCTGTGCTGACAGCTCATAGCCTGGAGTCTGCTTCAGATTGTGTGTCTCCATCTCTCTCTGCCCCTCTCCTGCTCACTCTCTGTCTTTCTCTCAAAAATAAATTAAAAAATTTTTAAAAATTAAAATATATATGTATATATAGTTTCCACATCCTAGGTAAAAGGCAAACTGTATCAGATTGGCTATATGCTGCCTTCAAGATACCAGCTCTCTCTATTAAGAAACAAATAGGTTAAAGGAAAAAAAAACAGAAAAAACATATAACATCAGTATTCATTAAGGAAATACAAATTAAAACACAATGAGATACCTCTATTCCTTTCAATGGCTAAAGTTAAAAACCATCCTCAATGTTGGTGAGGACGTAGGGGAACTGGAACTCTTACTTTCCTGGAGGGCATGTAAAATGGTACAGCCACTTTGGAAAACAGTTGAGTAGTCTTTTAGAAAATGAAACACATGTCTACTATAAAGTCCAGCCATTCACCCCCAGGTATTTATTTACCCAAGAGAAAAGAAAGTGTATGTCCACAGAAAGACCTGGAAATTACCCACATGTTCATCAACCGGTGCCAAGTAGGTGGGCTGGGCAGGGTGGGGGTGGGGGGTAGCGCTAAACACAGAAAATGGAAATGACTCATACTGGCAACTGGATGAATGAATGCCCAGGAAAGACCTCTGTGCTAAGGGTGCTATGCCCACATGTACCTGTAACAATGCTTATTGACTGGCCATTTTCAAGGAAGATTTCGCATCAGGTTTAAGTACTTGAAAATGTTTTAAAAAATTTTCTTAGAACTCTGGGATTTAGCTATCAAGAGATAATAAATTCCACCTAAACTCTGATTATTATAGCATCTGTCCTTTTAATGGCACACCTATCCACCAGGAACTTGGAAGTAACACATCCTATATTATATGATGTTATGTATTTGAGAAAGAAACTTCATTTAAAATCCAAATGCAGGGAGCCTGGTGGCTCAGTCAGTTAAGTGTCCAACTCCCACTCAAGGTCATGATCTCATTGTTCATGGGTTTGAGTCCTGTGTTGGGCTCTGTGCTGACAGCTCAGAGCCTGGAGCCTGCTTCGGATTCTGTGTCTCCTTCTTTCTCTGCGCCTCCCCCATTCTCACTCTGTTTCTGTCTCTCAAAAATAAATAAATGTTAAAAAAAATTTGAAAAAAATCCTAATGCAACTTTCAAATATACAATACAGTATATTATTAAGTACGGTCACTATGTTGTACATTGCATCATGCTAAGAGAGTAGATCTTCAAAGTTCCCATCATAAGAAAAAAAATTTATAACTATGTGCTGCTGGTGCTAATTATTGTGGCAATTATTATTATTATTACATTAGTTATGGTTATTATTGTGCAATCATATAAACAAAAAAAAATTTCAGATACAATTCAGGAGAGTATCCAAACTAAAAAAAAAAAAAAGTTTTTAAAGAGAGGCGTCCATCTTTTAATAACTAGACTACCATATATGTTAGTAAAGTTTCTGGAAATACTGATTCTTCTCATTTTCTTATAACTAGAAGGAACTGTTTCATTAACTGACAATATTAATATTAATAGCTAATCTTCATTGTGATAGATACAGTGCTGGGCTTTACTTACTTGATGTCATTTTCTAGATGAGAAAATGGAGTCTTAATTAAATAGCTGGTCCAAACCTACTCAGTAGTCTTCACGGCCAGAATGGGAACCCAGGCCTGCCCATGGCAGTCCTCACACTTCATCATTATGTTGAACTTCAGGAAAATGATACACATTGATACTAATCACACTGGCAATGCTAGGGGCAGCAGTACTCAAAAATGAGGGCCTGAAGGTCCCCACTCATCCTAGCTATTAAAAATGTGATGGGGAGGGGCGCCTGGGTGGCTCAGTCCGTTAAGCGTCTGACTTCAGCTCACATCATGATCTCGCGGTCTGTGAGCTCAAGCCCCACATCGGGTTCTGTGCTGACCGGGCTCTGTGCCGACAGCTCAGAGCCTGGAGCCTGCTTCAGATTCTGTGTCTCCCTCTCTGTCCCCCACCCCCCCTCCTCTTTCTCTCTCAAATAAATAAACATTAAAAAGAAATTCTTAAAAAAGTGATGGGGCCAGGGTGCCTGGGTGGCTCAGTGGGTTAAGCGTTTGACCCTTGCTCAGGTCATGATCTCACAGTTTGTGAGTTCGAGCCCCACGTCAGGCTCTGCACTGTGTCAGTGTGGAGCCTGCTTGGAATTCTCTCTCTCTCCCTCTCTCTGTGTCCCTACTCCACTTGTGCTCTCCCTCTCCCTCTCTCTCTCTCTCTTTCTCTCTCTCTCTCTCTCTCTCAAAAATAGCTAAATAAAAAACTTTTAAAAATTGTGATGGGGCCAGGACAGAGGAAAGCAGACACTCATTGTCCCCTGATGATGTTACTGTGGCCCCCAAAGGAAGTATTAAAATAGGGCAGCTCTGTTGGCCCTTTGGCCGTTGGACGTGCTGCTTAAGCTGTGAGTGGGCCTCTGCCTCCGTGGACACTGACTGCTCGATCTTCACCCAGAGACTCTGGGGAGGAGGCAAGGTGGGCTCGGCTCCATCGCAGCCTCGTATAGTCATGGGAGTGTAGTGGTTTCTTTTTCTACTTCACGCAGTCCAGGTTCTGTGGAGGCACAGTGGGGCCAGCCTAGGCTTGCAGATGGGGCAAAGGGGCCGACAGCCAGGTTCCCGCTCTACGTCATGCAGGGCAGCTCCACTTTCAAGGTTCTATGGAAGACATCACTTAAAATGTTTCAGTGGTGAAAACACATTTGAAAACCACCAGCCTGCTGGGACACGACATGGCAGAGTGGTAAAGACCCTGGCTTTGGAGCTTGACAATGCAGGTTTGAGTCCGGGTTCTATCATTTCTGGACCGTGTGCCTCACGGAGCAAATGAATCCAACTTGCCGAACCTCAAATACATCCTGGCCCAGAATAAGCATCAGGGAATGGCAGTTTTTTTGTTTTTTTTTTTTTAAGGTTCGTTTATTTATTTTGAGAGAGATAAAGAATATGAGCAAAAGAGGGAGAGAGAGAGAGGGAGAGAGAGAATCCCAAGCAGGCTCCACGCTGTCAGCGCAGAGCCCAATGCGGGGCTTGAACCCATAAACCGCGAGATTATGACCTGAACCACCACCAAGAGTTTCACGCTTAACATACTGAGCCCCCCAGGTGCCCCAGTAAAGTAGTTTTCAAACTCTGGGCTAGGGTGGTGCTGATAGGAGCAGTACAAGTAAGAGAAAACCTTAAAACTAAGGAGGTAAAGAGTTGAGTTGGGGCTGCCCCCCCACTGTATAATTGAAGTAATAGGTTAACATAAGATTGCATTAAGGCATATTGATTTTCACTTTTAAATCAGTCTGTGCTTTTCATAGATGTGTATAAACATATACATATATGCATATATTTTTTCATATATATAAAAATACAAAGTGATTAAAAATGAAAATCAAATGCCTTAGTGAAATCTTTTGATATACCAGGACAGATTCAACTATATTAAACATTTTTTCATATAATAATTTTCAGAACACTGGAAGCTAGGTCAACACCTATATAGAAAGATAAAATGAAAATAGTTTCCTCCTTTCTTTCTTTTTTGTTTTTAAATGTTTATTTATTTTTCAGAGAGAGAGAGAGAAAGAGAGAGCGCAAGGGGCAGAAAGAGAGAGAGACAGAGGATACGAAGCAGGCTCTGCACTGCCAGCAGAGAGCCAGATGCGGGGCTCGAACTCACGAACTCTGAGTTCATGACCTGAGCCAAGGTTGGACGCTGAACCAACTGAACCACCAAGGCGCCCATTCTTTCTTTCCTTTACTGCACTGACACAGTGAAAATCTCAAGCATCAGCTAACTCTCTGGCCACATCATACTCGTGCCATGTATGCGCATAGGGACTTTTAGTCCGGGACAACAGCAGCACAGAAGTCAATGGCGTGAGCTCTAAGGGATGCTTCCCCACATTTTTAATTGTGAAACATGGCCTGTCTTCACTTGGAGCCTCTTCCTGAGAATCCCAGAGTTCACGAAGTTCAGCTTCTGACAATGTAACGCTCGTTTTAGTCTGCTGCTAATGGAAGGGAGTGCAAATGCACCCTATTTGGAATCGCTGCAAAGGAAAGAGAAAATGTGTCATTCAGTCCGTTGTGAGGAGCACTGGGTGGTCAAACATTGCAAATGCTTTGGAAAAGGATGGCGTGAAAGAGTCCTGAAAAGTGCCTCTGTGAGATCCAAGGTCATTCCAGCTCCATAGCAAAAGAACAAACTATTGTAAGTGCATTAAAAAAAATTGAGAGCAATATGAGTCAAAAGAAAGTCCCTTAGGTCAGTTTCTCTGCCAGTTAGAGGGCCTTCCCATCCCCCTCAATCACTACATCTAAACGTCCCAAAACTCAACAAAACAAAGCAAAAGTGCTCCTGCTACCTGCTATCACCTTTTAGGATGTTTACTTGATATGTCTCTTCTCTTCCTCTTGGCATGAAGAAGGCTGTTGGTATTTTGGATCAAAATTAGGCAATGTGATGTTTTGACAAAACCCTCTGATGGCAGGAAACTCTGTTAGCATTTTGATAGAGTGAGTCAGGCAGTAACTGAGTGATAAGAGCACCACCAGCACGATGCTCTAAAATGTGATGGAGGGGCGCCTGGGTGACTCAGTCAGTTAAGCGTTGGACTTAGGCTCAGGTCATGATCGCATGGTTTGTGAGTTCGAGCCCTGTGTTAAGCTCTGTGCTGAGAGCCTTGACCCTGCTTTGGTTTCTGTGTTTCCCTCTCTCTCTGCCCCTCCCCTGCTCGTGCTCGGTCTCTCTCTCTCAAAAAAAAAAATAAATAAAATAAAATAAATAAACAAAATTAACATTAAAAAATTTTTTTTAATGTAATGGAAGGGTGCCTGGGTGGCTCAGTCAGTTTAGTGTCCGACTTTGGGACTTCAGTTCAGGTCATGATCCCACAGATTGTGATTTCAAGCCCCGCATTGGCCTCTGTGCTGGCAGCTCGGAGCTTGGAGCCTGCTTCAGATTCTGTCTCTGTCTCTCTGCCCCTCCCCTGCTTGTGCTCACGCGTGTGCTCTCTCTCTCTCTCAAATATAAAATAAAAACAACAAAAGAATAAAATGTGATGGAAATCCAGGGCTTCTTTATAAGAATGACCTGCTTTTCCCAAGAAGTGCAAACTAAAAAAACAAAGAGTTAGCACTTTCTGTTTGTAAAAATGAGAAACATATTAAAGAAACAGAATGATCGTATCCTGAGGTGGTGACAACATGAAAAAAAAAACCAAAAAACCCAGACACTTGCATAGACTGCTGTTGGAGATACACATGAAATACAATTGTTTGTTGGGGAAATCTTGTGCTGATATATCAAAAACTTTCAGGGAAATCTATAGAGAACAAACTGGTGATTATCAAGGGAGGTGGATGGGTAGATGGGTGAAATCGACTAAGGGGATTAAGGGCACATTCATCGCGATGAGCACTGAGGAACACATAGAATTGTTGAGTCACTATATTGTCCACTCGAAACTACTATGACACTATATGCTAACAATACTTGAATTAAAAAAAAAAAAAAAAAAAACAAAGCTTTTAGGAAGATCTGGTGACAACATATCAAAAGCTTTCAAAGTACACACAGTTTTAGGAGCAAGCCTGATGAGACAATTAGACATGTGCACAACATTTTATGAATAAGGAGGTTCATCACATCATTATTTATGATGTAGAAAGACTTTAAGTATGTAAATGTCCAAGAATGAGGGATTACTTGAAAAATCTGTAAATACAGGCGGGTGGTGGAGTGCTTCCCTGCCATTAAAAGTCATACTGTAAAGTACTCTTTTTGATACGTGTCCCACTCTGGATTTTCTCAAGTGCAAGGGACAGGTACCTCATTTGAACTCATTTAAACAGAAAGGTGATTGATTCAAAGGAAGAGCTGAACAGCCAAGTTTAAGAAGGCAGGGTACAGGGCAGTTTGAGGAACAGGGAGGATCTAGAACCAGGACCTCAGATGGCCTCCAAGACTCTTTCTCTTGTCTCGGCTTCCACTCCATTTCTAGCTTCCCATCCTAACAACCTCACCACCCAAGAGAAAAAGATCTTTCCTTCTAAACTTGAGTGTGAAAAATTCCACAGTAGATTTAACTGATCTGGCTTGGATCACATGACTGCCTCTTGGACCAATCCTCATGGTCAAGTACACCCGAGCGGCCGCAATCCGCCTGCCTTGTGTCAGATAGCTACCCTTAGGGAACAGCTGTGATCAAGGAGGCAATTTGGACCCTCCATGAGAGTAGTGGAGTGGACAGAATAGCACAGTCAGGGCCACTAGGGCAATTGCAGGGACCTGGGGAGCCATTCTAATTTGTCTCCCACAACTGTAGTTGATAATATTATTTGTCAGTGCTTTCCACAGTAGTTGGTCCTAGTCTTTTTGTGAGGTTAAAGAGTACATTTGTCTTACTTTATTTCAAGGAAAGGGATTCCTTTTGACTGTGTGGTTGGGAAGGGTCCTGGGATAAAGGGCATTGGGTAGGGTGTGCACTGTCAGAACTGTGTGTATCTATCCCTAGCCACACTGTTTGGGTGGGATCGGACACATGAGCTGCCACCACTGACAAAAGACATCACATCCTGCACAAAACTTAGTGGGTAAGAACTGGTCATGGGATACAGCCATTTATCTGTTAACACAGAAATCCACTACAGTATTTCTGAAACATACTGACATGTAACGAACCAGAAATGAACTCTATCATGCTATCATTAGAGATGCTGTATTTGAACCATATACTTGAGAGAGAAAGAGAAAGGGAAACACACGTGAGCCTTTAAAAATCCAATATTTCGGGACAACTCAGTGGCTCAGTTGGTTAAGCTTCCAACTTCGGCTCAGGTCATGATGGCACAGTTCAGTCAGTTCAAGCCCCGCATCGGGCTTTGTGCTGACAGCTCAGAGCCTGGAGCCTCCTTTAGATTCTGTGTCCCCCTCTCTCCCTCTGTCCCTTCCCTGCTCATGCTCTGTCTGTCTGTCTCTCTAAAAAAATAAGTAACACGTTAAAAATTAAGTAAAACATTAAAAAAGAATAAATAAATAAATAACCGGTATTTCAAGATAATAGAGACAAATGACTATGACAAATGATGGTTATTTTAAACATGTTGCCATAGCAGTGAAATTCTCTAATTCTGTTTGAGAATAGCCGACAGCACTGCAAGAGGTATTCTGAATTAAACAGCAATGCTGCTTTTACAGATTTTCTTTATTATACAGACAGAGATATCTGTGGATTCTCATCTAATAGAACTGGGGGATTTAGCAAGCAAGTAAAATATGGATTGCAAGTGAACTCACAGATTTCTTTAAATGGAGAAAGTAATAAATGTGTGAAGGTTTGAAAATCAGTTGAAAGAAACTTTAGTTGTTGCTTTTTGTCTATCAATAGGCAGAACTCCACAGCTCACCTAATTGACCGATGTAACCTAGCTTTCCTTTTTGAAAATAACACCACTTATATAATTTCTCATATTGTTAAATTGAGAGAACGGAAATATTTGCCTCTTTAGACTTTCTTTCCAAATATAAATTCTTGTGAACACCTAAACCAGTATTGTGGAGATGTGAGAAACAGAACACGGCAGGGGTGTTGGTCCAGAGACCAACTACCCTTCAAACGCTGGTAGTTCACACACCATTTCATGCCAAGGCTCAAAGAGAAGCAGGAACCAAAAAGCCAGAAAGTCTGAGGCCTTGGTTTTGTAGCTGACGTTTTATATAACCTTATGTAACCTGGTATTTTTGTAACTGAGTTTTTCCCATCAACTTCTGCAGCTCTCTAGAGAAGTTGCCCTCTTATTCTGGCCAATTAACAGAAAGGCAATACCTCAGACCCTTCCAGAATCTTAAGTGGAGATAGAGAAGAATGTGCTCATCAATTTGTGAAAGAGAAATTGGGTGAAACAAAAATGCTCTTTGGGATACAAAGCTCTTTAGTCTTTTAAATATCCTCATCAAATCCAGAAATTGGATTTAAAAAAAAAATCAATTGTTTCTCCCACAAATCAAATCAACATATCTGTATAACATAACTTGCAAGCCCAGGGAGTTTGAGTTCTAGTGCTAAATTCTGTGCATGTTTATTTCCAGAATTAAAAACCAAACAACTAGGGTAAGTGCCATTTACAAGGGCTCCAGACAAGCATTTTATATAAATAAAATCTATGCATAAAGACTGTATTTAAGCAAGAGAAATGCTGCTTCCTGTGCATGTCCTTAGGAAAGGAGATTATTTCATGGCCACCTGTCACTCCTTGGTGTTTGAAATTAGAGCCTGAAATCTTTGGTCTGAAAGTCAAACCTCTTACCAAGTGATTATAACCTGGAAGTCACATTTTAGCATCAGCAAAGTATCTGTCTAGGATTCTAATGTGCTTTAGAATCATATGCCTCAGACACCATAACATTATTTAATAGACAACTGTATCTCAGTTCCTTTGTTTATGTGTAGTTGATCACAAGGCCACAATTAAAGTCCCTCAGTCGTTGGGCTCTTGTTTCTTGAATGGCTGAGCAGGGTAACATCAGTCAGCAAGAAAAAAGGAACCTGCAACCGTGTGAGAAAGAAACTGAGAACTTCTTTGCTGGCATCACGTCAGCAATCAGAAGGGGAAGGGAAACCGGCGGGGGTGAACGTTTGCCCACGTTGTAATCGTGAGCTAAAAAATAGAAGACAGAAATTTGCTTTTAAAGAGAAAGGACTATCATGGCCTACCCTCTTTCATACATGCTAAAACGTGTGTTTCAAAAGGCTGAAACAGAACATTTCTAATGTCCTCATGCTGTATAACAGGCACACCCAGAGTGTCTTACTGATGTATTGAATCACTCTGCACCTGCAGTGAATTTCTCTCCCTGAGCATCTGTGAATGCCCAACTCCCGCAGCAGAGATGGTCTAAAGGTGTGGTGACTGGTCATGGGTATCCGTCTACAAGGGCCAAAGCCCCAGTGTCTTCTCCATGACTATCACTACAATCCTTGCTCCACCTCTCCCCAGAGTGAGTGTTAGGTAGGTGAATCTGCACAGCTGGGGTTGCTTTGGTGACGAAAACTCTGCTGCCGCAAAGTGGGCGAAAGAAGAAAGCTGAAGGCTTGCAGCAGGGGACGCATTACTCATCAAAGCTGCCCCTTTAGCTGGAAGGTAGAGGAATGTGACTGCCCAGGATTTTTTTTTTTTCCTGAATCTTTAAATTGCTCTTTTGCAAGACAACAATTCACGTTCCAGTTAAGCATTCATCTCTACCTGGTTAGTCTGATCAGCCAACTCATAGAGCCGTGGACCTATGCCAGTGGCTCACTATTGTGAGGCCCCAGTTCATTTTTATCTGCTCTGTGGGCAGAGATGACACCCTTAGCTACAGCCAGTCACTGTAAAGACTCCAGTCATTGGAATGTTAGAGCAGGGATGAATTCTAGCAATTGCCCGGGTCTCTCTTTTCGCAGATGAGAGACCCGGTCTACCTGCATCCAAAACCTTGTGATTTAATAGGACATATCAGGACCGGGACTGGAATCCCATCTTCATAAATTCTGGTCTAGTGAAAACTGCGTCTCTTAAAAAAGAAGACTCTTCCTAGAAACACCGGGGAAAGTTGACCTTTACATTTTTCTTCACATTTTGAATCAAAGGAGTGACAGTGGAGCTTAAAGGGCTTTCTTCTGTCACCACACAGTGACATGTTGACAAGAGGCAGAAAAGCAAGCAAGATACAGTCTAACAAGACTACAGTTAGATTTCTTTCGTTTTCCTTGTCTAGGTGCTTCATCATAATTGTTTGCTTCTATAATCACTCATTTATTCTTTCAACAAATACCTGCTGTTCTCCTAAGACCAGAAAAGACTGAATAGTCTATTCAGCACAAATTCCCCACTATGGAATGGAATAACATCGTATAGAGACTGTTGTGAGAAAAGACGATTGGGTGCTCTTCATAGACTAACTTGTTATTTGCTGAGCATTCCCTGCTAAGTAGAAAACTAATAAAGCAAACAGGCGGTAACGTTCTATTTGTTGTTAGCTGGTAATGATTACATGAGTACATTCATAGTCTCCTGGTGAAAAATCCATTAAGCTGAACGCTTACAATTTGAACACTCTTCTGTATGTAGTTACACTTCAATAAAACATGTTCAAAACATGCAAACAATAGGAAGCAATTAATAGACACAATCCCAGTTCTCAAGGAGCTCATATTTTTAATTTTTTTAATGTTTATTTATTTTTGAGAAAGACTAAGATAGAGAGAGAGAGAGAGAGAGAGAGAGAGGAAGAAAACAAGTAGGGGAGGGGCAGAGAGAGAGGGGGACAGAATCTGAAGCAGACTCTGCACTGTCAGCTCAACGCCCAATGTGGGGCTCAAACCCACAAATTGAGATCATGACCTGAGCTGAAGTCAGACGCTCAACAGACTGAGCCACCCAGGCACCCCAAGGAGCACATATTTCAATACAGTTATCCTATGATGCAATAGTCCCCCCTTACCTGCAGTTTTGTTTTCTGCAGTCAACTGTGGTCTGGAAGCAGATGAACCTACTTCTGATCTATCAGAAGTATAGCGTTAGGCTATGTCACCCTATGTCACTCACCTCACTTCATTTCACCGTACAGGCATTTTATCATCTCATATCATTATAAAAAGAAGGGTGAATATATGGGGCACCTGGGTGGCTCAGTCGGTTAAAAGTCCGACTTCAGCTCAGGTCATGATCTCATGGTCCACGAGTTCGAGCCCCGTGTCAGGCTCTGTGCTGTCAGTTTGGAGCCTGGCGCCTGGTTCGGATTCTGTGTCTCCTTCTCTCTCTGCCCCTCCTCTGCTCACACTCTGTCTTCCTCTGCCTCTCAATAAATGAATAAACGTTTAAAAAAATTAAAAAAAAAGAAGGGTGAATATAGTACACTGAGATTTTTTGAGAGAGACCACATTCACATAACTTTCATTACTGCACAGTATTATAATTGTTTTATTTTATTATTGTTGTTAATCTCTTACAGTGCCTAATTTATAAATTAAACTTTATCATAGGTATATAGGTATAGGAAAAATATAATATTTACGGGTTTCAGTACTATCCATGATTTTAGGCATTCACTGGAGATCATGGAATGCAATTCCCCATAGATAACTGAGGACTACTATATTTATAGAAAACAAAAAAAGAAGTCCTCCTCTTTCATTTTACAAAGGAAAGTACTGGAGCCTAGGAAGGTCACATGGCTGGTTTTGGTAGAGGCAGGGGTAGGAGCTGGTTTTCCTGGTTGATATTGTCTCCACACTGTACTTCCTCTCTTCACCAGTATGACTTTCTGTTTTAAGGGCCATCTTTGAAGAGGGTCACTCAGAAAAATGTATCATTTCATTTCTTCTTTGCCTTATTCTAGTCTTCCTTAACTTTAAGCTGAAATTTTGAGTCTTTATTCTGAAATACTAAACTGGAAATTTCTGAAATTTGATACAGTTACCTCCTTTCGATGAAGTTTACTTGATAGAAACAAAGAAGGTTGCCTCTGTACCCCCAAGTGGGCTGCAAACTTAAACCACTAATATTCTCTTTCGTCGGAAATGTTTCCTTTTTGACATGTGCAAGTCTGAGATTTTTCTTACCATTTCCAAAGTTGACAAAAACCAGTATGTATCAATTAGCCACTTTTGAGGAACCAGTCACACTATTATGTACCTTCATTGAGATATCGCTTCCTAAAGACATCTGCCCAATGAACTGTGCCTCCACATCAAGAGTGAGTGGTACCGAGGGGCTCCTGCAGGGCTGTGAGGTAGGCATGCCAGTAATTGTGAGAGCAAGTCAGGGGGCATGCCAGTCAGCTGTCTGGAAGGCTTGGCGCACCTCGGACCCATGGTGCCGGTCATCTTCTATGCCATCTCTTGGATCCTCTCTCCCTGACTTAACATTCCAGGGCCATCTCTTCTGGAAACCCAAGGAATACAACTGAACTTCTAGGGACCCCTAATTATCCCAGAAGCACCTACAGAAGACTAAACACTAGTTTACAGAGCCCACTCTTACTGGGTCCTTTACCTGTACTACTGACCCTTCCTAGCATGGGCTCCTTTTCCTCTCCCCACTTTTTACATGGATATTATCCAAGATCTTATCACCCACTTCCAACACACATTTACATTTGATAGGCAATCTCTTCCACAGTCTCAACTTCCACTGGTATGCCAATGACTCCGTTTTATTTTTACCTCTCGCTAAGGTATCTTTATAGCACCAAACTTCATATTCCTAATAGTCTACTGGAAATCTCTACAATGGTGTTCCACGGGCCCTTCAAAGTCAGTCTGTACGGAAGTGCCTGTTGTCTTTCCTGCTGAATGATTTCTTCTTCCTGTGTCTCAGTGAGGATACATTATCCAACAGATACACAAGCCAGAAGCCAAGAGCCATAAAATTCTCTTCTCTTCATTGTATCAACCATATTCAATCACTTATCTATTAATTGAATCACTTAGAGGAATTGGTTGCTATTGATTACCTGTTTCATATTTTTTTAAGAATTAAATGAGAAAGTCCATGTAAATCACTTTCCTAGTGCCTGAGTAACAAATATTCAATGAATTATGATTATTACTCCTGTAGTATTATCACCACTATTATAGATGCTTTGATCAGCAAGATGGGTGGGTAGATGGACAGAAAGATAGATGGATACAAAAAGCGACAGAATTCAGGTATCTGACACTTTACATTCATTACTTATTCAAAATATTTGTAGTATGCTGATACCAGTTCTGATGTGTGGGTTGTTTTTCCACACCAAACAATTTTCTGACACCTGCCGGGTGTCTTCCAATTCAACTTAATTCTGACACTGTCTACCTAGAGATACCATCAGATTCCACGGTTGAGAGCTCAGTCTTATAAGACTACCCTCCATTTCAGATGCCAATTTCAAGTTTAGGTTGTTACTTGTGCTCGGACCATCTGTTTATAAATCGGAGAGGTTCCTACAACCCCCTCCTTGGGTTCGATTCATTTGCCAGAATGGCTTGTAGACCTAAGGAAACCAGTTTACTCACTAGATTACTGGTTTGTTACAAAGGATATGAATCAACAGCCAGATGAGATACACAGGGCGAGTCCCTGAATACAGGAACTTATGTCCCCGTGGAGTCTGGGGTTTAACACAGCAACACGTGGACGATTTCTGGTTCACCAACCTGGAAGCTCTCCAAAGCCTATCCTTTTGGGTTTTGGGGGAGGCTTCATTACATAGGCATGGTTGATTAAATCATTGGCCATCAGTGACTGAACTCAATCTCCCATCCCCCTCCCCTCCCAGAAAGTCAGGGTGTGGGTTGGGATTGAATGAGACTGAAAGTTCCAATCCTCTCATTACATGGTGGGCTCCACTGGCAACCAGCCCCCATGCGTAGGTGTTTTCCACAAGTTACTCATTAAACAATAAAAGACATCTTTATCACTCTCATCACAGGAAATTCCAAGGGTTTTAGGAGCTCTGTGTCAGGAACTGGATGAAAACCAAATGTATATTTCTTTTTTTTCTTAATTTTTTTTTAACGTTTATTTATTTTTGAGACAGAGAGAGACAGAGCATGAACAGGGGAGGGTCAGAGAGAGAGGGAGACACAGAATCTGAAACAGGCTCCAGGCTCTGAGCTGTCAGCACAGAGCCCGATGCGGGGCTCGAACCCACAAACCGTGAGATCATGACCTGAGCCGAAGTCGGCCCCTTAACCGACTGAGCCAGCCAGGCACCCCTGTATATTTCTTATTATAAATCACAATGTCACAACTACTATATGCTAGAAACTCTTCTAGGCTTTGGGGACATAGCGAGCAAAACAAGTATCTACTCTTATGGACCTTACATTTTAGTGAACAGAGACAGGGATTATGCACATACATGAATACACAAATCATGTATCATGCGGTGGTAAGTTCTACCAAAAAAATAAAGCAGGACAGGGGAACAAAGGAAGCGGGGGACACTACTTTAGATAGGGAAGTCAGAATAACACCTCTGGTGTAGTAACATTTAAGAGGCATCTGAGCAGGGAGAGAAGTGGAGGGGGGTGGCTCTGAGTGTGAGGGTACAAAGTGTATTTCAGGAAACACCAGGAGGCCCGTATGACTGGCATAGAAAGTAGAAAGAAGAAGGGCTCAATGGTGGGGGTGGTGATCTCATCTTATCCTGATAGAATTCTTCAAAGTGTTACTATATTGACCTCACAGATTAGACACTTGAGGCTCATAAATATTCAATTATTTGCCCAACGGCCTTCAAAGTACGTCCACAAAGTAAACTAAGCCTGTTCTATCTGCTGCTTTTCCTCGGCCTTTGCCTTAGTTCAGACCCTCTTCCTGTCTTGCTTGGACTACTGCTATAGGCTCCTAACTGGCCTTCCTGTTCCCTCTCTTCCGCCTCGAATGCTCCACACCATGCTCAGAATGACTTTGTATGACATAGTTGAGTGTATCACTTCCCTGTTTAAAATCCTCCCATGATTTCCCAACTTCTAGACCAGAGGGTCAGGGTCAACTGCAGAGGTAGGACCAGGCTCGTCTCTGCTGATCTGCTTCCTCTCATGTCCCATCCACGTGGTCCTCCACCTATTCCAGATCAGGCTTCCTCTTTTCCCTGTGCACTTACAGATGCTGCTTCCTCAGCTTCTAGCTCCTTAGCTCCTCTGGTCTGTCGGGAGAGCCTCACTACACATCCAGGACTCAGCTGAGGGAGCCTCCCCTACCTTCTCTCTGCTCCCATCCTCTGTATATACGCCCCATTACAGTTCTGATTACATTGTGACTGCTAGGTCCTCTCTAAAGCCAAGAGAGGCCTGGGCCACTCATCTTATGAGGTCCGAAGATACAGAATATGAAGAAATATGAAGAATTTTTAAAATGTGCATATTTGAATGCTTACGTAACACACACGTGCGCGCACACACACACTGCTGGAGGCAGACGGACTACACTGAACCTTGGAACAAATGACTCATATGAATGAATGAATGAATGAATGAATGTGTCTTACTTCCCATGTGGAACAAAGAGAATAATATCTCCCTTGGTAAATGGTCAGAATATAGACCACACAGAAGGCACACAAAAGGCTGTCTTTAATTTTTTTTTTTTTTTAATATCCTTGGCATTTCTGCTAAGAGGCCAGTGAACTGGAACATTTTTATTTATCAGGGAAATGAAAGTGGGATTGCTACAAGACCTCATTTCATGGGAGCAACTGTGGCCCCAAGGCCCTCACATAAGAGGTTTTCCTCAGCTGCTCTTGACAGCTGTCTTGAGGGCTTCTAGCTGCCTGCTCCCATCTGAGTACCACAGGCTCTGGTTCTGAAAGGCGTGGGGTCAAAGGAATAGGGAAATCGACATGTCAGGAAATCTTGGGAGGCCTTCTGGTTTTGCTGCTGGCTTATTTTTTCTTAAGTGGATTTTTCTGGAATATAGGCATACAGTTATGTTATAATTATATCCGTTGAGGACATAAAGCAGCTTGTGTCTTACTTTCCTGAATATAAAAGTCACATGAACGCATTACAGAAAAATGAGATAGTGTAGATAAGTATAAAAATGGAAAATTACCCGGGAAATGGAGACTGAGAGATAGTGAGTTGTCTGAGTTAGACTTTCCACAGGATAAAAGTATCTGACTTAAATCACTTCAAGGCAAATTCTTTGGGGGAAAAAAAAGTAATTTCTATGAAAATAGCAACATAATCATTTTGGGTAGTTACTACATTTCACTTGGGTTCTGAAATTCCTGCGAAGTCTTCACCAACACCACTGAGGAAGTTCTACTTTTTCAAATATAATGTCTAACAATAAAAAAAAAATTGGAACGATTGTTTTCTTTCTTTTTCTTTCTGTTCTCTTTCATTTTAAAACTACATGCAAATGCATTTCAAAGTGAAGTATTCTAACCCAGTATAAATAGAGGACATGGAATAAAAGCCTATTTCATTCTGGAGTCAGGCAACAAAATGTCATAACCTTTGCCCTAAGAGTTTGATTTTCAGTAAAATTTCTTTATAGAGTTTTCTAGCAACCAAGTGTTTCGAACGCTGAATGTGGGAAAATTTTACTTGAGGGCAGCACTGCTTTCTAGGATTTGGTCCAAGACATTTAAAGTGAACGTTGAATAGGGCCTTTTAGAATAGTTTCACTGACTCTTGCTTGAGCTGCAACAAAGTCCCCAGAGGCCCATGGCTACATCACATGCTTGTATCACAACCAATGTGGTACAGAAGACCCTCAATACATTTTTGTTGAATTGCACTTAATTGGGCACGCCTTCTATCTTTCATCAAAGAAAGAACTGGAAGACCACCATATTCTATTTCAAGGCAGTATTTCTAATCCCTAAACAGTGTTTTTTTATGCATTTTGATGTTTTTCACAATCTCATGCAGGAAGAAATATACCACCAAGTAACAAAGTGTCCCATTCTCTCCCCTCCCCATCCGAGGACCACAGGCAGAGCCAGGGCTTGAGGGAGCTAGAAAGGGCTTGAATGCTGGACTTTTCCATGTGCTACTGTCCTTCTCACTGGACCTAGACCTATTTCCACTCTGGCCCTGGTAACTCAGGTGGGGTTTGGAGAAAGGAGCTGAACATTTGGAGTTAACCCCTCTTCTAAATAGCCCCTTTGGTTCTAGCTCCTGTGGAAAAAAAAACAAAACAGAGTATCTCTGGCTGGGGTGAGTATATGCAGGAAAGGAAGCAGGCATTTTAAACATACACTCCCATACTGGGATGACCAGCCTTAAACAGGGCATCTAACCTTCTTGAGCCTCAGTCACCTCATATGTTAAGTAGAGATAAGGAAGGTCTACCACAAAGATTAGAGAAAGACATTGCAGGACTTTTAGTAAGTAGCTAGGATGCAAGTTCCCTTTTTATTATATAAAAGTATCCATTACCCATTATCTCACTGTTCAGCATTCATTTGTTGGAACATCTGTTTCCCTTACGAGGCTGTGGGTCCATTTAAGGACAGGGATTGTGTCTGATTATGGAATGCTTTCCCAAATTTGCAGGATCTAGCAGAATCACTGATGCAGACTTTCAGCAAATCACTTGAATGGCTGGATATTAAAATATTGCATGTATTTCTTCTTAATTTTTATAGCTTTGTATAAGGAAAAAATGTCCTTTTCTTCCAAAAGTGAAAGACTAATATGCTGCACCTGGCATTACATTTAGATTTCGAATGTTCTGGCTCCATATTTTACCCTCTGCATTGAAAAATGCCACTGTGTTTCATCTCGCTTCCTTTTGAAAGTCTGTCAAGCATTTAGCACCTCAGTGAAATTAGGTGAAGGGCTAACTTAACAGCACAGGGGGCCTATCACCAGACCTTACTGACATGACTGGGTTCCTATGCAGATATATTCTAAGAAGATGCATACATTTGTCCCATACGCTGAATAATGGTGGAGGCTGGGGATTCAGTACGTTAAGGTCAATGATTACCCTGACAACTCACATCTATTTTAAGAACTAGAGCTGGAAGTTAGCTTTGGTTGACGGAAGAGCGTAAAGCCAGAAAACTTGAGATTTAATTCCAGTTTTACCAATTACAAGCTGAGCGCCCACGAGTAAGGCATCTAACAACTCATAGATTTTTTACCTCATTCTGGGCACAGTGAGGATAATTACACCTATTTCAAAAGGCTATGGAAGATTAAGATAACGTATGTGGGGGCGCCTGGGTGGCGCAGTCGGTTGGGCATCCAACTTCAGCCAGGTCACGATCTCGCGGTCCGTGAGTTCAAGCCCCGCGTCAGGCTCTGGGCTGATGGCTCAGAGCCTGGAGCCTGTTTCCGATTCTGTGTCTCCCTCTCTCTCTGCCCCTCCCCCGTTCATGCTCTGTCTCTCTCTGTCCCAAAAATAAATAAATGTTGAAAAAAAAAAAAAAAAGAAAAAAAAAAAAGATAACGTATGTGAAAATGCAGCATGTGATCACATTGAATACAGTAATCAATGTCAGTTGAGTGTGAATCAGCTAAGAACCAAGAATGTCTGCTTGTCCATATGAAAGCAAGCACTTCCCCCTCTCAGGAATATGTAATTACAGATCCAACCAGCTTTAATAAAATCTAGTATTCAAAAACACCAGACTACAAAAGTAATTCAAGCCCACTTACTTTACTACAAAAGGATACTTTACAAAATAAATCACCACTGGATTCCAATAAATTAAAACTAAACTTGAGGCAATTAAAATTCCATACAATTTATAAAAATAGTTATTATACCTGACTTTTCAGATTGAAAAAAAAATCACTAAATCAGGAACTATGGCCTCCAATTTACAGCTGAGGAGACAGATGGCTAGAGAGGTAGGTAGATTTTTCAAGACTGCTTACCCACGGCACACCTGTGCCTTTATTTATCGAGTTCCAATTAACATGTGCTAACCTCAAAAGGAAAACGAGTAATATTTAACAGTACTTTAAAAATTCAGCTCTTTTGAGGTTTAATTTGCATATGCCAAATTTGAGCATATAATTCAATGAGTTTTGACAAATGAGACAGTAACGTCTCCATCAATACAATCATGATGTAGAATATGTTTATCACCCCAAAAAGCTCCGCTGGGCCCCTTTAAGTTGTTTCCCTGGCCTCTATCTGCAGGCTCTGGCAAACAGTGCTCTGCTTTGCGCTCTGTTTTTTTTTTTTTTTTTTTTTTTTTTTCCTAGAATTTCATTTACATTTAGCTTTCCGAGTCTGGATTTTCACTTAGCATAAGGCATGTGAAATTCGTCCATGTTGTTGCATGTTATCCTTCCTTTCACGGAGTCCAATCCTTTTTATTGCTGAGCAGAATCTTACTCGTGAATACACCCCAGTTTGATTATCCCTTCTCCAGTTCAAAAGGTACAGCTGGGTTTTTGGCTTTGAGGAGGGTCAATGTCCCTAAGCTCTACCTTGTCCAGTGGTCAATCATATTTAACTTTATAAGAAACTGCCAAAGAACTTTTCAAACTGGCTGTACCATTTTACGTGCCCACCAGCAGTGTATAAAGGGTCCAATTTCTCAACATTTTCTCCAACACTTGTTACTATCTGGCTGTTTGATTATAGGCATCCTAGTAGGTGCAAAGTAGGATCTCATTGTGGTTTTGATTTGTGTTTCCCTGATGGCTCAAGATGTTGGGTATCTTCTGTTCTCATTTGCCTTTCATGTATCTCTTTGGTGCACTGCCTATTGAAATCTTTTGCCTACTTGTAAAAATTGGGTTATGTGCCCTCTTATTAATGACTTACAAGAATTCTTTACATGGCTAGATACAAGACCTTTATCAGATATGTTTTGCAAATATTTTCTTCTAAATGGTGCCCAAGTCCGAAACTTTAGAGTGTACCCTGACATCCCTTATTCCCACTTGCTTGCCAATCCAATCCCCCTGGCTGTACCTTAAAATGTATCCAGAATCTGACCTTTCTCACCACCTCCATTGTTGCCGCGTGGCTCCATCACCTCTCACCTGGATTACGGCCAGGACCTCCTAACAGTGACCTCTTAACGGGTCCCCCTTGCTGCTTCATTCTATTCTAAACAGCATCCTGAGTGATCCTTTTAAACCATACATCACAACATATTACCTTTCCATTCAAAACCTACCGAAGGCTCCTTTCTACTAAGTAAAAAATTACAGATGGTTATTAAAACGGAGAAAACGTCATTTCACTTTTTGAAACTAGCTTTGACAATACAGTATAATAAAATCTTTTCACTGAATCAAATATAAAGAATTTCAAGTATGGCAGCTAGTTCTAATACCATTGGTCACTGAAATTTCAACCACTTTTTGGAGAAAACACTAACTCTTCTAGGGCTGCCCAGCTTCCAAGGCAGAGTCACCTAGTAGAGTAACTTTAAGCTGAAAAAGAGATAACCCTGTCATTGGTTTCCTCTCGTTGGTTCAAAATTAGGTTAGTTAAAAGAGTATGCAGTCAGGGAATGTCAAGCAATCTTATTGTTCCTTTTAGCTTGACACTTTAAGTAACTTCATGTGTATATGTTAGATTTATGAGATGATTAATTATGCAGTTTTTAATTATAATAAAGTTGTCCGTTGGCTACTATCATTGACATGATTGTTCCGTGACTCCAGATACTTTAACCTATGTCAGGCCGGAACTGACCATTCTTTATGCCCAGAAATTTGTTAATAAAATTCTACTACGATCTTCACAACAAAGAGACATCAGAGTCAAATTAGTCTTACTTTACCTAATCTGGGTGTTTAGGAATTGGCATTTCTGCCAGAAATGTCCCTTTCAAGTTAGCCTAAGTGGTTTTCAACGCCCCTATTAGAATGTATTTTCATTCAGATTATAGTCAGAGGCTAAGAAGTGCAAGGGCAACTCAGGCAATGATTTGAAAGCAATTTTTAGAATCCATTTACCTCTAACACAGGGACTAGAACTCATATAAGTGAAGGTCAGGAAATGCACAAAGCAGCTATACATTCAAGATGCACAAGCAAATCTTTCTTTGAGTCACATGTGAAGAAATAGGATTTTCATGGTTATTTTTAAATAGGGTTAGGATTTTTAAATTTGGGAACCAATGAAGTTTTAGTTTCCCTCTGGGGAAATTACAGATCTTCCTTGACTTACGATGGGCTCATGCCCTGATAAACCGATCGTAAACAGAAAATACCGTTAAGTCAAAAATGCATTTAATACCCTTAATCTACCGAACACCACAGCGTAACCTCGCCTAACTTAAAAGTGCTCAGATCAATTGCATTAGCCTATGCTTGGGCAAAATGATCTAACACAGAGAGTGTTTTATAAGAAAATGTCGAATATCTCATGTAATTTATTGGCTACTATACTGAAAGTGAAAAACAGAGTGGTTGTATGTATGAGTGCAGAATGGTTGTAAACGTATCGGCTGTTTACCCTCGTGAGCGAGGGGCTGATGGTGGGCAGTGGCTCGCTCAGACCCAGCATCACGAGAGTGGATGGGACTGTATGTCACTAGTCCCGGGAAGAGACCCAGACTCAAAGTTCAAAGTACGGTTTTTTCTGAATACATATTGCTTTCGCCTCATCATAAATTCAAAAAACAATCTGAAGTCAGGCACTGTCTGAGCTTGACTTCTGGGAATGCCCATTTTGTTTGAATTTTTTTATGTTGATACACTGAATGCCCATGGACTGTAATGCATAAACAAAATCCAAAACTAACACTGCCCTATGAATCCCTTGGCTGAAGTGCTTCAATGCCATAAAGTTTCACAGTCAAGTCAGCTAGAGAAAATAAATCAGAGGACCAGGACTCAAAATTACATATTTAAATAAGAAAATGAAGTTAATAATAGCTACAAGTAAACATTGTTTTAGGACATAGAGCCCATTTGCTAAATTTCCAAATATTTTATTCAAGTGTGAGGAATGTGCCTATTTCTACTAGAAATATTTCAATTTGGTTCGAGTTACTACAACAATAAAAAGAAAGCCATAATGTACTTTCACAAAATTATTTCTTAGGCATTTGCTATCTGCTTTCCATTTTGTGAACCAGTGAGAGAATAAAACCAACACCCATGTGTACATAGTGTTCTGAAGTAAAAATATGTAAGAACGAAAAGAAAAATATAGGATGAAGGTAAGCTCAGGGCCATTTAGTGCTTCACAAAGATGTACTTCCTGACCTGGCAACATTCTTAGACAGCAAGGTGTTCTCTTTTCTGCCCTCAACATCCCAGGGGTGTGGGATTATCTTAACCTTACACATGCTATGATCTAGTTTAAAGAGTGGAGTTTAAGAAAAGTCAGTGAAATTTATTTTGGAATCCATCAAGAAAATATGGCCTTGAGCCCTGCTCTGCTTCTGACAAGGTCTAGGCCATAATAAATGCCTTTCAAAGAATTTTGTTAAAACTGTAGGCACAGCCAACCCGTTTTCCAACTAGGTTCATGTCAACAAATGCTTCATCTTTCCCACATTCAAAGCGAGTGGCCTCTTGTCTCAGGCCTAACTAGGATGTAATAAAAATCGTCATCATCATCGTCATAGTTTTTATTTATTAATTATCTGTTTGCATGATTCTATACGAGGACTCTTCCATATGTTACCCAATTTATTGCTCATAAAATCTTCTCAGGAGATAGACGTGATCAGCCTTATTTTACAGATGAGAACGCTAAGATGCAGAAAGGCTCAGTAACTTGGTATCACAAATTAGTATATGATATTGGAATGTGTACCGGTTATATCTTTATTTGAAAGTTTGTGCGTATAGCTTCCGTATTTCTTTCCAAAGACTCTGCCATTCGGACAGGGAAATGGATCATTTGCTTCCTTTACAATGATTCCAAATAAATAAAAGTTGCAAAGAGCATAACTTAAATGGCAAAACCAGAGCCTCTTATTTTCTTTTTAAAGACCTTTCCCCACATTTGGTTTCCATACCCCTACAGGCAATGTCAGAATTCCACACACATCCTAGGCAAGGAGTCATTTTGAATGCCTCACTCCACTTCCTATAACTGGTTGTCTAGATTAGGGGCTATTGCTGCCAGATCATCATTTGCTGAACCTGTCCTTCTCTCTTTGTTCACAAAGACACGCGATTCTTGTCAAGGCCACTAATGAGCTCCATCTTGCAAAATTTGGTGGTCAGTTTTCAGTCTTCTTCTCACTTGATCTATCAACCGCATTTGATGGTTGATCAGCTTTTCCTTCACTACTTAGCTTCCAGGACATGATTCCCTGGCTGTTCTTCCTCAGACTCCTTTACTAGTTTCTTTTTGTCCTCCTCATTTCTAAATGAACCCAGGGTTCAGTCCTTAGATCTCTTCCCCATCTATCCCAACTCCCTGGGTGACCTCATCCTTTATAATGGCTTTACACATATTGGCCACTTTCAGATTAACGTCTTCATCCTCAGCCTCCTCCCTAAACTCCAGACTGGTATGGCCAACGGTCTGCTCATCTTGGATGTTCAAGGGGCAACACGGTTCAAAACCAAAGTCCTCGTTTCCCCTTCCAAATCTCCTCTTTTCACATTCTTCCTCATTTTAGTAAAGAGCAACTCAGTTCGTACTGTTGCTCGGGCCCCAAGCCTTGGAGTCATTCTTAAGAAGCAGTGTCAAATCCATGAGCAAATCTGGTTGACGGTCTTGGCTTGACTCTGAGATAAATACGGAATCTAAATACCTCTCACCACCTCCTCTGTAACCACCACCACCACCTGTGATTACTTCTCACTGTGATTACCGCAGGGGCCTTCCAAACATCTCCCTGCGTCAACCTACCCCTTTCATTCTATTCTCAACACAACAGACAGACTTACTCTTGAAAACATAAGGCAGATCATGTCACTCTGCTCAAAACCCGACCAGGACTTCCCGCTTACTGAGAGCAAAAGGCGAAGTCCCTCCCACAGCCTGCCAGATTCTGTATGATTTTCCCTCTCATCACTTCTGACTTCAGCTCTTATTAATCTCCCCTCACTTACTCTTCTCTGCCCCACTTTGCTTTTCTTCAAATGTGCCAAACAAGCATAATCTCACACAAAGGCTGTTACACTTGCTGCTTCCTCTGCCACAACCTACTTCCCCTATCCCCACTGTTTGCTCCCTTGTTTCCTCCAAGTCTTTGTTTCAAATGACCCCCTTCTCTGACCACCTTCGCTGACCACTCCTCCCGCACCCCCCTTCAGCCCACCCCCTCTCTCTGACCCAGCTTTATTCTTCTCTACAGTAATTCTCACTATTTGACACATTTCATATTTGCTTGTTTTGTTTTTTTTTTCTCACTTTTTATTTCCCGCCCATTTTACCTAGAATGGAAGCTCCAGAATGGCCAAGAATTTGTTTTGTCCTCTCCGGTATCCCTAGCACCTAGCACAGGGCCTGACTCGTAGTATAACCATTTGTTGAATGACGGCGCTGTGGCAATTTTGTGTTCACAGAACCCCCGATCGCGTCATCTCTTACTTCCTGACAAGACTGTCTTCGCCACCTAAACTTTAGGCCTCCCCTTATGGCCCAGTTGCCATATATTCAGGTCTTCTGAGTGCCCTGTAGATCAGAGTTAGTTCCTGGACTCAGCAGTGGCAAGGAAGACCCAGGCTCTCTGTCGTCTCTGTCATCCTCAGCCATTAGTGGAGTCCTAACACTTGTCTTCTTGTGGGCCCGAGATGACTGCCACAATCTTGATGACAAAGTAAATCTTACTAAAAAGAGAGAGATTTCCTCATTAGGGAAACAAGCCATTCCCTCTGGAAAGACTTGCAGCAGGCTTTCCTTTCTGTGTCCCATGCCCATTTTGCAAGTGAAAGAGTGGCTGAGAAGGCCAGCTGGCATGAACAGCCTCTGTCAGGGAAGACAGAAAAGTTGTGGCGTTAGGAGTAAGGACCCTCGTTGGATAAGCAAGCAAGAGTGTCTGTTGCAGTCTACACATTTTTGACTTCTAAGAAATTTTACGTCTCTCTTTTTCATCTTCTCTTACTCCGTTACAGGGTCTTGTTCTTGCTTTAGAGATACTATGTCTTATTTTGTCTCCAAAGGAATGTTAAACATAATATTTTGAAGTTTTCTTCTGTTCCCTGCTTTACCTCTATTTTCTCAAAGTTCCCTTTATAGGTTTTCTTTAATTTTGTCTTATTTTTGTGTGGTCTTTCTCATCCATGTTAGGGACAGTTCCTCTCGCTTAAAAAAATAATTTTTTTAACGTTTATTGGAGAGAGAGAGACACAGTGTGAGCAGGGGAGGGGTAGAGAGAGAGGGAGACACAGAATCCGAGGCAGGCTCCAGGCTCGGAGCTGTCGGCACAGAGCCCCACGTGGGGCTCGAACTCACAAACTGTGAGATCGTGCCCTGAACCGAAGTCAGACGCTTAACCAACTGAGCCACTCAGGCACCCCTGTCTTTACATATTTAAAAGAGAGACACCAAACAAACCGATTAAGAGTTATGTGTGCATCAAGGGGCAGACAGTGATGATAGATGGATTTACTAGAGGATTCCCTTGGAGAGAGATGTCCTCTTTCGGGGGAAGGGGGGACTCCCAAAAGCAATAGGTGGACGTCTTTTCTTTAGGACCATCCAATTTCTTCAAAGAGCATTCATCTCAAACCTCAGTGCCTCACTGATGGGGTGGGGAGTGTGCCTGGTTGCTAAGAAAGGTGGCTGATATTCCCAGAATCTCACATGGAAATATAAGCTTAAATCCCCAAGGCTTCTGTTTTACTTGGTGTCCACAATTTTGACCCCTTTTTGGTTCAATTGTTCTTGCAAAATTAAACTTTGCTTTCCTGCGACAGTGGAGGAGGGAGCTAAGGGTGGGGTGGGAGGGGAGGAGAGCAGTCACCTGACTTCAAACAAGGGACTCGAGGTAGGGAAGGGGAGGAAGTGCAAAGGGTCTGTGCGGACATCAGCACTATCTGCTCTACCTGATTCACTCTCAAGGCCCTGCTAAACTTGCTCTTTGTTGTTCTTTGGTGTCTCTCTGTGCAGGCACTTGGGTCCTTTGTCCTCCCATGACATGAGGTCCATCATCCCTGGCACTGTTATTGCCCCTCCTGTTCGGTCTGTCAATCGAGGTTTCATTTATGGGTGTATATGTGTGTGGGGGTGTGTGTATGTGTGTGTGTGGATAAATTTATATATTAGTGTCATTTTAGTGGAGAATGCAGATCAAAGGTGTGGGGTCAATTTGTCATTTTCGTACAGATATCAAAGATGTGAAAGGTCATATCAATTCAAAAATGCTAGGACCCTACCAATCTTGAAAGCGGACCTTGTCATTTTACAAAAGAAGAAAGGAAAGCCACGAGAACCGGGTTCCTTGCTAAAGTGAACTGTTGTCATGAGGTTCTTCTGGAAGACAGCGTGAAGACATTGTCAGGCCTTTATGCTGTCAACTGAGGCTGACTGGTTTTGCATTTCAGCCCCCTTGTCAACCAGCTCTGTGATCTTAAGACAGTTTCTTAAACTATCTGTCACTCACCTTCTTCATATGTAAAACGGTGATAATAATAGTTACCTAACTCATCAGGTTGTGGTTGGCATTAATGTTTTTATGTGTAAAGCACTTAAAATACACTTTCACACAGTAGTCCATTAACCAACATTACTATTATTAGTTTGGATACATCTAACTTAACTTTTAAAAATCCCGTGCAGAATACTATTAGAATAGAAAGAGATCTTAATCTAAGAATTTGTACACATAATATTGGCGGTAATTAATCTAGTATACGTGTTCTATATGTAGAGATAAGCCTAACAAGACTGCTGACAGAAAAACCACCCTTGGAAAAGTCTGCATAAACCCACCCGTTTGAAATATGTTTAGATTTATCCAGTAAAAGAAACAAACTAAACTACATGATGGTTTACAAGGTAAAATATACTCATTTATTGGGGCGCCTGGGTGACTCAGTCAGTTAAGCGCCTGACTTGGGCTCAGATCACGATCTCGCAGTTTGTGAGTTCGAGTCCTGCGTCGGGCTCGGTGCTGACAGCTCAGAGCCTGGAGCCTGTTTCAGATTCTGTGTCTCCCTCTCTCTCTGCCCCTCCCCTGTGCACACTCTGTCTCTCTCTTCTCTCAAAAATAAATAAACTTAATTTAAAAAAAAAATATGCTCATTTATCATCTAAAATTACTAACAATTCTAATTCTTATAAGACACTACCTGAAAACATCGGAAGTTGGCCTTTTACACTGGTCCCAACCGATCTGCATTAAAAGGGAGTGGCTTCTGCTTTAAATAACGAAATAACACTAGGATATGCTTCTTTCATAGTTAGGCATTTCCCGGCCTGTAATTCAACAACAGTGAAAAGTGATTTAGAGAATTGAACAATATGGGCATAAGTGATATCTTCCTATGACCTGGACTCAGAAAGCAGGGGAAGAAGGGAAAACCCGATTGTCATCTGAAGACATTTTCCTTAATAGGGGAGGATAACACTGTATACTTTCACTTCTTAGATCTCTTAAACACAGGCCCAGGGGAGCGTCAGAAGTGCACCCTTTCTAGAATTCTAGTTGGGGTAGCTTCTGAGTACTTCCCTTCCAGCTGCCCTTGCTGATTAGAAGAGGCTCTACAACAAAACACACAAGAGGTTAGTAGGGCACCAAAGCCCAAGCCAGGGCTTCGGCAAGAGCCCGTGAGAGAGGAAGGAGTAATTCCGGGATTTTACAGGTCACATGGCCGCCAATACTTCCCACTACTGTATTAGATTAGCATTTTTAGCACAGGCGTTGCTGACTCATCACCAACTACTGGTCTGCCATGACTGCTGAGTCTCTTCCTGAGGCAGTTGTGCCTCGTCATTTCTGTGGCGTGAGCTTCGGGGCCCTTGACGTATTGTCGTGCCCTTTTACTCATTGAGAGTCATCCTGTTTTTGTGGATTATTCCCTAATTTGTCAATGTCTGTTTGGATTCCACGTCTGTTCTCGAGGAGAAAAAAAATGTTAGACGCACAAAAAAGAAATCTTTTCGAAACTATCCTCCAAATGAATGCCAAGTCAATGAAGAAAATGTTAAATAATTCCTGGCCTTGAAAGCTGCAGATCTCAAGCGTTTTCTTATACGTGTTGAAATTACCTAGACTGTTAACAATAACATTGCACTTAGTAACGGCAAACTCATGCCATGAAGTAACCCATACCACAATCTAAAGTGAGAATAAAAACATTAAATTCGAACTGTATTATAGGACAAGACCATTATAAAAGATATTTAAAGAGATTATTTTCTCATGAACATTTCCCCAGGTCATTTTATTTTATCTATTTTTTTTTCTCTCCAAGTCCAAATTATTTCTTGATATCTTATCTAGCATATAAAGTCCATGTGTTTTATAAGATATGTGTGAAATATGTAATTTCATAAACACTTTTATGGTCTCAGTGCTAGGTTTTATATTGTACATCAGTTACAAAATGTGGATAAAAACAGCCCAACTTAATAAAATCAGGGCAAGGATTTTTGCAGCCGGCAATTATTTTTGTGCTGAAAATTAGACATTCTCTGGACCTAATTAACAAAACACCACATTGCATTTTTGTTGGGAAAGGTCAGGTACAAATAAGTTAAAATGATTAACAGCAGACTCACTGTGGATATGCAGCATGCTTAAATTCCTTGGGTCCAGAATGCACAGGAAAGATAAGTGGGGCAAAGGCAGGGACATTAAGATCCTACAGGAATCCTGAGGCACCTGATGCAGTCAGTTCTCCAAGATCACACACTGTCTTCTGGGCCAGGCCTTGCCTAGTTCCCAGGTTCTGCTGCCCTCTCTCCTATTACCTAAGTCACTCAACTCCCACGTCCACTTCACCTACTGAAGTGAATCTCCAGGAACAAACCCAACCTTAGATGGACTGGAACCCTGCAATTACTGGGCAGGCAACCAGAGCCTTAATGCCCCATGACTCAGTATTATGTCTCTCCTGCTGGCTTTGGCATTCTGCCTTGTTCTCAAGATCTGGTACCCACCGTGTGTTCTGTATTTATGCCTTGTCCTGTTTTCTGTGCCCAAGCCCCTTCCTGGAAACTCGCCCAGCACTCCTGAAGAACTGGGGAGCTCCCTTCTCCTGCCTGTCTGCCTGCTAGGCATTGGGGTCCTTTTCCTCACCCACACCTCCCAAAGGGAGCCACGGTGTTGTGGTCAATAGCCCTAATGGAGGGGTTGGACAGAGCTGGGAGGTCCAACTAACCTCTCTGGCCTCAGTGTCCTCACCTGTGGAAAGGGGATATTAGTAGCACCAACTTCCTAGGGATGTTGTGAGGGTTTAATAGTTAATACATCTTACGGTACTTAGAACAGTTGGCCGTAGTATATAAGTACTCAGTGAATACCAGGTCTTATTAACGGTAGAACTTACGGTAGACTACAAGCCAGCCGACACAGGCAGCCTGGTGTTCGGAGCTCTAAAGTCTGTGGTCCTCCATCCCATTTTTCAACTACCTGTTACACTTGCTGCACTGGATTTCAACTTCCACCGACAGCACAGTCCATTCCTCGGCACACCCTACCCCAGGCTCCTGTTTCTTTCTTTCTTTCTTTCTTTCTTTCTTTCTTTCTTTCTTTCTTTTTTTAAGTTTCTTTCTTTATTTTGAGAGACAGAGAAGGTGCACATGAGTGGGGGAGAGGCAGAGAGAGAGGGCAGCGCAGAGCCCGATGTGGGGTTTGAACCCTTGAACCGTGAGATCATGACCTGAGCCGAAACCAAGAGTCAGACGCTCAACCAAGTGAGCCATCCAGGCACCCCTGCAGGTTCTTGTTTCTTGGCCTGGATTCAACCCCAGGCTGTGGCAGTTACTGAGTGAAGCACAGCTTGGTCCCACAGTAGTCTTAGAAAACTTGGTTGTCTCTGTAATTTAGTAATTACTTCCGCATTATTGTCTTATTTGCCCTGACAGTGTTTGCTTATCACAGGGACAGACAAACCCTAAAAAGCATCTCTACAGAAAACCAAATTTGAATACAAAGAATGTATACCAATAAAATGCAGAGTTATTTACAAAATGAAGACCGTAAGGAATGATAACTATAAATGTTGCTATAAGCCTACCATTAACCTTATTACACAATGGACTTTGGTTTCGTTGTTGTTGTTGTTGTTGTTGTTGTTTTTAATATCTTTTACTTGACAGAATTAGAAATCTCAAAGTAAACTTGCCTAGAGCCAAGCTAAATTATCTCTTTTAAGGTCAGACCAGATATTTGCTTCATGCCAAGTTTCTTCATCCATGCATGTTGAAAGCCAGTAGTAAATACATCCTAAGAACCAAAGGTCAACGACAAAACAGGTAATGTCAACACTCTGTTTCAGCAAGCGCATGAACATGACAGATGTTCCAGTGTCTCTATCCAGAGGCCACATGGAAATTATGTTGTGGTTTTCATAAATGCTTTTGATTAATTTTAAGGATTTTGGTGGATTGATTCAAACCACTCAGGCCTCTCCCTGGTTTATTCTTTGGTAAATAATTCTCCCTTTGAAGTCTGCAAACGTATTTGGAAGATATTAAAAATATTTTAGATACTAAAGGTGAAAAAAATCTGCGGCTTCAGAGGAATATCTCACCATTTGCAAAATGGTACTGGAATAATATCACAAGGCCTAAGAGACAAGAATAACCAAAGAGTAAAGACAAGGCTACATTTCAGCTATTCTAACCCTTGAAAGTGGTATTGCAAAAAAAGGGGGGGGGGGGAACTACCAATTCATCAATTCCAAGTAGTACATTTTTTTCACATTTTAATATACCTAAAATCAGGATGCATCACACAATCCATGTCATGGCTTAATTTACAGCAATTTTTCTTTCTTAGTGGTACATGAATTAGTGGCATACTTTTCGGTCTATAAATGTCTTAGATTTAATGAAATATGGTAAGTATTGGAATTTCTTTTGTCTCTCTGACCTTTCCTTCTCTATTCCTTTATTTTCTTCGACTTTCCTATTCCTTTAGTTTTCCTCCTTTCCTCTCTTGAAAATATACGTAGATATAAATGTACATATATACGAATCATATATATTCACATACTTTACACACATATATACACCTGGCTTGGACCCATCCAATACCCCCCAAAAGAACTAGGGACCTCTCTTCTCTACCTGTTCATCTCCAAAGAACTGAACTGGAGTCCTTTTCCTCACCCCAAGCCCAAGGTGGTGTTCCTGTCTCAAAAAGAAAAGGGGCATTCAACTCAAAGCCTTCTTACTCTGTAGGAAAAGTTCAGTGACAAGCCAGCTGTAGGGCAAAGTGAAAACTTCTCGTTAACACTAAGGATGCTGGATCTGGTTTATCTATCCAGTCTCCATTCCTCACTAGCATGCCTAATAAAGGACTGACCTAAACTCTTTGTTCTGAAGTCCAGGAACGAGAGAGAAGACACTTAATTTTTCTCTTCCCTCATGGGAACAGGGTTATGGCCAACCCGTAGCTTGAATGAGCCTCTTTAATAAAGACACCAGCTTCCCCAGGGGCCCACATGCCCTGCATGGCAAATCTCGGGATTGTATTTTATCTTCAGAAAGCTTTCTCTTGGTGCCGCCAGCACACAGGAATTATTAATTAATACAAAGCAGTGCATGTTCAAACAGCATGGGGGAAGGATCTCAGGAAACTCCAGACCGCCTAAAATAAAGTTCTCGTCAGTTTAAAAAACCCTTGAAGTTTGATGAAGATTTTACTCTGCTCCCAGTTTAGCTAACCAAACTGATGGAAAACAAAGAAATCAGAATATTACATTTTACCCTCGCATTGGGCTGCATATAAAGTAATGAGCCTTTAAATAGGGCAACATTTTGGAGGCAATAAAGGAAAAATGCTTGGCAAATAATACATCCACATACAAAAAAGCTGGCTGAAAAGTCATTTGCTGGCACTCACCGATACTCCCCTCCAACTTTTCTCAAATCCTCCTATGTTTCTCTATTTCTAAGCCCCTTAGAACAGATATTCCAGATGTTCTCCCATCCCGACCCTGACAGCTTCTCCCACACACTAAATTGGGTAGCTTAAGAGGCAGCTGAGCGGCACCTGGCTGGCTCAGTCAGTTAAGCGTCCGACTTTGGCTCAGGTCATGATCTCATGGTTCGTGAGTTCGAGCCCACATCGGGCTCTCTGCTGTCAGGGCAGAGCCAGCTTCAGATCCTTTGCCTCCCTCTCTCTCTCTCTCTGCCCCTTCCCCCCTACCCCCCCACCCCACCTCTCTCAAAAAAAAAAAAAAAAAAAAAAAAAAAAGAGGCAGCTGAAGTATGCCTGTTTCTCTGTGATTCAAGTTTTTGCACCTTCAGGAGTTGGTAGGAAGCTTGGTACTCAAGGCTTTTTTGCAGTTCTGCTGGATTTGGCTTCCTAAGAGCATCAGCTTTTTTTTTTAATTTTATTTTTTTAACGTTTATTTATTTTTGGGACAGAGAGAGACAGAGCATGAACGGGGGAGGGGCAGAGAGAGAGGGAGACACAGAATCGGAAGCAGGCTCCAGGCTCTGAGCCATCAGCCCAGAGCCCGACGCAGGGCTCGAACTCATGGACCGCGAGATGGTGACCTGAGCTGAAGTCGGACGCCCAACCGACTGAGCCACCCAGGCGCCCCTCCTAAGAACATCAGCTTTAAGTGAACCCAGAGAGCAAGCAGGTGTAGTGAATGTTCATATCTTCTGGAAAGTCTCCATGGTGTGAGGGGGAAAGATGAAAAGAAAAGCATCGTTTCCTCTAATTTACAGGAAAACCAACAGTCAACATTTATTATTCATTTTCTTGGAGGGTACTTCTTCATGGTTCATTAATATCATGTATAACATATTTCAAAACCTGTGCAGTTAATTGTCTATTTATAGACATTGCCGTGTTTTCCAATAATTACAGGAGCTGACTTAACCTAGTTAGGTAGGTATGAAAATAAACCTGGGAAAAAAATAAAGTTGATTCCTTTGGGTGAAATTTTTAGCCTTCTACATCTCAACACATCAACACATCTCAAGATGAACAGTATGTTTCAGTGATGACAATCTTGGGCTTTGGAATTAAACTTGACTTTGAATACTAGAGTCTCCACTAACAAGCTGTCTCACCTTGGACATGTTACTTAACATCTCGGGCCTCAGTTTCCTCCTCTGAAAAATGGGTATAATGTTACCTAATTGTTTTCTCATTTTCTGTCTAATTTTGAGTGTTCTTATTCCTTCCCGTACTTTCCACTTACTGATAAGTTACACATAAAATATGTAATATTCTTATTCTTTCAATGGTTCTCCTTAACTTTTAAATAGGCACGGCTAACTTAAAAGTTTTCCAGTTATCAATATCTCCATGCTTCTCCTAAACAAGGCACAACATTAGAATGCTTTCACTGGTGATTTATGACTGAATGCAGACTGGCATTTGAAGTCCATCTTGTTTGTTTTACCACCAAAACGCGTCACCATCAGTGTTTTTATTTTAACCAATCGTAACTTTTTTGATCTACCTACATCCTTGTCAATTTCTTCACCGGACAATGATTCTTTTGGGTTCAATTTCCTTCTTACTAGAATACACCCTTTAAGAGATGCTTTCAGCCCAGCATCTGTTACTGGGAAACTTCCAGCATGTGGCTGCTGATGTCTCAGGCCAGCACTCGCGCTTGACTTACAGATTAACCGGGAATGAAATTCGAGGTTGACAGTCATCTAATTTCTCTCAGATGACACTGCTCCAGACCTTATGATTTCTGCTGTTGCCTTTGAGAAGTCTGTTGATCTGACAGTGGTGATTCCTTTGGTGACAGTTTCTCTTTGCTCTTCAGTTGCTTTTACAATCTATTCTTTGTCTCCCGTGCTTTGTTTCTCAGTTTCACTTAGGCATGCTAGGTGTGGTCTCCTGGTGCTTCCTACATCTGAGCAGACACGTTCCTTCATGGCTCTAGAATAAGATTAGGCATTATCTTATCGGAAATTCCCTCTACTCCATTCTGTCTCAGGAACAGTCTTTCCTCCTGGAATTCCTATGTGATGTATTTTGGGTCTTTTCATTGACTCTTTCAGGTCTCTTAACTTCTCCTTATATTCCATCTCTAGCCCATGCTACCTTCTGGCTAATTATTTTCAGATCCACCTTCCAGTTCAGAATTCACATCCATAATAACATTATCTTGTCATCCGAGCTACTATCTTATTCGGTTACAATCTCTTCCGCTGTTAGAACTTCTGTTACTTCATTTCTTTTTTTCCTTCTCATGCTGTCTTACCTTTTCTTTAAATCCTTTCATTTATGTCTTTTTGTTTTTTGTTTGTTTGTTTGTTTGTTTTTTAGAGACAGAGCATGAGCAGGGGAGGGGCAGAGAGAGAGGAAGACACAGAACCGAAGGCAAGCTCTCTAGGCTCCGAGCTGTCAACATAGAGCCAGACATGGGGCTCGAACCCACGAACCGTGAGATCAAGACCTGAGCTGAAGTCCGACACTTAACCAACTGAGCTACCCAGGCACCCCTCGTTTACGTCTTTAGTCATCTTAAGTATAATTATTTTATATTTCTCTTTCAGACAGTTTGTGTGCCTATTTCTGCTATTTATTTTAACCAGCTGACCTTGCCCGTGGTGGATTATTATCCTTTGTGTTTTGGCTTTGTGCAGGTTAAGTGCAGCTTACCTGGAGGAATCCCACCTAGGCTGAGGCACTCCCTCCATTGAGGTTTTCAGCTTGCATCTACCAGGCACCTTGGGGGCATTGCGGTCTGGGACCAATTTTAATATTAAATTCTCTGGCTGGAGTTTCCCAGACAATGCAGGTAAGGTAAATGAAAACCTTTAACTCACATGTGGTACAGATCTGAACTGAAAAATTCCCACAGGACATTTTACTTTACCATTCCAGCCCAGGCCAAGAAAGACAAGCTAGTTTCTTCAGATCTCCCATTACTAAAGGGTGGATTCTGGGTGCCTGGGTGGCTCACTCAGGTAAGCATCCTACTTCGGCTCAGGTCATGGCCTCATGGTTCGTTGGGTTCGAGCCTTGCATCAGGCTCTGTGCTGACAGCTCAGAGCCTGGAGCCTGCTTCCGATTCTGTGTCTCCCTCTCTCTCTGCCCCTCCCCCGCTGGTGTTCTGTCTCTCTGTCTCTCAAAAATAAACAAATGTTAACAAAATAAAAAATTTAAAAAAGGGATGGATTTTTTCGCCAAGGGTATGCACCTTTGAGGGCAGTGGCTTTACTGGAGGGTTTCATTCAACTTCCCACTTTATGTTGGTCCAAGGCTTTATCATCTGTCTTTGCATGGGTGTGAAAATCGGATGCTGAGATAACTCCTCTTCCAGCACCCCAGCTCCCAGTTCATCTCTGGTTTGATTCTTAGACTTTTCATTTCTGCCTCTTGGGTGCCCTGTGCCTTCTTGTGAGCTACAGGAAGCATTGAAAATCTTTGTTTTAAAAAAAAAAAATTTTAATGTTTCTTTATTTTGAGAGAGAGAGAGAGAGAGAGAGAGAGACAGAGTGTGGGCAAGGGAGGGACGGAAAGAGAGGGAGACGCAGAATGTGAAGCAGGTTCCAGGCTCTGAGCTGTCAGCACAGGGCCCGACGCAGGGATCGAACTCACAAAGGAGGAAATCATGGCCTGAGCCAATGTTGGCCACGCAACTGACTGAGCCACCACATGCCCCGCATTGAAAATCTTTAAAAAATATATATTATTATATTTCATCTAGCATTTTTAAATTTATGTTTTTAATGTTTATTTATTATTGAGAGGGAGAGAGAGAGAGAGAGAGTGCAAGCCGGAGATATGCAGAGAGGGGCAGGGACAGAGAATCTGAAGCAGGCTCCAGGCTCTGAGCTGTTAGCACAGAGCCCAATGCGGGGCTTGAACTCACAAACCTCAAGATCGTGATCTGAGCCAAAACTCAACCGACTGAGCCACCCCCCTCATTTAGCATTCTTAAGTGGTTGTAACAAGGGGATTTTCAGATTGCCTAGTCCGTAAAACTGTCACACCCAAACTCTCTGTTTGGTCTGTTAACCTCCTTGAACGTATTACTTTGAGACAAAGAATATGTTTTTCAAATGTGTCATGTGGTGGTATAATACAAATAGATACTCGTGAAGATGCGGTATATCCTTGGATTAGATCTGCTGAAAACTTAGGCCTCGAGGTGAATAAATTCTTGTGAGAAATAATTGATATTTGATTCTTGATTAAATAAACACTGAATACTTCCACAAATTTTGCTGATCTTACAAGACAAGCTACAAAGTATAGCCACCTGTGTGCATATGGGATGTCATACATGTAATTAGTTCTCTCTCCCATGCAACTTCCGGATGGTACCAAGCGAGGCCCCCATTTCTTAAAGGCACAGTATTGCATAATGATTATAATTGTATACATACACTTTGCATGGATCTGACATATATTTTAGGAGAAAAAGATAGCTAACTCCTTCATAAACGTTAGCAAATATATTCACATTTCATGAAACAACAAAGTTTTGTGGAAAACCTCGGAAAATTTTGTGGAAAATGTTGATAAGTTGCAAAGGGCACAGGCTTGAAAGACCAAAGGGCCTGGGCTCTGATGCCATCTGTACTAGTTACTGGCTGTGTAACATTAAGTGAGTTAATGAACCTCTCTGGGCCTCCCTTTCTTCATCAATAAAAGCAGAGATGAGAGATGCCCAGCAGGGCTGCAGTCAGAATTCAATGAGAGAATAAATTCATATAGCAGGTGCTGAACGAACATTGGGTGCAAAGACAGAAGGAAGGACAGAAGGAGAAAACGAAGGGAGGGAGGAAGGAAGGAAAAACTTGAACTGTTAAGGAATGGAGGTTGCCAGTGCTCCTCATTTCATTGAAGAACAGGACTATGTTGGTCCTGCTCTCCAATGAATTAGCCTAATGCTAAGTTCCAAATAATCTTTGGCTAGATTGCTATCATTCACGCAAATTCATTCCATGTCTTGTGGAAAGTTTCATGTAACAACAAACACAAGTCCGACTGCCTGGAATCTGAGATGTTTGGAGACATCCACCCCTCAGGAAGGTCCCTCAGCAAAGAGTGGAGGGCATCAAACAATGAGAGCCCCTCGAGTGACTTTTGAACGCCAATGGTTGTAACAGGGAGAAGAAACATTGCCTCTGAGCAAACTGGACTTTCAACTTTTCTGCCCCAAATAAGCAACCTAAAAAGAATCACAGAGCAAGAGGCTAGAAGGAAGTAAAACTACACAACGCTTTTGACCAGCACTCAGAACTCTACAAAGTCCTGCTCTCCCTCCAGAAATTTCTAAAGGAATAAAAAGAACACTTTCGTGGTCACTGTTTCTGCTGAGATGTTTTCACGATGTCTGTTCCCTACGAACAGGTTTAGAGGTATGTGAGAACACCAAATACCCTCAGAGGAAAATGAACTGGTCCTGTTCCCCTTATTTGGTGGTGTTTATTAGTCTTTGGTTTCTTTAAAAATACATCTCTGCCCTCAGGAATGTTGAAAGAGCCCAAGTATGTAACAGGGATGGTCAGCTCAAGCCCAACATGACACAGCAATTAATTCATCACTGGATGGGGACAGCTTACGTGCAGAAAACCATTCATATCACACCTCAGTCCATGAATATGGTTTTTCCATCCATTTCTGAGGCTAATTAGGGGAAAAGCTTGCTCTGAGTGAGCAGGTAGGCTTTTACATTTTATGTGAGTTAATTTCTCAGGAGATGATCTGTATCACCTTGTTGATACATATGAAGAAGAACATTTAGTAAGAAAAGAAACATGGCAATCGTTCTAGGGTCCTACAGGATGTAAATGTGAGATGCAAGCTAAAATACACAGTGTGTGAGAATCGATGAAGATGGTGAAGATGTAAAATGTAAAAATGTAAAAAAAACCATTGCTTTCCTCCTTCATCAGAACCCTGGGCAGGAACCGCCACATCCCTATCACTAGGAAAAATATATTGATTTGGAAATATCTTTCTAAATGTAGCAAGAATGCCCACAACGCTACTGGAGTTTTAGAAATGCAAATGTTCTGAACTAGTATCACATAAATATGAGTTAACAGGCCATGTAAGTGTTAAGATATGTGCCTCTAGGTTAAAACATTGGTCACATAAGGATAAGATGTTCAGAGAAATGGATAATGCGAGATAGCAATATTGTTTAATCTCACATGGACTACAACCCTGTTAATTTCAGCAAGATTGACCACGTTCTGGGTCATAAAACAAGCCTCAACAAATGTAAAAGAATTGAAATCACCCAAAGTATAGTTGCTGCAACAGAATTAAGCTGAAAACCATACACAACTATCTCCGGAAAATCCCCAAGTATTTGGAAATTAAACAAGAAACAATTCATGAGTGAAAGAGGAAGTCACAAAGGAAATTAGAAAATAGTTTGAATTGAATGAAAATGAAAACAATGTATCAAAAATTGGGGGATGCAATAGTCAATATCCTACCGATTGAAAACAAGGCAAAGGTGTTTTCCTTCACCATTGCTATTCAGAATTGTACAGGAAGTCCTAGCCACTGCAATAAGGCAATAAAAAGAAACAAAAAGTCTACAAATTAGAGAGGAGGCAGTGAAACCATCTTTTTTCACAGAAAAAATTATTGTCAACATAGAAATTCCAAAAGAATCTATAAAAAAGCCTTTGGAACTAATAAGAGTTTTGAAAAGTCATAATATTTGATATACAAAATCGGTAGTATTTCTATATACTAACAGTAAACAATTGGAAATTTAAATTCAAAGAAAACTTACCAAATATAATAGGACCAAGAAACATTTTAAACATTTAGGTGTAAATCTAACCAATGATGTCTAAGATCTGACTCCTGAAAACTAGACAAATGGATATTAAAAATAAGACCTAAAAAATTAAGAAATATATCCTGTTCATGGATGGGAAGACTAAAAAGTGTTGAGATGTTAATTTTCCCGAAAATGGATCTATAGATTCAAAACAATCCCAATAAAAATTTTAACAGGTTGCTTTGTAGAAATCAACAATATGATTTTCAAATTTATATGGATGGGCACCTGGGTGGCTCAGTTGGTTAAGCATCGACTCTTGATTTTGGTTCAGGTCATGATCTCACAGTTCATGGGACTGAGCCCCATGTGGGGTTCGATCAAGCCCTGCTTGGGATTGTCTTTCTTCTCTCTCTGCCCCTTCTCCCACTCACGTGCGCTCTCTCTCTCTCTCCCTCTCTCTCTCTCTCTCTCAAAATAAAAAAAAACAAATATTTAAAAAATAAAATAAAATTTCCATGGAAAGGCAAAGAAGTAGAATAGCTAAAACACTTATGAAAAAGAACAAAGTTGGAAGAGTACATGCTACCTGATATCCAGACTAATTAGCCACAGTCATCGGAACAGTGTGGTATTGACGAAAGGATAAGCCTTCAGATGAATAGAACTAGATACAGTGTCCAGAATAGACCCACACTGATTCAGTCAAGTGTTCAGTGAAAGAGCAAAGGTCTCACACAATTGGAGAAGACAGTCTTCTCATCAGACGATCCTGAAACAACTGGATAGTCACTTGCAAAAAAGAGTGCCTTATTAATAAATAACACCACATGGCTCATAGACCTAGATTTAAATCTAAAATTGTGAAGCTTTTTAAAGAGAACAGAAAATTGTGACCTTGAATGAGGCTAAGATAATTTAAAAATTGTTTTAATGTTTATTTATTTTTGAAAGAGAGACAGAATGCGAGTGGGTTAGGGATAGAGAGAGAGGGAGACACAGAATCTGAAGCAGGCTCCAGGCTCTGAGCTGTCAGCACAGAGCCCGACGAGGGGCTCGAACTCACGAGCTGTAAGATCATGACTTGAGCCGAAGTCGGACACTCAACTGACTGAGCCATCCAGGCGTCCCGAGGCAAAGACTATTTAGATACACAAAAGGCATGATCCATAAAAGAAAAAAACTGATAAATTGGAGTTTGTAGAAATGTTTAAATTATGCTCTTTGAAAAAAAAAGCACCGTTATGAAAATGAAGAACAACCCACTGGCTGGAAAATATATGTGAAACAACGTACCTAATAATGGACTTGTGGCCAAAATAGATAAAGAACTCTCAACTTAATAACAAGAAAGCAAACTACCCAACTTTTTGAAAATATACTTGAGGAGCGCCTGGGTGGCTCAGTCGGTTAAGCGTCCGACTTCAGCTCAGGTCATGATCTCGCGGTCCGTGAGTTCGAGCCCCGCGTCTGGCTCTGGGCTGATGGCTCAGAGCCTGGAGCCTGCTTCCGATTCTGTTTCCCTCTCTCTCTGCCCCTCCCCCATTCATGCTCTGTCTCTCTCTGTCTCAAAAATAAATAAACGTTAAAAAAAATTTATGAAAATATACTTGAACAAACACTTCACCACAGAAACAAATGCAAATTAAAACCACAATGATATATAAGCATTGCAAACAATCATTGCAAAACCAAGTGGTGTTGAAAATATGGAGCAACCAGAACTCTCATCTGCTGCAGGTGAAGGTGCAAAATTATTCAATCCATCTAAAAAACGGTTTGGTGATTCCTTATATACACTACGATTTCTTATATACACTACCATATGACTTAGGAATCTCCAGGGAAATGCAGATGTAAGTACAGACAAAAACTTCTTCATGAATACTTAGAGCAGCTTTTTCATAATCACCCCAAAAAGGAGACAAACCAAATATCCTTCAGCTGATAAGTGATTTTAAAACTAGGATGTCTCTATATAACGAAACCTTAATTGACAATAAGAAGAAATAAACTACTGGTATACGTAACAACATGGATGAATCTCAAATGAAATACACTACGATTTACTAAGGCTATGTGATATATGATTACATTATATGATACTCCGGAAAGAGCAAAACTCTAGGGACAGAAAACCTATATCCGTGGTTTCCAGGATCTGGGGAAAGAGTTGGTCACAAAGGGACACAGCATTTTTAACAGTGAGGAACTGACCTATGTCTTGATTGTGGCGACTTACATGACTGTATGTAATTGTCAAAACTTACAGACCTGTAAACTCAAACAGATAAAATCTCCTGCATATAAATTATACCTCAACAAATTGACTTTAAGTTTTTAAAAGAGCTTAAAAACCTGTTTTCCCGGGAAAAAACAGTATCAGAACCAAGTAAATGAGAAAAAAAATTTTTCAAAGAAGCACAGTGACTTCATCTAAGATGAAAGGAACTTAAAGGAATGGTTTCCAGGAGAAGATGAAACCAACCATTTAAGGTTAAGATGTCTGCAAAAACCAGCTTTATTTTTTTTTTAATTTTTATCATTTGAGAGAGAGAGAGAGAGAGAGAGAAAGAGAGAGACAGAGTGTGAGTGGGGGAGGGGAAGAGAGAGAGGGAGACACAGAATCCAAAGCAGGCTCCAGGTTCTGAGCTGTCAGCACAGAGCCCCAACATGATCAGGAACCACGAGATCATGACCTGAGCCTGAGTTGGACGCTTAACCGACTGAGCCACCCAGGCGCCTCAAAAACCGCTTTATTCTGGCCTGAGAGGTCATCGGGAGAATACAGAGCATCTTAAGAAATGAGAAACAATTTGCCAGCTGCTCAAGAGCTGAAGCAACTGAATCACAGAGAGTGGTGGGCAGAACCCAAGACACATGCCTATCTGTCCCCTGGTGTATACACTCTGCCTCATTTCCTCCACTGAGTGTGGGTGAGACTAGTAACCATGGGAAGGCATTCCCGTGATTAGGGGATTAGTTAGTTGACTTTGAGTTCCTCAAAGGGAGCATATCGTGGGTAAACCAGACCTAATCAGGTCAGCTTTTAAAAGAGGGGCCAGGCCCTCAAAAGATGGAAAGGTTCTCCTGTGCCGGGAACTACGAGGCAAAGACCCGAAAGTAGCCTGCAGGAGCTGAAAGCATCTCCAGCCTCGAGTCAGCAGGGAAGTGGAGACTGAATTCTGTCAACAGCCAGCGATTGTGGAAAGGTCACTCATCTGCACACCTCAGCCGAGATCCCACCCCGGCTAACATCTTGACTTTGAACTTGGGAAGACTCTTGAGCAGAGAACCCATGCCCAGTGTCTGACCTAGAGGAACTGAGATGATAAATGCATATTGGCTTAAGCCACTAAGTTTGTAGTGAATTTGTCACACAGCAATAGAAAACCAGTTTGAAGAGTGAATTAAAATGTGTCAAGCCAGTTTAATCAATGAGAATAATTTCATGGTTTTGACTCCAACAGTTCATCACCAAATAGTAGGCTAATTTTTTAAGTTTATTTATTTATTTTTGAGAGACAGAGAGAGAGAGAGAGAGAGAGAATGAGTGGGGGAGAGAAGCAGAAAGAGAGGAAAAGAGAGAGAATCCCAAGCAGGTTTGAACACAGTCAGCACAGAGCCTGATGTGGGGCTCAATCCCATGAACTGTGAGATCATGACCTGAGACGAAATCAAGAGTCAGATGCTTAACTGCCTGAGCCACCAGGTGACCCAATAGTAGGCTGGTTTTAATGATTTACTATCCATTGAATCAAAAAGCATCACAGAAGGTAACATCATAGAAGGAGGAACACAAAAGGGATGACACCTTTGGGGAAAAATCTCCCTTGGTTCTGTCCAGTGCTGACCAAGAGAGCCCAGGATAGACTGGTGGAGGGGCCTTCTGCTGGAGGTTCTCTGAGCTTGTCTCCTTGCACTTGGTAACCCACTGTCCCTACAGACTTCCCTTCTCCACTTCCAGGCCATGACTGCAGTCACCCAAGTACTAATACTGTCCTCTCTGCGGCTGGACACCCTCCCACAGAACTCCAGGACCAACGGTGACATACAGAGCGGAAACACGTCAGTGCTCACCAGACCTTCTTAACACTCATTGTTAACACACTCGCTTGTGAGGCTAGTCACCAGGAAATGGCCACTCAGCTTTATAACCATAAAAGAAACCATGAATCATTCCTCAAGCAACTTTCCATATATGTGAAAACAGAAAGAGGGTTTTTCTCCCCACAGATGTTATTGTTTGAACTATAGATTACATACAGCAAATTAAAAAAATTATTCTTCATTTTCATCACATTGTCAATTCTTTTATTCTAGAAAATTCTCTATTCTAAACATTGTATAATGAAAATGGAATAAATAACTTACCTTGTAACTTTTCAGTCTGATGAAATCAACCTTCATAGAGACAAACTGATCCGAATTTCTACTGATGTTCTTAAGATGTTCTACAAGATCCGCGCAGAACTTGTAACCTCCTTTAAGCACACACAGGACCATAATGTCACAGTTTCCTATGTCTTTCATAATATCCTTAGCCAGACGCTCAGTTCTGAAAGAGGGATTACAAGATATATTAAAGCATAAGTACTTCTGAGTGTTTTTGTTTCTTTCAAAAAAAAATGCACAATGCACTACACACATTAGATTATGCAGGAGAACGTGGAAGACGTTGGGAGACAGAAGGCTACAGATAAAGAAGCTTTGTGAAAGCTGGACAAAGAGAGAGTATTCAAAACACATTTCTGATAACTGCATCGTCAATAGTACATTTTTGCTTCTCTGTGTCACAAAAATTAGTAAGGTGTAAAATATATGTCAAATATCGTGAATGCTATTATTTTATCACTCCAGAGCCTGGTTGATAACCTTAACAACAATGCTGTGAAAGTATCTGGTGATGTTATAGCAGAGAGAGAGGAAATGGAGAATGACTCACCCACCTTATAACACTAGAGGACACGGGAAGAAGAGTCAAGCCCATAGAAACTATCAAAAGAATAACATCTGGGGGCGCCTAGGTGGCTCAGTCGGTTAAGTATGCGACTTCGGCTCAGGTCATGATCTCACGGCCAGTGAGTTCGAGCACCTCGTCGGGCTCTGTGCTGACAGCTCAGAGCCTGGAGCCTGTTTCGGATTCTGTGTCTCCCTCACTCTGACTCTCCCTCATTCATTCTCTGTCTCAAAAATAAATAAGCGTTAAAAAAAAATTAAAAAAAAAAAGAATAACATCTGTCTCCTATTTCACAAAGGTGGCACATTACCTATGTGAAGGGTGCCCGGAGTGCAATTTTCAGTAGACATCATTTCCATGGAGCACCATGTGAATGAGGTTTCTCTGGAGCTATGCAGTGATGCAGCTTGGGCTGGCGCCCAATGCCTAATTTGGAACCGTCACTGTATTTTTTCTAATTGTTTCATGTCTATAAGTCCTTTACCAATACATGCATACAACATTAAAACCTTGAATGGAGGCAGGATCTAAGGTGCATATTAAAAAAACAAATTCCTGGGGTGCCTGGCTGGCTCAGTCGGTTAAGTGTCTGACTCTTGATTTCAGCTCAGGCCATGATCTCAGGGTTGTGAGATTGAGCCCTGCATCAGGCTCTGTGCTGAGCGTGGAGCCTGCTTGAGATTCTCTCTCTCTCCCTCTCTCTCTGCCCCTCCCCTACTCTCACGCACATGTGCACTGTCTTGAAAAAAAACGAAAAAACAACAAAAAAAACTCCTACTGGCACTTCAGACAGAATTAGATTTAAAATGAGTTAACTGAATGATCTGAATATATATATATATATGAATATATGGTATGTATATGTGTGTGTGTGCAGAAAGCATTACATTACATATGTTCTACATATCTAATATATTATATATTTTATATATTATATAACTTATATGTATGTGTGTGTGCTTACATATGTACACACATATACATATAAAATGACAACCAGGCTTCAGGTGATGTTTCTCAAAATATGATCATCAAGAAAATGTATACCAGCATGCCAGATATTCAAAGGGACATTTGTCTTCAGCATAATGGAGTGAGGTGGTCAACACATCCTCTCTACAAAAAAAGTAACTATAAAGCTGGATGAAACTGTCAAAAACAACCATTTCTGCACTCTGGAAGTTAACTAGAGGCATATAACAAACCGAGAATCATTTATTCATGAAAACGTTGAACAATGGGTAGAAATAATGTTCCCATCTCCCTGAGCCCCACGTTAGCTCTGTTGTTCAACCAGGTAGTTCAGTCAGGGTGGGGCACTGCCAGAGAGAGCTCACCTGGCCGGGAGCATTATCAGTTAGTGCAGCCATCTTGGTAGCATGTGAACAGAGAAAGCCAATGGCCCCATTATCACAAAGTTTCCTTTTTGAGCAACTAACTGGCAGACTAGTCTAGTCAAGGATTTGATAGGGAGTTTTGGAAGGTTAGGGTCATGGGAGAGGGGTAGACAATAAACTCTTCACATATCCCAAGTTGACCAGAAGCTATACATAAGCACAGCAGAAACAAGCATAGGACCAGGCTACCCATACATTCCTGAAAGATGGAGCCTATAAGCATGGGCAGAAGAGGCACAAGAAAGCACGGTGAAAACTAAGAACCAGGGAAAACTTGAAAAATGCTGGCAATTTGAATGTACTTGCCAGCCTCCACACACATTCATCAGCAGAAAGCAGAAGCTTTACTGGCTTGAGGTATTTGAGTACAATCTCTAACCAATCTTAGACTGAAGACTAAGCTATTCAGACACAGGGGTTAAGCCTTAGTAAGTGAGACTTACAAGTAAAAACAAGAAAAATAAATTGCATGTCATCAGAGTCCACACACTGTGTGGGAGACCGTTTCCACAGAGTAGAAGATGAAAACAAAAAAACAAAGAACAAGGGCAGTGAACAGAAAATCATTACAAATATGGTGGATATTAAACCAACTATATCAATAATCACTTTCAATGTGAGTGATCTAAATACACCAGTTAAAAGACAGAGACTGTTAGAGAGTGGATTAAAAAAAAAAGACCCTAACATATGTTGTCTATAAATACAAAGACACTCATAAATGAAAAGTAAAAAGATAGAGAGAGACATACTATACTAACATTAGTCAAAAGAAAGCAGGAGCAACTTACTGATTTCAAATAAAGCAGATTTCAGAGCAAGGAGATTATCAGGAATAAAGAGGGGCATTATATAACAATAAAGAGGTCAATTTTCCAAGAAGGCATAGCAATCCTTAATGTGCATGCATCCAACAACAGAATGTCAAACACTGACAGAACTACAATGAAAAATAGATGAATCCACTCTTGCAGTCGGAGACCTCAATACCCCTCTCTCAGTAATTGATAGATCTAGCAGTCAGAAAAGGATATAGTTAAACCACACAGTACCATAAATCAACTGGACCTAACTAGCACTTATAGAATACTGCATCTAACATTCTTCTCTCAATTGGGGCACCTGGGTGGCTCAGTAGGTTGGGCGGCTGACTTCGGCTTGGGTCATGATCTCGCGCTCCGTGAGTTCGAGCCCCGCGTCGGGCTCTGTGCTGACCCGCTCAGAGCCTGGAGCCTGTTTCGGATTCTGTGTCTCCCTCTCTCTCTGACCCTCCCCCGTTCATGCTCTGTCTCTCTCTGTCTCAAAAATAAATAAACGTTAAAAAAAAATTTTTAACATTCTTCTCAAAAGATATAAATAAGAAAATGAAGACAAGCCACGGGCTAAGGTGGTAGGATATTCAAAAATCATATATCTGGTAACGGACTTGTATCCAGAATATATAAAGAACCCTTACAACCCAATCAGAAGACAACCCACACAGTGTAAAAATGGCAGAAGACTTAAATAGTCATCTCTCCAAAAAAAATAATAAATAAATAAATAAATAAATAAATAAATAAATAAATAAATAACAAGTACATGAATCCTTAGGAAAATGCAAATTAAAATCACAATGAGATACTTTTATATATCCACTAGAACGGCTATAATCAAAAGGACAGGCAATACTAAATGTTGGCAACTATGCGGAGAAACTGGAACCCTCATCCTTGCTGGTAGAAATGTAAAATGGTACAGTCACTTTGGAAGTAAGTGGCAGTTTCTCAAGCTTAACTATCAAACACAGAATATCACTCCAAGGAATCTATCCAAGAGAAATGAAAAGATATATCCACACAAAAACTTACATGTGAATGATCATAGAGACATGTTCATAGAAGCCCCAAACTAGAAATCCAAATAACTATCGACTGGTAAATCAATAATTAAGTATTGTATGATTTAACTTATATGCAATGTTCAGAAAAGACAAGTCTATAGATAAAGAAATCCGACTAGTGACCACCTGATGCTGAAGGTAGGAATGGGGATTGACAGCCAACAAACTTTTGGGGATGCTAGAAATATTATAAAATGATAGTTGTGCTTGCCCAACTATAAAAAATTACTAACCATCATTGAGTCATTTATCTACAATGGGTAAACTTTACAATATGTAAATTATATCTTAATGAATTCATTCCTGGGCTCCACCCCCAACCATTGAAGCAAAATTTCCAGACATAAAACGTAAGAATATGCATTTTTTTAAAAGATTTTTTTTCAGTTTATTTATACTGAGAAAGAGAGAGAGAGAGAGAGAGAGAGAGAGAGAGAGAGAGAGTTGGGGAAAGGCAGAAAGAGAAGGAGAGAGAGAGAATTCCAAGCAGGATCTGCACCGCCGTGGGGAGCCTGATGCGGGGCTTGATCCCACGAACCACGAGATCATGACTTGCGCTAAAACCAAGACTTGGATGCTTAACCGACTGAGACACCCAGGTGCCTCAAGAAATTGCATCTAACAACTTCACTGGGTAAGTCTCCTGTACTGGGGACTGGCTTTGGGTAACCTTACCAGGACTCAATCTTGTACCAGATCAGGATGCAATTAACTAAAGATACAAAATTAAGGTGGGAAAAGCAGGAATTTGTTTAAACCAGAGGGTTCTCTGGGGCGCCGGGGTGGCTTGGTCGGTTAAGCGTCCGACTTCGGCTCAGGTCATGATCTCACGGTCCGTGAGTTCGAGCCCCTCGTCGGGCTCTGTGCTGAGAGCTCAGAGCCTAGAGCCTGTTTCGGATTCTGTGTCTCCCTCTCTCTCTGCCCCTCCCCTGTTCATGCTCTGTCTCTCTCTGTCTCAAAAATAAAAAAATGTTAAAAAAAAAAAATTTAAACCAGAGGGTTCTCGAACCAGTGTTAAGGGAAAAATGGCTCTGAATTGTTAAGAGGGAAACTGAATACAAGTGTTTTACTGCACAACAAAAGTTGGTGTAATTGTTAAAGTCAAGCAAGTTTCCTTCCCTTTTGTTTTTTCTTTTTTTGCAGGAATTTCCACATCTTTAATGTGAATTGCCATCAGGGAGATCTGGCCATTCGGGAGATGCAAAATTTCCCAAGTTTATTTGATCACAGAACATTTTGTTCCTTCTGAAGACTGGGGCTTGTATTCCACGGAGAGCCATGTTAGGCCACAAGAAACTCCAAACTAGACCTTATTTTAATAATATACTATAGTTTGAGAGAACATGCAATATGCAGGTCTTATCCAATGGAAAAATCTTGGAGAAAAGAATGACATTTCCTTTTGCTTACAGACAGGAATTGATGGAAAGATAATATCCTGGGAATGTGACTGTCTTGTGTTTTTCATACTTTACTTTGGCTAAGGACTTATTTCATAAAGTTAAATATTAACTCGGAAGAATAGAACAGATTTTTTAAAATAGAGGCAAAAGTACTCTGGTTTAAGGAAAAATAAGGGGTGGGGAGTCCAAAGTTTCAATTTGCTCCTATTCCCTGGTGCCTCTCCCACCCCCATTTCTGGGTGTCTGAAGAACCTCTGTGTTCCTGGGAGTGCACCGTGAAATCTGTGAAGCTTGCTTTCCATATACATGTGAAGGCTTATGTATTTGATCTTTGCAAAAGAAATGAGAGGTACATGGAAAGGTAATAGCTTGGGCATCAAGCGGTTCTGTGAAACGGGGTATATGACCTTTAAATCCTGATGCTTATGGCAGACTCAAGTGGAGGAGGCTCTCTGAAAACCAAGAAACAAATGGTGACTTAGGGGCTTAGAACAGGAGAGAAAATGTTGTCTTTTGGAAAAGCAACTGGCTAGGAAGGGGCTAAAGAATATCTATACAGGATGGTCAGAAAGAACTGGAAATAGTATTCTAGAAATAGTGCTGTGCAGATATTTTTAAGCTGAAAATATTCCTATTCCCAAAATATTACCACTGCCTGGAAAACATAATCGTGCACAGACTGGCCGATCTGTGATACGTCGCCTGATCCCAGCTAAATGCTAGTTGCAGGAAAAGCCTGGGCTTTAAGGGTGTGTCCTATGAAGGCAAAGTTCACCTGTTAATTATTCCAGGTTAACTCAAGAGTCTGTGACAAAATGTAAGACAGAGGTCGTCAGGTAAAGAGCAATGCTTCCCCTCCCCCAAAAAGAGCAATGCTTTCCCAAATCCTTTTTTTTTTTTTTTACCAGTTTGCACAAGACACTGTTATTTTGAGGCTGCTACTTATAATATATATATTCTTACCATTTCCCCTGAAACGTCCAGGTAAACAGTTCAGTCAAAGCAGAGATTCATTTTATTCCAAATGCTCTGTCCTATAAAAGCTCTGTCTACCTCTATGTGAGAGAGACTCAGGAGGAGGGGTGTAAAGTGTATTGTATGATTCACACAAGAGAGGGCCAGCCAGCACAGGACCAAGACTGACGCCAAGAAATAACACTCACCTGTCCACAACGATGCCATGAGGTATGAGGACATACTCCAAATCTCCATAATAGTGCTGTGGATACGTGAATAAATTCAAGTCATATCCTGGCCAGTCATCCGTAATCTGCAAATCAAATTACTTCGGTTACAATATTTTTCATTGGAAATTTATTTTTAAAGCATAAATAAACAAAAAAGAGGATCATTTGGAACAAAAAGAATAATATTGAAAACAGAGAAAAGGTCTGACGATCAATATGACGTTAAATTACATTCTGTCAACCTATGAAAAGATCAGTGGGAAATTTGTTTTACGAAAACTGGTAAAGAATCTAGTCCTGAAATGAACGGAGAATTCCATTCCTAACTTTTGGCGGGTTATACGACGAAATATCAGCTTACTGTCTTACGGCTCACCTGATAGCAGTGTTTGTAAGAGCGGATATGTGTAAATACATAATTTATGTCTACGTTACATCGTGTATGACTATAAGTGACACTATGTTCATAATTATATTAATATGGAACTCCAGCCGGTCCTAGCGGGAAAAACTGCTCCAGAAACTGCCTATTCATGTAGTGGACAGAGTGCCAGCAAATCCCACTCTTGCTGAGCACTGGTTGTGCAAGTTGTATGGTTAGAAAAGTGAAGATGTGGGAGAGAAAATGAAGGTGAAGAGTGAGTTACTGTTACTTTCAGATCATGGAGAAAGGATGCAACAGGGACGTGTTAGCACTCAACTCCTTCCATAGCTGTATTGCAGGTTCGTATTCTTTAATGACTCCTGCACGTTTCTGTCAGACTCCTCTCTTCAGCTTTAAGCTTTCATAATGCACAGCCATCCTAATTTCCCAGCCCAGTTCCTGACACCATCGCCTTCCCATCCTCAGAGTGGTCTTCTATCAAGTTGTGACCCTTCGCAGCTCTCTGGGTTCTGTGCATGTGTCTGTCTTGCACCCGCATGCCCCTTTCTTTCCCCCTCTTCCTCTGTATCTCAAGCTCAGCCTCCTCCACAGAAGCTCAGGTCAGGCCCCACTTCCTTCTGGAAGCCTTGCTGACTGTGCCTGCTCTCTGATTTTTTCTCCCAAACTCTTTGTAAATGGGCTCCTTGTAGCTCTCTGTCTTTTTAAAGGCTCTCATTCAGGCTCCTTGAGAAGACTCCTGCCTCTTCTAGCCTCTGACTCACTCGGTCTTACCTGTTATAGAACTCATTTACTTCATTTAATGCTGGGATGTCCCCCTACTTTCCATCCTCCTCATCCAAGACTCAAAACCTTAGCTCAGGTTTTGAAAGGGCAACTTATGGTCCAGCCCCCACCCACTCCCACTCCAGTTCTGGGTTCAGGAATGCCAGCCAAACCAAACTCATGGCATTTTCTTCCAAATTTATCCCTTCCCTATCTTAGCAAAGGACAACTTATTTTTCCACTTGCTTAGGTCAAAATGTTGGAGTTGTCGTTGGCTTCTTTCTTTCGTTCCCTCACGAAACCCATTAGCAAATCCCATGATCAATTCCTTCAAAATTCAACCAAGACCAGCTCTCAGCATCCCGACTGCTGCCTCCCGGTCCATGCCACCATCATTTCTCCGGGACCATTGCCATAGTTGTTAGGCTTGCCTCCCTGCTTCCACGTTGGCACCTCCACCCCATTCCAACATGGCAGCTGGAGCGCTCATTTAAAAATGCACATCATATCATGGCTGTCTTCTGCTAATCTTCTCCCAAGGGCTTCCCATTTCCCTCTGAGCACAATCCAGAGTCTTCACTGTGGCCCACAGGAGCTACCTCTCTGACTCGTCTGCAGGGATTCCCTTCCTCCTTCACTCTGCTTCAGCCACATTCTTCTTGCTGATCCTTGAAAATGCCAAGCATGCTCCTGCACCAACACCTGCTATTTCTCTTGCCTACAGTACTCTTCCCCCAGATTTCTACATGGTTTACACTTCACTTCCTGCCAGTCTCCATTTAAATGTCACCTTCACAGAGCGGCCTTACCTGATCACCTACATAAAATAGCACCCCCTTCCTTCCTACTCATCGCTGTATCCCTTTTACCCAGCTTTACTTTCCTTCACAGCACATATCCCCACTGGATGTGACACATGGATGTCTCTCTGTGTTC